>NC_052631.1:38983133-39287510 GCF_016161935.1 Mauremys reevesii | reverse complement strand
GATTTATTGTACAATATTTTATGTATTTCTGGAGGGGGAGAAGGGTGCTGTTCAGAAGCCTTAGATTTGATTCCTTCCCATTCTCTCACTCCTGGGGATTCAGCAAAAAGCCCACTAGCCTGTAACCATATGCCAATGGGCTTTTCTCTTCTTAGATCTCAATTTAAACAAGGATGGACCTAGTCAGTATTTGGATCAGAGCCCACCAAGGAACAAAGACCTCTATGGAAACATGCATATGTTTTGTGCACTAGACTGCACCTGCTATTTCATCTGCTACAGTTGGCCATTTTTTAAATTAAATTTATTCTTCAAATATCTGTGAAAATATACTTCATTATCATCAAATTATATTAATGCAATACTACAGCTGAGATTTTAATTGAAAACTTTAGGATATTCAGAATTAAACCTGTTGTGACAATTCTGCTCTCTTGGACATATGCTTTGTAGCACAACAAGGACTCTCTTTACAAAACCATACACCATTGAGCATCGTGACGTAATATTCACAAAACAAAAATGTACCCAAAGACAGTGACACATTTTGCTACATACTTAGGCACAACTCCTGTGAGCTACTCTATGCAGGTGGGTTCTGCACCTATGCAGAGCCCTGTTTGCTTCAGCAGGGCTTTGCAGTGAGTAGTTTGCAGGATAAGAGCCTAAGATACAAAACGCTATATACAGTGTATGCATTATTGAGGTGGGGGGGGATCTTTAAAAACAAAAACTTTTGTTTAAAAAAATTGAAAATTTCAAGTGGCAATAACAAAATTGCATAAATTACAAAACCTCGGACACTTAAATGCAAGGAAATCAATAGTTAAGGGCAACAAAACTTTTACGCTAGTGACATAATAAATGATTAGAATGTGGCACACATCAGTGGGTAGGATTAAGATTGCTGTTTGAATTGTAACATATCTGAGTTTCCTGACTTGTCTAATTAAGACTCACATTTTAACATTATACTAAAATGTTTTCATATATTAATTATATTATATGTGCGCCCCACTGAAGTTTTCTTGGTACAAAAGTGCATGAAACACTCCCACCCCCCACTGACAATGGTGCATTACTACTGCTACTACCACTATTTTTTTTTTTTTGGTAATAAAAAATGGGCAACAAATACAAGCTACTTTCTAAAAAATTCTTCTTCCTGCATTTGGTTTCATAGACTAACCCAGGAGCACTGTCTTATTCATCCAGGAGAGTTTTGGAATTCTTCTTGGATGGAGGTTACTAAAGCTGCAGACATCTCTGCACCAGCTATTAAGAATTTGTTTTGAATAAGCAGTGAATTTGGCAGGCTTTCAAGTCCTTAGAAAAAATGTAGGTGGCTGCAGAGAAGGTAAACGTCATACAGCTTTGCAATACAGAACTCCTCTGGAAAAATAAGATGCATTTCTCAGCTTCTAATTCCAAAAAATGTAAACTGACAAATATCACTTGTTTGTAAAAAAAAAAAAAACACCCCTCAAATTACCCAAACATAACCAACCGAAATAATTAATGCTAAATATTAAGCCCCAAGAGAGATCATCATATTTTCATTTCATACAGAAAACCAGTATAATTCACTTATCTTCAGATATGGTCAACAAATTTCAAGGGCTCAGAATATCTTGATAGGGTAATTCAGCAAATAAGTACCTTTCCCCATACACATCATTAGATCGATACATCTCTCCTCAGATCACACCCTATTGCCTTTATTTTTAATTTTTAATATTTGAAGCATCCAATTATACCTTGTACCAGCCAGAAAAGGGAACTCGTCATCCTGTGTGTCTTATACACGTTGCACAGGGCTGGTGCTGTGGTAGGCAGTGTTCTTGGAGATGATTAAAGATAATCAAACTACCATTTTTATAGCTCAGTACATCAGGTCTAGGCACTTATCACACAAAGATTCCTGATGCTTTCAGGGCATTTGGTAATCTGCACTATCCCAGATACTTTGGTATTGTGTGTTACCCCAGAACTGCTCCCACTTTTAGTACCAAGGTAGTAGCTGCCTAATGTTTGTAACAATGACACATGCTCTCACTTCAGCAACATGTCCTGTGGACTAGTATTGAACTTCAGTTATTTTACATCAATGATCTTTTTTGAAATAAGTAAAGAAAATGTGAAAAACATCAAGTGGAATAACTGAATCTCTTATCCATCCACTGATTATCTCTAGAGCAGTGGCTCTCAACCTCTCCTGACTACTGTACCCCTTTCAGGAGTCTGATTAGTCTTGTGTACCCCCGTTTCACCTCACTTAAAAACTACTTGCTTACAAAATCAGACATCAAAATACAAGTGTCTCACAGCACACACTGTTACTGAAAAATTGCGTACTCTCTCATTTTACCGTATAATTATAAAATAAATTAATTGTACTTACATTTAAGTGTATAGGCTATAGAATGGTATAAACAAGTCGTCATATGAAATTTTAGTTTGTACTGACTTCGCTGGTGCTTTTTATGTAGCCTGTTGTAAAACTAGGCAAACATCTAGAAGACCTCTGTGTACCCCCATGGGTACATGTACCCCTGGTTAAGAACCACTGTTCTAGAGCACTGAGCATTTTAAAAAACCCTTCTAGCCTCCATGACTTCTTGCTTTCTTTTAAATTAAAAGCATCCCTTGGGGCCAAAGCTACTGAAGTCAATAAGAGTCTTTCCAGTACCTTCAGTGGGCTTTGGATCAGGCCTTTAATAGCTAATACGAAGGTTACTGAGGGCCCCCCGTAATAGTGAAAGATTCTCTCCCCATCATGTGATTTTTTTTAACTACACTACAGATATTTCTAATTAACTCACAGATTTCATGGATTACACATTTTGCCTATAGTTCTTAACTATATGGTTTATTAGAATTAAAGGACTCACTCTGTGTAATTTGGGAGATATATTTCTTAAGAGAAATTATATTAATCCTTGCTAAATGTATATACACCTCTACCCCGATATAATGCGACTCAATATAACACGAATTTAGATGTAACACGGTAAAGCAGTGTTCTGGAGGGGAGGGGATACGCACTCCAGTGGATCAAAGCAAGTTCGATATAACATGGTTTCACCTATAACGCGGTAAGATATTTTGGCTCCTGAGGACAGCGTTATATCGAGGTAGAGGTGTAGTTGGCTAATACTGGATGGACCATTGTGAAAGTGAACAGCATCAAGTATTTCTTTTTAATGTCTTATCTTTCATCCCTCCTCCCTCACAGGCGGCACTAACAGGCCTATCACAAGCCCATATGAAAACATCTTTGTTGTTCAACCAATTTCCATTTCAAAGCAGCAGCCCTAAACATTACTGTTTGAATTATTTCTTAAGTCTCATTTCCATATCCCAAGCAGAACAGAAAGTCTGTCTCCTGCATTCTGTACTTTGAAAACCTTCAAGCTACAGATTTATTTGATAAAGATATGAAAACAAAATATACACTGCTCCCCAAGGCTGTATGCCAAGAACTTGACTTGTATGAGCTAGTACAAATTGGCCTTTTTAAAATAACCCCCAAAATGTTAGTTTACCCAGTAGAAAGATTTAACAAAAACACACAAATTGTAATAGTGAAAAATAGTAAATAAATGTAACTTACTATAATTGCTGTTTCAAACAAGATTGTTTTGCAGGGATCCTCCCCCCACTAACAGTTTTAGAAAGAAAAGGGTTTACAACAACCATAACCATCTGCTGAACCGTTGTTCTGAGGAGAACTTCCACATTGGGCTACAGTTTTGTTGTTGTTGAAGCTACAGGATTACTTTAGAGTGAAATCTTTCCCTCTTTCCACCCTATGCTGGTCATCACAAAACATATTCTAAAGTCTGAGAAAATATAAGGAAGAGCCTGTCTACCTTTTACTTTTTAATACTGTACGACTGTACTGATGTAAGTGATTGTGTGAACTGTAGTGCTGCTTCTAATCTGCCTTTGGAAACCAGATATTTTCCTCCAATAGCTCTACCAGGTCTAAATATTCATTAAAAATATGTAGGAAATAGGGATTCACTGAAGACCAACATTGCGGTTCTTATTTTAAAGGCTATTAGGTGCCCAATACTTATTGGTTAGATGTACTGCTGAGGCCCATCCACATTCCTACATATGTAAAGCTACAAATTACAACTCCAAGACAATGACAGCAATAAATTTTGGATTCCTCAAAGAACAGAAGTGAGAAAGATCATGAAAGTTCTGGCCATATCAACATTTTGGGTGGTCATTATAAGCAAATAGTAATTAGCTTATCTGACTGTTGCCAAATTTCAGCATTTTGTTTCCTGCCGTGTAAAATGTCACTTTTTTCTCTGTACCCTCTCTCTTAGAGTCAGAGTTTAAGGCCAGAAGGGACCACCAGATTATCTAGTCCAACTTCATGTATATCATAGTCCAACACCACCACCCAGCACCCACCCAGTAACCCAACAACTGAAAGTAGACACCACAGGCAGAGAATAAGAGGAGCTGAGGTGAGCTGATGTCAGGGAATTAAGTGAGATATAGCCAGGGAAGCAACCCACACTCCACGCTGCAGAGAAAGGTAAAACCCCACAAAGTCACTGTCAACCTAACTTCTGGAAAAACTCCAATTTGTTAGATCCTTTTACACAAATATCAAGCTCCCTATCAGAAAAGCACAGTAGATATTCTCCTCTCCCTCACTTAAACAAATTCTGTCCAAACACCCCAGTGTGTCCAGTCTTACAGAGCTCATCATTAAGACAATGAAAGTTTAGTTCATATGCCTTCAACCTTAGAAATATTAAAACCATACAAACTAAAGCAGAACATGTATTCTATGTTAGCCACATAACTCTGAAATTTAAAAGGCAGAACTAGAGGTCTCATCTTATCATAGAATCTCAGGGTTGGGAGGGAACTCAGGAGGTCATCTAGTCCAACCCCCTGCTCAAAGCAGGGCCAATTCCCAACTAAATCATCCCAGCCAGGGCTTTGTCAAGCCTGACCTTAAAAGCCTCTAAGGAACGAGATTCTACTACCTCCCTCGGTAACCCATTCCAGTGCTTCACCACCCTCCTAATAAAAAAGTTTTTCCTAATATCCAACCTAAACCTCCTCCACTGCAACTTGAGACCATTATTCCTTGTTCTGTCGTCTGCTACCACTGAGTATAGATCCATCCTCTTTGGAAACCCCCCCCCCCCCCTTCAGGTAGTTAAAAGCAGCTATCAAATCCCGCCTCATTCTTCTCTTCTGCCATGCTAAATAATCCTAGTTCCCCTCAGCCTCTCCTTATAAGTCATGTGCTCCAGGCCTCTAATCATTTTTGTTGCCCTCCGCTGGACTCTTTCCAATTTCTCCACATCCTTCTTGTAGTGTGGGGCCCAAAACTGGACACAGTACTTCAGATGAGGCCTCACCAATGCCAAATAGAGGGGAATGATCATGTCCCTCAATCTGCTGGTAGTGCCCCTACTTATGCAGCCCAAAATGCCATTAGCCTTCTTGGTAACAAGGGCACACTGTCGATTCATATCCAATTTCTCGTCCACTGTAACCCCTAGGTCCTTTTCTGCAGAACTGCTGCCTAGCCACTCAGTCCCTAATTTGTAGCAGTTCATGGGATTCTTCTGTCCTAAGTGCAGGACTCTGCAATTGTCCTTGTTGAACCTCATCAGATTTCTTTTGACCCAATCCTTTAATTTGTCTAGGTCCCTCTGTATCCTATCCCTACCCTCCAGTGTATCAACCACTCCTCCCAATTTAGTGTCATCTGCAAACTTGCTGAGGGTGCAATCCACACCATCCTCCAGATCATTAATAAAGATATTGAATGAACAAAACTGGCCCCAGGACCGACTCTTGGGGCACTCTACTTGATACCGGCTGCCACCTAGACATGGAGCCATTGATCACTACCCATTGAGCCCGATGATCTAGCTCGCTTTCTATCCACCTTATAGTCCATTCATCCAGCCCATACTTCTTTAACTTGCCGGCAAGAATACTGTGGGAGACTGTATCAAAAGCGTTGTTAAAGTCAATGAATAACATGTTCACTGCTTTCCCCTCATCCACAGAGCCAGTTATCTCGTCATAGAAGGCAATTATGTTTACACCTAAATCTTTATAGCTACAGGAGCACAATAAGAAAACCATTCTCTGTGCCACCAATATAATTCCAATAAGTCTGGAGAAGTTTCTGACCTGTATTTAGTTTCTTCTATTAAAAATAAAAATATTTAATGAGGCAAGATGATGCTATCCTGGAATGACAGACTACAAGTTATTCTTACACATGTATTCTATTTAGATTGTGACCCCCCATAAGCAAATGTAAGGAAGTGTGCATTCATTTTCTACGAAACACATAATATTTGTTGTTGATTTTTCAGCAGTTAGCCTTTTTCTGTTTTTTTTTTAATTTTATTTTATTTTATTTAAAGTGTTCTGCGTAATCTAGCAGTCATTGTATGCTGATTACTGGAATCAAATCTCTAGACAGGATATATTTACAGCTGCCTACATTGTTTTACAATAAACTGATGGATGATTCATGCTCTTTCCCTCAAGTAATGTGGAGCCACAGTGAGTCTGACATACTAGATCCTTCACAATTTGTCATTTTTCATGTATACGATAATACACTACTGAGAAAAAGAGTTCAGTCTTTATTCCAGTGCACTGTTAAAACTATTTTGGGTCCAACTTTCAACACAATTTGACTGCACCATCTTTTAAAGTAGCATCAGAATTTAATTGTTGTAAATAAGAGTGAAAGCTCAACAGTAAATTCCAGAGAATTTCACAATTTTAAAACTGAAGTTTAATGGAAACGCTTATAAAAGTCATCTGACCCCCTCAAGAAACTCAGTTAGCACAGGTCTAAACAGTAGAGGAAACAGTGAGGGATGGTTTAGGGAATTAAAGTGCCCCAAATGCCTGAACCCTAGGGCATGTACCCAGAATAGCTCTTTACACGTCCAAGCCAGGCCCCCCACATCTACAATGTAATTTTTAGCAGTGTAGTGTCCTGCAGCCGACTCCCTGACCGAGCCTTTCCCTGACATAGTCAAAGACTCCAGCTGCAAGGAAAGGCTCTGGCAGTAGGGAGGCCCCTTGCTGTCAGAGCATTTCCCCACTGCCGGAGCCTTTCACTGTCACATGGAGCTTCATACCGCAGTGTGGATGCAGCCTGCCTTTCACAGCGGTGTGTAGCCGCATGTATCCTACATGCTGTTGCACATGTAGACAAGGTCTTAAGCATGTGTTTAACTTCAATGGTATGCCTAAATTTCATTGAGTTCAATGGGACATAAGCACATGCTGAATTACTTTCCTAACAGGGTTGCTTTCCTGAATCGGGGTCTCTGGACTCAGCATTCAATGGATACGGTCCATTTTCAGCACCTAGCTTTGTACACATTTGAAATTATGGCATTATTTGTTTCTTGTAGAATGCGCTTGACTGAACTAGACAGTATTGCTGAAATTTGCCTTTCACTTAGTATTATAACCCATAATAATTCTCATGAATAATGTATGAGTAAAATGTGAAATTTATACTTTATTCATCTTCTGCTTTAAGAGGCTGAACTGTAGTGCACTGTAGCACAATCTTGTCTATAATGTAACCAGTTGCATAAAGAGGAATACAGTATTGTTTATACATGACCTAAAAGAGATCCAACAGAGACTAGTGTTGATCACATAGTTCCTAACAAACTATGAAGCCTGCCTTCTTGTTGGTAAATTATTCACCTGAACTCTGAGTAAAACCAACTGAGCTACCTTACGAACACCTCCCACCCCTCAGGCTACAACAAACTTTGCTCAAGATGAAAATATATTTGAGCCCCACAATTACTTTTCTCATCCACTAGTCCAAGTTATTGCTGAGCAAACCTCAGAATATAATATGCAAGAGATTAACCTATTTACCCATTTCACCATAATTGTAATTTTTTTTTGTGAACAAGAGAGCTTTCAACTCTTCAAAACCAGAGCAAATCCTCAGTCAAACAAACCCTATTCTTCCCTCTTTAGAGGCAAAAGTGTATTGAAATGGCAGACTCACTGACATTTTCAGTGATAAATAGAAAAAAAATGACCAAAGTACTAGATCTGATCTCACATCAATAGCACTAAGTCCATTAAGAGTTACATCAGCACAAAATTGGTGAGATCAAAAGACTCAATATTTACCGCGTGTATATGTAGCTAGTGTAGCTCATCCTCACCCTTGGCTTAATATAAACCACACAGTTTTCCTTTGTGGAGATTGGAGAGTCTTAGTTTTAAAGTAAATTGGAGGGGGGGAGAGAGAGGAACCTTTTTAAATATATTAACATCTGGAGGGAAAACATAGGTCAAAAACACAGGCTTCCTTTTGGAAGCTTTGGGTGATGCTAATGCTCAATAAAATCATTACCTAACCACTCTATGTTAAGAATATTCACACTCAGGCCAATCTGCATTGAAACCACAACTGACAACAAACACTGAAAATCTCATATTTTGGAGGAAAGTGTACAATATTTGCATAACATGTAGTACAGAAAGTTGTATCTATTTTTATTAAGCTTTCAACATCCTGGTGATAAAAGGTACCCTAGTAGCCCAAATTCAAATGCTGTTGTAGATTTAAAACTACAACCCACCATATGCCTCCACAAGTGCATTTGTTTAAGTGCTTGAACATAAATTCTGGGTGACATAAATATTACCTCAAGTTCTAGAAACAGCCCAATGCTGCTTCACACCCAAGATAAACAGGTGCACATGTGCCATTATCTCATGCATAAAAAAATTCAAGTTTCTGAATTTTTTCCTTGCAGAGTTAAGTGTCTAAACATTGCCTTCAGGGAATGCTTTGCCAACCAAAATTGTAGTTTGTAGTCCACTATTTGCTTATCCATAAAAGGCAAATGTACATATTGCTTTCCATGGGCTATAGCAATCCTAGGTTCCGTTTTATACAATGTCTTGAAGTATTTCTGCTAAATCTTGCTAGTTCCTTGGAATCTGAAGGGGGAAAATCAAGCTAATTTTTTATCACTTCTTTGAGAAGGCAGTTCAGTAGAATTCATTAAACTTCCTATTAGAGTAGACCAAGTTACCAAGTTTGGCAACCAATCAGATTAGAGGCCCTACTATAAAAGTGTGCCCAAATTTCTGTGACCACGCACAAGAACATTGAGAAGTGTTGGTTGATTTGACATGGGATGACACACTGAAGCATTAGTAAATTAACTAATAAATACCCCCTGAAAAGTGGCAATTTTCCAAATGTTTCAAAAAACTGCCATGAGGTCTACTCCCGACAAGTGGTGCCTCCTTCTGGCCATCCTGGGGATTAGCTCTGCCAGCTTGTGCTCTCCCTCTGGTGTTGTCTTCTCCCATCTTGTCTCACTCTGCTGCCCCGCTCACTCCCGGATCTGCAGCTTCTGCTCTGTGGCTTGACCCTTGGGCCAGGTCACTAAATTCCTCCCCTTCTGGGGAATTCACCGTCTTTCTAGACCTGCTGTCTCCCTGGTGCCTCTAATGCCCTTGCCACTCCCCAGTGGCTGGTAGGGGAACTCAGGCCCACCCTCTACACTGGGTTGCAGCCCAGGGACCCTATAACAAGCAGCCACAATCGCCATAGAGTCAGTGCCGGCTCCAAGTTTTTTGCCGCCCTGAGCAAAAAAAATTTCCCGTGCCCCCCAGCCCCACCCCAACTCCGCCCCATTCCAACCCCTTCCCCAAATCCCCAGCCCCATCTCTTCCCCCAGGCGTGCCACATTTCCCCTCCTACCCCTCCCAGGCAAGCCTGGGAGGGAGGTGGAGAAGCAGAGTGGTGGCACGCTCGGGGGAGGAGGTGAGCTGGGGGGGGAGCAGTTCCTCTGCCCCCTCCCTCCCCGGGTTACTTCCTGTGGCCCTCCCCGCACCCGTCATTGCCGCAGCTCACCTCTGCCCTGCCTGTGACCCTGAGTGCACCGCCGCCACTCCGCTTCTCCCCGCTCCGTCCCAGGCTTGCCACAAAATAGCTGATTCGTGCGGCAAGCCTGGGAGGGAGGGGGGAGAAGCGGAGCAGCGGCGTGCTTGGGGTAGCAGGCGGCAGTGAAGCGGAGGTGAGCTGAGGGGGGTGGTTCCTCTGTCCCCTCCTCCAACGGGTTACTTCCTGCGGCCCTCCCCACGCCCCACACTGCCGCAGCTCACCTCCACTCAGGGCTGGCTCCTGGCCTTTTGCATCCCAAGAAAAAAAAAAAAAGAAGCCGGAGTGCTGCCCCGATCACATGCTTGGAAACCTGGTGCATAGAGCCGGCCCTGTGTACAGTCCTACCTCTTGCTGTGTATCCCTGGGCTTCTTCCTTCATATCAGGCTTACCCCCGCTCTTTGCATTTGCAAGCCTCCAACTCCTTCCACTCAGGGAGTGACTGCAGCCTTTCCCAGCAGCAGTAGTAGTCCCCTTCACTGCAGTCAGCTCGGTGGTGGAATCTCCTTCCTTAGAGGTTTTTAAGGCCCGGCGTGGGCTGGGATGATTTAGTTGGGAATTGGTCCTGCTTTGAGCAGGGGGTTGGACTAGATGACCTCCTGAGGTCCCTTCCAACCCTGATATTCTATGATTCTAGGTGAGCCTGTCTCCAGCCTAAATCTCCCCTTCATGCAGCCTAATTAACTGATTGGGCTCATCTGGTCTAATTCAGCTCTTGTAGGGCTAGTTTGGGGAGTCCACCCCTTCAGAAAGATTAACTGTTAAACATTCACAATTTAACATACTTCTAGCTACACTCTTGTCTTTGTAGTACAGGTTACTTTGTTCCAGGGGATATTTTTAGTATTGCATAGCCATATCTTGGGGAATAAGCCCAAGTGCTTATAAAACCTAATTGTCTAATTAGCCTTCTTGCTTATGTTACAAGGTCACAATTAGAATCCACAGAGAAACTTGAATTATCAGCACAAATCTCTTGCGGCCAAAGACTTACATTCTGTTTTTTGCTTCTCTCCCCGAACAGAAAAAAAAGATATCAATTTTTCAAGTGGCTCACATTGCATTATTGATGCGGCTATGGCATCCACTATCCATAATCCCATTAGCTGACCTCTAAAAGAAATGTTTGCAAGTGTATGATATTTAATGACAAATGAAAAATCCTACAATGCCCTTCCTCCAGTCATTGCCTGGTCAGACAGCTGAAGGCATATTCTTGACAAACAACTTATTAAAACAGCTGTCAGTCAGCCATTCATGAATTATTCAGAGACTTGATAGGGGAGGATTTGGGACCATAAAGCCTGTCTCTTTTGTGCATTATCTAGTCAACCGTGCAAAATCATTCAGCATTCAAGTTACTGTGCTACATATGTTACTAAAACCCCTTTACTTCCATACCTCATTCCGAGGGAAAAACTAGCAGATGCTTGGTTCTGTCAGGAGTTCAAGTACAATCAGCCTGCTCTGATTTCCTGTTTCTTAAGTGCAGAATGTTGTGCCAGTTGGTGTGTCACTTGTCAAAGTTACAAACTTGTTTCACACAATTATCGGCAAGTAACCTGCCCTTATGGCTACAAAACTGCATTAGCAATTATGAGTGGGGTTTTCAAAAGCACCCAGCGCTGCCCTAATACTGCTCCTGTTGAAATCAGCATTACCACTCCCATTGACAAACTATTATAGACTTTCCGATTCACATATTTTATGGCCAGATAGGGACTTTACAATCATCAAAGTCTGACCTCCTGCATAACAAAGGCTACAGAGGGATTTCACTTAGCAACCCCTGCATCTAGCACAATACATTGTGGTTAAACTAGAGCATATACCTTTTAGGAAGGCAGCCTTTCCTGAATTAAAGAATCCAAGTGATATTGAAATACTACATCCTTTTGGTAAGCTGCCCCAATGGGTAATTACCCTCACAGCCAAAAATTTGAACCTTATCTTCAGTTTCTAATGTCACCACCCAATCACTGGATCTTTTGAGCCTTTGTCTGCTAACTTGAACAGCCCTCTAGTATCAGTAGGTCTCTTTTTGTGTAGGTAAACCTCCTAGACAGTGATCAAGTCACCTCTTAACCTGCTCTTTGAAGAAACATTTTTGTTGCTACTGAAGTAGCATTTGGCTCAGACAGCTCACATGGAAAAGAGAAGCAGCCTGACTTTCAGAGCTACATTTTATAGAGCAGCCTACTTCCAGTAAGCTGTGGTACACAGACAGGCATTACAAACTGCAGCTGTAAAGGGAGCAGCAGTGGTGGGGTCAGGATGAGAGCTATTTGAGGATTTTCCAAGGAAGTGTTTTTCCAGTCACAAATGCCAACTCATCAAAAGCAAAACATTTTGCATACATGCATCAATTTTGATGAAATTACATTTAGGAAAAACGAGAATGCCTTTCAGTAATGTCAAAACGTTTCGACACTTTCAGAATGGAATGTTGTGACTTTTCATTTTCAAATGACTGCTTCAAAAATGTTACAGTATAGTATAGTTTAAAAAAAAAGTTTAATTCTGAATGAAACATTTTGATTTTATCATAATAAAATGTTTCAATTGACTAATTTTTTTCCACAGAATTTTGTTTTGAGTGAAATTTCAAGATTTTTGTTTTTGTTCCATTCCAGAAATAAGTTTAGATCACGGAATAGTGCAGTCCCACAGGCATCCTTTAATAAGAAACAATAAAGGAATCCCCACAGCTGAAGACGGAGGCATAAGAATCATAAAATCAAGGTACATTTTCTTTAGTTTGGTCACATTCCAACACACCCCTTTTATAGTTTAAAAGGTGCCAAACATTTTTTTCCCAGTTGAATATTTTAGGAATACCTAGCCAGTTAACTTGATTGTAATTCTAGCAGCTAGATTAAATAAGGCTGAAAATAATAATTCCCACAAAAAAGTTTGTATGCAACAATGTCAGTAGAGTGGAATACATAAACAGTAATCCAAAAGATTTTTTTTGGTGGAAGAATGGGAGAGAGAGGGTGGGTGAAAGGAGGGTTACATTGTAGAAATAAAAAAAAAGCAGCATCTTCTAAATATCAATTATTAGATAAGAATTCCTGTGTCTTCTACATGATTTTATAATGAACAAAAAGGTGTCTTCACTAAACTCTATCTCTGTTTGAAATTAAGTTTAACACTAGTATAAAGCTCCTCTGACTTTTTTTCCCCAAATAAAAAAACATGTTCCATATTCCTGCTAATATGTAAAGACTGAATATAACTCTTGGTCCTGCTTCCTTTGGTGTTTCTGCCCACAATCCATCACATGATAAGTACTAATGTAGTACACAGCATCAAGCATTTAGGCACTTTAAACCCAAGAGCCTTAAATGTAAGGCACAAATTAAGTTGTGCACATCACATGCTACTCTTTATCCTGAAGCTTACTTAGTGTTCTCAACACAGTACCATTAGCTAAATCTGAGCTACCTCTCTCTGTAAACAATACATCGTCAATAAGCATTAAATGTCATAGGGTATTACTAACTCATTGATTATCTTTATTCAGTTGGCTGCTACACTGGCAGAGATATTGTTTGCTTGTTTTAAATATTTTTTATTTATCCTAATTTTAGAAAGTTAGTGCCTGTTAAAGGTGACTTAAAACAGCACTTCAGCTTGGAGTTCTTGATTTACCCCCAAAAGAAAGATAACAGAGGCAGCAGTTGCGGCAAGTTTCTTCACATTGTAATACTGACGTGCTTAAGTACTCCAAGCAGATTACAGATAAGAAGCGTTTTCAAATTTCATGTCTATTCAGTCATCCTTGGCTGATTTGCTGCCACTGCCGCCAAGATAATAATTTTAGTGGTTCTCTCTCTATCTCTCTCACACACACAAAACTAGGAATATCCTTTTGCACTGACCATCAGCCTAATTATTCAGTACTACTGGAAACTGACACTTTTTCTTGCTAACTGACTACCTTATATGGTGGCCAAGATCTCAGTTTCTTAAGTATTCGTCCCTTGAAATGTGAAAGCAAAATAGTACTGTACAAATTCCTTTTCTTTAATTTTATGTTTGCACCATCTTAATGCAAACAATCTCACCTTCTGATCTGTCAAGAAGGAGTATTAAATATACCAAAGCCATTATCTGCTCACAACATTGTTGTACTGTAACTACTGTAACATTAAAAAGTTCCAATTTTTATTCTCTCACTAAACTAGGGAATCACAAACAAACAGAAAGAATTGTGGGAATTGGAATATATGGGATATTGCAAAATTTTTAATTTTCACATTTGAAATGTCACTTTGCAGTATATAATATGTCCGGTCTGGGAAGGTTAACAGCAGAAAAATGAATGTAAGCAGAGCTAAAATATTTCAACCGATATGAAGAGGGAAAGATGAACAGAGGACTTGCTCAAACCATCTCCTGGTTTGAGTGTTTTATGAACACGTGGCTAACCTTAATCAAGGGCACAGAGCTAAAAAGGGAGAAACACTGTACACAGGAGAAGCCACAATACACCTCAGAAAGTGGTTGCAGAAAAAGAGGGTGTTTGTGAAGTAAAAAAATAAGTTAAATAAATAAAGTTTAGGTAAAATGCCCCTGCTTTTGAAGTGTATATATTTGGATCTAAAAAGGGCCTTTTAATGCTATTACAGCCTATGCTGAAAATAAGATTTTCTTTTATGAACATTAACAAAACCAACTGAAAACCAGGAGGGGCAAGAGAGATACCAGAATTAACATATCCTTAAATATTTTCTTTAGAGCCTGGAGAGAGCTGACCAGATCCTCAGCTAATACAAATTATCTTAGCTCCACTAACTTCAATGGAAGTGCATTGGATTTACACCACTTAAGAATCTGTAGTGACATTTGCATCCGAAATTCAGCGGCACAACTTTCAAGCAAAAGTTAAGCGAACTTGCTCCATTGTTGACACAGTGAGTCATAAGCAACATTACACAAAGTGAAGTGGTAGCCCAATTAATGTTCCATTAGTCCTTGTTATTCAACCCAATATTTTGAGGCTGATTTTTCATCATTATATCATTCCAATAGCTAGCAATAAAGGACTATTTTTGAAAATGGCTGACATTTTAAATCTTTTCTTGGAGACTACTTTAATTTTCCTAGTCACTGAAGAAAAAGTCAAACAAGTTTTTTTTTTAAATAATTTATTATCTGGTGCCAGTGACATAGAAACTGCAGCAATAAAATTTTAATGATTTTTCTGTTCAACTCTTTCAGAAACCCACAAATAAAACTGGCAATAAACAGTCTGAGGGACTTAGCCTTGGTTAATGGAAGCCTTAGGCCTATGTAACATATTACTTTTCCAGGGGCCAAACACTTCCCATCACCAGCAGGTTCACCAGGCAGCGTGCCATCCTGGAGTTCCTATCTGTAATCTCATCCAATTGATATCTGCAAGCTGGGAGGGAGAGAGACTTGTGCTTTGGTATCATCCTCAGGCCTTTGGAACTTATGGGTAAGGGAGCTATCAAATCTCAAAAGCAAGTTATGGAAGCAGTGGTTATTGACACCTTCCCTCATCACCAGATATCAGAGCCTGGACTCCAGCCCAAGTGAGAATGTCTACAGTGTAGTTTTTTAGCCCCACAGCCCAGCCCCATGAGCCCAAGTCAACTGACCCAGGCTCTGAGACTCTGTGCCACGGATTTTTCTTTAGAGTGTAAACATTGCACTGACAGCTGCTGTCTCAGGGCAAGAATGCAAGAGGCGTTGTCAGATCAGGCATTGCAAAATATTTTAAGTGATTTTTTTCTTCATCACAACTTGGGCTTCATTTTCCTACAGAAGAGAGAAGCAGACAGAATAACTGCTGTTGCTGCTCAGAAGTGGAGGTACTTTTATAGATGAGACATAATAGTGATTAATGATCCTGCATGCATAATCAATCAGTGGCTATGAGAGCACCTGAGAAGAATATGTTCATCCTATTTTAGTCTGAGAGATTAGAACTAAATATGAATGGATGGTCCTTATTCAATTCAATGAAAGCAGTAGAATCAATTCCCCATTACAGTTTGCCAAGTGGAATTCTGCCATCTGCCTAGAGTTATTGAAAGCTTCAGTTTGCAGGCGTACCTACAAATATTTCTGATTTTAAAACAGATTTGATATACATGTGGAAATAACCAGATTAAAATGGTTTTCATTTTAAAGCTGATGATTCATATTTTATAAAATATGGATAATTCAAAACTTGTTATTCGTCTTCTGAAAATAAACTTTAAACATGTATTTTATCTAGGAGAAGACATCCAATTTATGACATGCTATGCAATCATTCTAAATATTAGCATTTAATGTTTTTATCTTAATCTTAATTATGGGTGTGTGAAGCAGAATTAAAATGCTTCTTATAAATACATGACCATACACAAGGAGTCCCATCACCTCTGGTGCATTTTCATCATCAGCCATCTTCAGTGTGCAGATCTCTGGAATACTTGACATTTCAGTACTGTACATGAGAGTCATGCCACTCATTCTATCAAAGACTAACATATGTAACAGGCACCCAATTCACTTTTGTTACCCTCAGGCAATCGCGGCACTTTCATTTTTAATATACATATTACTAAACAAGGTGCTGTATTTATTTTAATGTACGGTAAAGCGACAGTCAAAATTTCCTTTTATTTTATTTATTTTGGCTGCACTGTTTCTTGTAGACTGTAATCTTCTGTGAAGTGGTTTTCTAGAGTACTAATGTAACTCCTTTGGGGTTTAGAGAGAGCATGGCCCCTTTAAATATTTTTCCAGAGGAGGGAAGTGCTGATTGTTTTAGAAGGAGGAAGTGCTATTGGTGGGAGGGGGAGCAGAGAGATAGGGAAGAGAGTAACAGGGGTGTGTGTCTGGAGCGCCAGATAGAAGGGCTGCAGCAAAGCAAGCAGGCCCACACAGGGTGAAGCAGCGAAGAACCTGCCTCAAGCCTGGGAGGGACAGAGTGGCTGATCGGGGCCCCAGGACAGGAGCCAGGAGGAGCCCTGTGCCAGGGACAAATCGCCTGAGAAAGACAGACTGGAGCTAGACCCAGTATCACAGCTGCCCAGAGCTGCATGGGGCTGTGAGTACTGGGGCTTATAACTTGGCATTGGAAATAAGGAGGGAGACTGTTAGCTGGTTAAGTGGGGAAGTTGTCGCTCTGTGTGACTTTGCAAAGAGCGGCAAAGGGGGGCATCAGAGGGATTTCTTGGAGGAAGTTTACTGGTGCCAAAGACTACCAGGAGCACCCAAAACTCACCACTGGATTGGAACTTTTCCCAGGACTCCTGAACTCCCTTTCAGACTGTGGTACCACTAGGCCTGTGGAGCCTTGAGTTGAATGCAGCCCTGTTTTACTGCTCCCCATATATTTCCCCCTGTTGTTTTTCTCCTTTCATCCCTCTGTAAATAAACATTTCCCTTTCCTATATTCATTGTACTTTTGTGTGTATTCACTCAGGGGCGGGGGGGAGTGGTTGGAACAAGTGCCCCTGGGGTGGAAGGGACTTTCCCTGCTGCATTCCTATGTGCCTTCTCTTGGCCAGAGCTGCCTGAAGAGCAGATTCCATCTTGGCCACGAGGGTGCTAAAGTTACACTAAAAAAAAAAAAAAAAGAAAAAAAAGAAAGACTGACTGTCATTCAAACATTAATGCACAAATTTCACGAGAGGAACTTCAATTTAAATTCCCCATATCTGAGCATGCCCATGCAATACGATTCTGAACTGAATCTGAAACTGGAAGGAGCCTATTTTGCAGATCTGGAGTGAAATTTTCAGAAGTGCTGAAGTGACTTAGAGTCCTAAATTTCGCTGACTTTCAACAAGCATTGGGGTCTTTAGGGCCTACACTGATTTTGAAAATGGAATTTAGGTATTTTTGAAATGTTTAGCCTTGGTCAGAGGTGGTGGCAAGCTCAAAGAAGAAGCTGAGCTTACATTTTTGTAAGAGTGACTTGTAAGATATTGGGGCCAGATAGACTAAGGTAAATAAAAGCTTGAAGATGCAGAAAATCACGGGATTTACAGATGTATCCGGGAGAATTAGTGCGAGATCTTTTACTGGACTAGCTACTGTTGTGAGAGAGACAAGCTGTCAACTTAGACATAACTCTTGTTCAGGCGAGAAGAGGTTCAGGTGAATTAGACACTTAAAGGAAATTAGGTAACTTACCTACCTATACACTAGTAAATTCCACTAGGTGCCTACTGGAATCTTAGGTTCCTAAACAGCTTTGTAAATCTGGCCATTGGTGTCCTGCTGGTGTCTAAATCTTGAACTGAAGATCTAACCATAATCAAGATCTGCCTACCACCTCCACAGTCCAATCCAATGAAAATTCAAATCTAAAGCACAGTTTACTGTTGTAATCAAGACCCATTGTGTATGTACAGTGATAGCTGGGACTTGTTTTCCCAACTGGGGCTTCACATAAATTGAGAAGTACAGTACAAGTAGTCCTGAGATTTCGATGGGAGTAACAAGAATGTGTTCAGAGTATGAGCCCAGCAAATCACTGTTAAAATGCTGCAAAGTCACCACTCCAATGGCAGTTTTTTTCACCTGACTTCATGGATGCAAAGTAGTACTGAAAAAAGGGGCTGCTACTGCAAATAAGTGTTTAAAATGATATACCACTGCAAATTAAAATGGGTGTCCTCCATGTAGTTACTCTAGGGAAAAAAGGGGTTATTCAGTACAGTTACTGATACCTATTACTGGAGACCCTCCTTCAGCCATTACTTTACATTCAGGGGTTCTTCAGGGCAAATCTCAACAATGATGTATTTCTCAAAGACAAATCCAAAGGGACCTCAGTGCTTCTATGCAGACTATTGGCACTCAGCTGCAAATGAATTCATGCAACATTTCCATATGGCACATTTAGGCACTGAAAACATGACTGGCCTGACAAATACTTAGACACATGCATTGATAAAAGACATGTAAGAAACAACAACATAGAAAGCACACAAAATGGCACCTCCTTCTTAGGCACTTCACGATATGTATCTTTGTCCACCTAATTGAAGCTGGAAGTCATTTACTGTTAGTGTTCCTCGAGAAGCAGAAAATAACAGGAAACTGATAGGAGAAGCGGCCCAGGGGGCATTAAAAAATCCCTATTGCAATTATCTAACAGATGAGTAGTGGTAATGCCATTAGAGACTATTGTTTGCAACAGGCACACAATTACGTGTTTAACCCATCAACTGATTTAGCTTCTTTGGAAACTATTGGAGTACATTAAGTTTAGCAAGTAATTTCAAGACAACCCCTATATGGAGGCAAATGAATAAAGACTATCGGAATTGACTGCAATATTCTTGAATGATTATGGTGGTTGTCCACTACTGGATATTCTGTTATTAATAATTCCTCTGACTAATGTGGCAAGTACAGTGCATACTTTGTATTAGATAGATCAATAATAAATAAAAATAGATAAAAACTGACAACTTGCAAACCTATTTCTATGTAGTCCACAGCATTCTTTTTTCTTCAAAAGTGCAATGTATGACTGAAATCAGGACTTCCATGAAGAGTTACTGAGTTTGTTTATAGTTATATGGCATTTTCCGTTTTCAGAGTTCTGTACAACTTATTAAAAGATATACCAACCCATCTAAACAGATAGTTGAAGGGCTCCCCTCTCCCCCAAAACCTTGAGAGTGACAGCAACCTGACTAGTTTGAAATAGACATGGAAGAGACAGATCTCCAACCATCTCTGTGGTAGCTGCAAGCAGCTCATAGAAGTTATTTTCTGACTAGTGAAGAGATTTTTATTTGACATTTTCTTTACCTGCAAGGTGAAGTGTATGCTTTTTGACTGCACCCTTTTTCACTTTGATTTTTAACAATAAATAATGGACATTAAAGAAACTGGCTGGCTAAGAGAAATTCCATTTTTGTGTCTCACATTTTATTTAGGGGGCTTTGTCAAAATGCCAATTGGATATGCTCTCATCTTTTTAGCAGAATTTGCACAATTGCATTTTACATACATGCCTTTCTATGAATGACAATTTGTTTACCCAGAATTCTTCAAATATAATATCTAGATTTGTCCTAAAACACTTTATTTTCTTAATGTTGAATAAGCTCCTGCAAAGTAACCGGCAAGAAGGACAGAGTCAATTTTTTAAGCCTGCAGCAACACAGGAAATGTGACTATAGATTAAGGAAAGGAAAAACAATGTTAATCATGTTTTATAGCCCACTTCTCTTAGGTCAGAACAGCACTGCATTTTGTCTCTTCTTTCATGGAAAACTCAGTATTTTAAAACATTAGGTGTAGACATGCTAAAACAAACTGAGTTATCCATATTCCTCCTCCTTGGTTGGAGATATTAGTCTATCACTGCTTAAAACATCATTCAGTATTCGCCATAGAACACTTTTGCATGAGGAGAGAGATTACTGTTAATGACAATCTGTGGTATTCAAGACAAATACTTAGCATTAGTCTGCTTCACAGAGGATCATGATATTCTAGTCAAATTAGCATTTGGAAATGGATTTACCATCTGCCTTTTTTGGCATAAAATCTCAGAAAACATGACTTTATATACCTTTAGAAAAAAATCCTCTCATATTGAAAAAACCCAAACATATGGTAAAAACATAAGAATGGCTGTACTGGGTTAGACCCAAAGGTCTATCTAGCCCAGTATCCTGTCTACCGACAGTGGCCAATGCCAGGTGCCCCAGAGGGAGTGAACCTAACAGATAATGATCAAGTGATCTCTCTCCTGCCATCCATCTCCACCCTCTGACAAACAGAGGCTAGGGACACCATTCTTTACCCATCCTGGCTAATAGCCATTAATGAACTTAACCTCCATGAATTTATCCAGTTCTCTTTTAAATGATGTTATAGTCCTAGCCTTCACAATCTCCTCAGACAAGGAGTTCCACAAGTTGACTATGCACTGTGTGAAGAGGAACTTCCTTTTATTTGTTTTAAACCTGCTGCCTGTTAATTTCATTTGGTGACCCCTAGTTCTTGTATTATTTGAATAAGTAAATAACTTTTCCTTATCTACCTTCTCCACATCACTCATGATTTTATATACCTCTATCATATCCCTCCTTAGTCTCCTCTTTTCCAAGCTGAAAAGTCCTAGCCTCTTTAATCTCTCCTCATATGGGACCCGTTCCAAACCCCTAATCATTGTAGTTGCCCTTCTCTGAACCTTTTCTAGTGTCAATATATCTTTTTGGAGATGAGGAGACCACACCTGTACGCAGTATTCAAGATTTATATAAGGGCAATAATATATTCTCCTTCTTATTCTCTATCCCCTTTTTAATGATTCTTAACATCCTGTTTGCAGTGCATAAGTCATTTGTATAACCATTTATTGTGCTGTTTATACTGAACACACTTCTTGAACAGAAAAAAAACCCAAAAAACAATTGTCACTAACATCACTGTCTTAAAAATGGATCATTTGCTATTAAATATTTAGTTTCAAAATTTATTTCAAATACCAACCATAAAATGTGTAGCTGAAAGCTCTACTATAGAGCAGTAATCTCTTTCAAAGGAAAGCAAGGCAGCAAAGGCAGTGGTGCACCAAGGAGAGAGAATAAAGAAGAAAGATATAATATGTTTAGTAATAGGTACAGCTTATCCTAGTTATTAAGGGTGACTAAACATAGAATGCAACAAGAATGATGGGAAAGGACATTTGTCATTTCAAGTAATTGTTAATGATAGAAGAAAATAGTTGTGTAGAGTGCTAATTCAACTCTTCCTGTGTGGAGATATTAATATTCAGATCCAAACTGTCTCCTGTACAGAAGCCTCTCTCAAACTTTGATAGGTTTCCACCTGGAATAGATCTTTTAAACTGGATATGCTACCAATGGCCAATATGGAGATAATGCACTTAGTATTTATATTTATACGTTCATACTTCCCATCAAGGTCTTTGTGAAGTAGAACTCACATTGATAATTTAGCAATGGACATTTCAAAATGAGTTGGTGTGTATTATTTATACAGATACGCCAAGGGGATTTTTGGTTCTATTTCTCCATTCAGGAAAATTGAACTTTTATTTATTGTGTCAGATGTAATTTAGTATGATTTATTGAGATGCATTGGGTCTTATTTACAGTATATTAATAAATAAAATAGGTTCCAGTTAAATCATAAGATTGATTCACAGGTTAGAGCAGTAGAGGTATTAATGGTTTGTTGAAACAGACATTTAGACTCTCCTTGATCAGGTTTTGTGAAAAAACAGGTGATGACAGTTTCTTCCTCTTTCTGGGTGTCTACATTTTGAATATGATCCAGCATCAGAGATTTGGAACCAAAAAATGCAAGCTGTAGGCTTGGCCCATTAGTGTATTGAGAAAAGGTCATTCAGAGCCAGTCAAGGATTCGGAGATTGACTGCTCTGGTACCCACACATTCAGATACTTTCACAGCAATTGATCCCATTCCCATGTGGTGATGTTTCTTGCCCAAAACCTACCCTCCCTTCCAGAGAGCTAGTTTGGGGAAAAGTTTTTAACAATCAAACAAGACCATGCCTATCTGTAATCCTCCCTGTTCAAAGCTGTGCAGGCAAAGATTCAAAATTAGTACTATATAGAAAAAGCTGACCTATTTCAGCAATAGTCTCCTGTGAAAGAGAAGAGTTCTACTGTGATTGCATGTAGATCTCTGTTTAATAATTCATTAAGCCAACAACATGGTACAGCACAGCTGTAGACGTAAGAATGTTGGAAGTGACCATCTCCTCTGACAGCTTGGAGTCTAGAAAATTAGGAGATTTTTATCCCATTTTAAAAGCTGGCAATCAAATGGGTCTCAAAAGCTTGGTAGTGTGACAAGATTGCCAGTGATGGACAAACTGAATATACAACCTGACCTCCTTAAGCATCTTGCCAGGGATCGATCACGGTGGCACTCAGTTTGCAATTAGGCCATGTACCTTTAAAACCTGCCATGATGGAGAATGATGAACCCATTTTAAAATTAGAAATTTAAGGGAACCTCCTTTCTCAACTGCCCCAGATTTTTTGAACCGGAGGGAAAAAAAAGAGGGGAAGGGGAAGCTTAAAAAAGCCTAAAAGGCATTAATGGAACTGTGTGTCTGTGTCAACTGGTGAGCCTATCCCTTAATGATTGCTAGTGAATGTAGAGTATTTTTTCCTCGGATGCATTTTTAAAATAGAAAAGATACTTGTATATGTAACAGGATTTAAGTGAGGTTACAATGGTTGCATTTTCATTTTTTAAAATAGGTTTGCATAAAGTTAATGGAAATTATATTCTGGATATGATGGCAGTATTTGTACTGCTTACATGATGTTTGTTTCTAGGGGCCCCTCTTTGAAACAATACCTAAGAATCTCTTTGATAGTACATAAGAAATAATGAGGCTGTCCACTTGCACCTTTTTTTGAGTGATTTTGAACTAACTTTTAACGTGAAAAATGCCTAGGGATGAAAGAATCTTTGCTGTCCAAGACAATAGAGGAATGATATCTTACTGGTTCCTCACAACTTGTTGCTACAGGTATGGAAGATATGCTATCCAATATTTCTAGATTATTCTGTTGGATAATGAGGGAATCAATGCTTGAGAAAGTTTTGCACCACTCTGAGCAGTATTGCCAGAATACAGATGATAGATGAATGTGTGTTGATGGATGAGATTACCCAAGAGATAAGGGGGAGAAGAGAAGGAAACCAAAGTCAGAACCCTGTGGAACCCTCACATAAAGCTGAGTGGGGCTGAGGAAGAGGAGGATCCTCCAAAAGGACAGACTGAAGGAGTAACCAGGGGTGGGAGAACAAGGAGAGGAGACCGTCACGGAAGCCAAGGGAGAATATGATTTCAAGAAGAAGAGCACGTCTGACTGTGCTGAAGGCAGCTGACAGATCAAGGAGAATGGGGGTGGTATACTGATTCTGAGCTTTGGCTAGGAAAATGTCATCAGAAACTTTGAGGATAGTAGTTTCAGTGGAATGCAATGGATGGAAGCTGGATTAGAGAGCATCTAGAATGGAACTGGAGAGGAACTGACTGATTGTAAACAGCGCGTTCAGTGAGTTTAGAAATGAAAGGGAGAAGGGAGATAGGAGGTAGCTGGAGAGGCAAGTGGGATCAAAGGTGGGGCTTTTAAAGATGAGAAAACTTAAAAGTATGTTTGTATTGTGAGAGGAAAGAGACAGACGAGAGTGGGAGGTTATAGAGAAGAATAAGGAAGGGGATGAAAGTGAGCGTGAGAAAAATAAGGACATGGGATATGATAGGGCTGGGGGGCAAGTGGAGGAGTTATAGGAGAGCAGATGAGAAGCTTCTGCATCTGACAGGGAAAAAGAAGAAAAGAGTTGTAAGAGGGAAAGGGGGGAGAAATGTGTGCCAAGTGGAGAGGGAAGGTCATGTTGTATTTTGTCAATTTTATCTTGGAAGTAATCAGCCAGATCCTGTGAGGATGCAAAAGTGGACAAAGGAGGTTTTCAGGAGTTAGTTACAGATGGTGAACAGGTGGCTGTGATTTTGGGTGTGGGTTCAATTAAAGTGAAGCAGAGATGTTCAGCCAGGAAGATGGCAGGAATGAAGGAGAAGAGAATGAATTTGTAGTGGAGGAAGTCAAGCCTGATCATGGGATTTCCAGAGATGCCCTGCAGCCCATGAGCAGGAGCAAAGGAAGTAGGTGTATGGGTGAACCAGGGCTGGAGGTAGTGGGGGGACCTTGCAACAGGAGAGATGAGCTGAAGAGTTGAGGAAAGGGAAGAGTGAAGAATGATGATCCTAAATTTTTGCTATGGGGAAGAGGAGCAGAGGGGGTCGGAACTGCAAGGGGATCAGGGGAACCAGGATGGGGAAATGGAGCCAACAATAGAAGGAAAGGAGAAGGACAACAGATGCTATGATGCAGGAAAAGAGAGTGATGAGAGCCATCGTGAGTGGCAGATGGATAAGATTACAAAAAGCAAGGTCTGAAGGTATGCTCATGCTCGGCACTGAATCCAAGCCAGTTGGGAAATGCCCTTTGTCCCAGCTGCAGTCCCACTGGTGTTGAGGGGTTGGGCCAGGCTGTGAGGTCGCAGCAGTGGCAGCGCTCAGCCTGGGAATGCTCCTGTCCCAATTGTAGTCCTTGTTGTTTAGAATAAAGTATTTCAGTAAACCCCTCACATTTTAATCCAGAGAATGAAGCATGATTAATGGATTTACACATATGTTTGATTTTCACTAGATTCAGCTTTAATGAAAATGGTCCTTTCTTTTTTTTGAAAAAAAAGATTATTATAAGACATGGATCAACAGAGCTGCAGGTACCCAGATCCTCTGTAGATATGACTCTTACTGTGCTCTGAGTGATTTAGAGTACCAATTTGTACTCTCAGAGTAGAGCTCTGCGCAGTGCATATGCAAATTATGTAAAAACACGCAGGCTATTTGAATGACAGTCATATTCAAGAAAGTTTCCAGTTATGATCATGCTGATAAAAGAACCTTATTACAACATTTGAAATACACTTAATTACCCACAATGTTCTTGAAAGTATTTGCATAATAGAAAACTAAGCTGCAAATATTTTAGCTATGTGTATAATTGTCTTTCAGTCCTCAAGAGCTGAAATGGAGAAAAATCAGCATTTTACAGATTATTAAGATGTAGCATTAGTTTGTATTGTTAGTATGCGTTTATTCCATAAATTGTCTTTTTGCCAGCCAGTGAACTGCCTAGAAATGACAGATTTAATATGGAAGTTACTTTTTTGAAGATTTGTTTTCATTATCTTATTCAAAAGGGAATTTTATAAATTAATCATATTCAAAATACATGTTAAATTAAGAGAATTAACTACCAGTGTTTCTATTAGAATAACTGCAGGCTCACTGTAAACTGTCCAGCAGTCACCCGGACTCAGGACTATTAGCAGTTCACTTTTTGAAATCCTAATGGAAAAAAAAATCAGTTGAATGTAATAAATGAATGGAGACCCACTTAGATCCCAATAAAAGCAGCAAAGAGTCCTGTGGCACCTTGTAGACTAAAAGATGTACTGGAGCATGAGCTTTCGTGAGTGAATACCCACTTCGTCGGATGCTCAAGTGCACTACAGTAACTACTGTGAGCTCTCTCATAAAATGGCTCTCTAAGCAACATATGCGTGAGACACAGCAAATTTAGTAAACATGCGTCAGCTACCAGCTGCCAGCACGTGTGCAAAATGGAAAAGCAAACCTCCAGTTAAAAACTGATTAACACCATGACAATTTACTTAAATATTATTACGACCCACCTGGTGTTCCCCTCCCCTCTCCCCTTCGACCCTGGATCTTGAGGAAAAATTGCAGAAAAGGAACCAGACTCCAACCGGTAGGAGCAGCTGCAGAAACAGCTAAAGCAGGGACAGCTGCCCTGGAAGAAAGAGGGCATAAAATGGGGCCCAGTCAGGGCCACTCCTATCCACAGCATCTCCCGGATTCAGAACTGTACAGAGGAGACCTATGCACCACTAGGGCCCAGCAAAGCCTCCCCTTTTAAAAATCCAGGACAAGTCATTTTCTAACTCATTCATGCAGGGCCATTTGACCTTCTGGTGTCTCACTCAACTCCATGTAAATATGGGTAAAGGAAAAATACCCTCCCCTACTCACCCCAACAAAAGAGCCAACTTGCAAATTAAAGATTCAAAGAACAGCATGAATAACTGGCCGACTCTTTTTAAGCCTAACTGGGATGGGGGGTTCACTTCTGGGTTTACTGACCTCTACTACTTAGGATGCATGCTATATAATCCTGAGAGGAGGGATTTTCTTGAGGTTAACTCATTAAAGATATTGGACAGGATAGTTGTGATGTTTCCTCAAGGTATCCATGGTTGGGACACACCTGCTACCTTAGGCCTGGTTTACACTAGAGGGGGGTGTCGATGTAAGATACGTCGACTTCAGCTACGGGAATACCATAGCTGAAGTCGACATATCTTATTCCGACTTACCTCCCGTCTTCACAGCGTGGGATCGACGGCCGCAGATCCCCCGTCAACTCCACTACTGCCGTTCGCTCTGGTGGAGTTCCGGAGTCGACAGGAAGTGTGTTTGGGGATCGCTACCCGCTGATCCGGTGAGTAGTCTGGACGTACCCTTAGAATCAGGAAACCGTGTCCGTGCCTGCTGAGGGTCATCTCCCTGACTCCACCAGCCTTGGGCAAAACAAGCATTCCTCTTTCAGCCTGTGTAGGCTTCCCTGTCCCACTGCATATTAGCAATAGGCACATTCCAACCCCCAAGAACTCAGTTTCCCCCTAGAGTGTCCAAGTGTCCAGACCCTTATCCACTGGGCACTCACAGAAATCCCATATTACATATAGACAGATAGATAGATAGATAAGCATCTCTCTCCTGAAGGTAACTTAGGCCATGTCTACACTACCACTAATGTCAGCAAAACTTATGTTACTCAGGCGTGTAAGAACCCCCCCACCCCACCCCCACCGCTCCCGAGTAACATAACTTTCGCTGGTGTAAGTGATAGCATGCACAGCGCTATGTTGATGTGAGAGCTTCGTCTTCCAACATTGCTGCTGCCAATCATGCAGCTGGTTTTATTACGTTGACAGGACAGTTCCCTCCTGTTAGCATAGAGCTGATACACGAGCAAATTTACAGTGGTACAGCTGCATTGGTACAGCTGTGCACTGTAATCTCACTAGTGTCGACATGGTCTTATTTATCATCTTCCAGTGACCAGCACCAACTCACAGGCTTCATGAACATAATTTTCAGTATATACACACAGCTGCTTACATATTATTCATACGTACATTTCACAATGATTGTATTGACCAGTGATGCTCAGGCTTTCAGCAGAGATCTTACATGCCACACTTTGGTAAACTATTATGTAGATACCAGACCTAGGAGATCCCATAACCCTTATGCACCCCCTTTGCCCTCTGCCAGTTGCCACCAAGAGGTCCCTGGATCAGGTAGCTAGTTATAATTTGAGACCAAAGAGATTCAAGTAGATTTGGTCTTACTACACAGGACTGTGGTTTGCTGATATGAGCAGCTTTCTTTTTACTTCAAGGAGAGGGTGAAAAGTGATTTGAGTGAAAGGTAACATTTATTATGGATTTTTATAAGCCATTTTAAAGACTTATATTAATGGAGGGCGGGGGAGCTTGGAGCATTGTAAATTAAATAAACACTTTGCATAGAGGAATGTAGACATGGAATATTTTTGGCTACCTAATATAAACTTTAGCGCACTTATTGAGAGCTAATCACTACAGCTCATCCACAGTGCACATAGGTAAAAACACACCACAAGAAGTAGGAGCCATCAAGGTGCAATTTAGAACACAAGAAATTAGGAGTTCCCAGAGAAGCTACAGAATTGTATTGGCATAAGCAAAATGAGAGATACTGTATACCAAAATGAAGGTTTAGATTTTAATGAGAATACAATGGGTGACCTAACAGTGTGGGAGCTCATACTTTTCGGTAAAAGTTGTAATGCATCCTCTCACAAAAATCCACTGAAAACGAAATCCAAAGATCCTTTTTAGTCAGAGTCCCTTATCAGTGTGGTAGATTCAGCTTGAAAAACTGAGCCATGGCAGATTGTGAACAGATGACAACATTTGTGAAAAAGTGGAGGAGGTTTAGAAACCAAACACAATCTAAAACAAGAGATTTCAGAAACATGATCCCACAGCTGGCTTTGATACAAATTGTTTTTTAAGCCAACATACTTTATCACTTTAAAGAAGCGGTACTCTACTACTTTTGTGGTATTTCCACACAAGTGAGTCACTAGGAAAAGTCCTATACACTAGCCAGTTAGGAAACTGTATTTAGAAAAAGGAACTAAGTGAAATTAAAAGAAAGTCCAAATAATTAACTTAGCCATTAAAGGGACACTGGACTTGAACTATAGAGAGGAAACAGGGAAATCGACACAAAAGTCCTGATTCAGGAAAGTAATAAGCACATGCTGGAATCCACCCCTCTTCAGCAGAGCACTTAAACACATGCTTACTCCAGGGACCACCATACTGCTATCAAATGCAAACATGAGGTTAAAAAGAGTTTTTTCTCCTCTCTAACCTTTCAGTTGCAGTAATATTAGTTGTCATAATCAGACAAGTGTGTGATTTTTTTTAAGTTGGTGTCCGTTTAAATAAAGTAGAACTTATTAATTGATGAAGCAAATAAGTATTTTCTCTTGCAACAATGTCATGAACAAAAAAATATTTGGAGACCAAACACTAAAACTGAACTACAGTTAATGGACATTACATCTTGCAAGATGTTTAGAAGTTCTTCCTCTGATCTCTTCAACCTTTAAACCTTCATTTGTTTTTATAAGCAGAAGTCAAAAGGTCATAACTCTAAAATCAGCAAATTATTTACACACATGGCAGCACATATCAAATCAAACAAATGCATCCAAGACTACAACCATAAATGAAACATTAAAGCTACTGATTCAACATAATATGTGCTGTTGAAAAGTTTGCAGCACAACAGAATCAAGTTGAACGAATAGTGCAATTAGTAGGTTATGTTTGGTTATGTTTTCAAGGAACAACATGTAAGTTCACGTCCAATCTACTCACCAAAAAAATCACTTGATATGTTTAATGCTTGTTCACAGATGATCAGATACTGTGTTGTAGGGGGCTTTCACAGGTCCTAGTTTATGTAAACCTGGCAATGTTGTGCTTGGTTAGTGTTTGTGAAGTGCTCTGAAGAGAAAAATTATATGCATTATTTACAAAATTTACCGGGGGAGCGGAAGTGTGGGGGGAAGACCTTCATTTTATCTATGTTAAGAGCAGCAGTTCCTATGTTTTTTTAAACCCAAATTTGTATGTCATACTGGTGGGTAGATCATGCATATTTTATTGGGTTTGGCTGGTTAGAGAGATATTTTATATCCTGTAGAAAATATTCACTACTTACAGCAGGACTCAGGTTGAATACTAAAACGTTTGTTTTGTTTACCATACAGCAGTCTTGGAAAAAAACATTGTAAGCAAAACATCTATTTAAAAGACTGCACTGTGTGCTAAAGCGGAGTTTTAAATTTTTCAGTGTTTGTTGGAAAGTTCCTCTGAAAAGACCATTCTAATTTGAATATATGAACAATGATTTGTAAAATAAAACCCATATAATTGATACAAATGTTTGTGTATATATTAATGTATTCATTCAAAATACATTAAAAACATTAATTCATCACTTTTAGAAAATTTATATACATATTTGTTCTAAAACTTTGTCTTTTTATCTATTTTCCTATGCAGTTTTGATGTGCCCAGGAATGTATTTTTGAAAGCTGATCGCATACTTTCATGCTTATGCTGAAGTAGAGACTGAGATAGCCAGAATAAAATAAAACTGACAAGGAAAAACCACCAGGCTATAAGTGAAACTCACAACTGGTCTCTGCTAAATGTATTTGAGATGTCCATTTGCTGAAGCTATGCAAAGAGAGAGCAGTTTATTTTCTTCTCCATGATGCTTTGCCAAGAATTTGAAGAATTCAGAATGAACTGAACCAGTGAAATATGTAGGGACAGCATTGTCAAATATGTATAGCTACTTTAAAAATATGCTGGAAGCAGAAGGCAGGCCCCTTTTATTAGATTTTCCAAGCTATACATGCAAATATGAATACACAAAGTAAATCAAAGTATGACATGATAAATACCCTGTTTGCCACAGAATATAGATGTGAACCCGGACAGTATAACTGTGGGAATAGAATATTGTGTCATTTTCACCTGAATTAGCCTAATGAAAGATTTTTTTATTTCAGAAAACAAAAGATACTAAGGAATCACCAAGTTAGTATGATATATATACCATCAAGGAAATTGGCATATCCTGGTAGGATATGAAATATTACACACGTCTTCCTTAGCACCTGATCCTGCAGAGACTTGTGCATGTGCTTAACATGTACGTAATCCCATGAGCTCAGTGAGACTACTCACATACTTAAAAGTTAACCATGCACCTAAGATTTGCAGGATCATTACCTTTGTTACCAAGGACCAATCATGAGATGTAACACAATGATACTTACAGGAAAGGCACCTGTGCACATTGTTGTCTGTCCATACAAAAATCACAAGATTAGGAAAAAGTATGTGTCTGATTTGAAAATGTCCTTTCTTGGATTTATGAGGGCCACAGACTCACTGGTTTCTGTTCTCTGCATCCTTAGACTAGACCTATCAATCAGTGCACCTTCACCTCGGAGAAGCCACCAGCTGAGACACTTGAATAGGTTAGGAATTCTCTAACTACTCTAAGGGTACGTCTACACTATGGGATTATTCCGAATTTACATAAACCAGTTTAGCAAAACAGATTGTATAAAATCGAGTGTGCGCGGCCACACTAAACACATTAAATCGGTGGTGTGCGTCCACGGTCCGAGGCTAGCGTCGATTTCTGGAGCGTTGCACTGTGGGTAGCTATTCCGTAGCTATCCCATAGTTCCCGCAGCCTCCCCCGCCCCTTGGAATTTCTGGGTTGAGATCCCAGTGCCTGATGGGGCAAAAATCATTGTCGCGGGTGGTTCTGGGTAAATGTCGTCAGTCACTCCTTCCTCTGGGAAAGCAACGGCAGACCAGCATTTCGTGCCTTTTTTCCCTGGATTGCCTTTTGTGAATGTCACCGTATGTGTACTAGATGCTGCTGACAGAGGCGATTCAGCAGTGCTACACAGCAGCATGCTTTTGCTTTTGCATGACAGCAGAGATGGTTACCAGCCATACTGTACCATCTACCATACCATAAATTGGTAATAAGATGATCATGGTTACCAGTCATTTTGCACTGCACCATTTGCTGCTGTCATAAGTGCCCCTGGCTGAGATCAGCCAGGGGCGCAAAAGCCAAAATTGGGAATGACTCCCTGAATCAATCCCTCCTTTTTGGTATCTAAAAATAGAATCAGTCCTGCCTAGAATATGGGCAAGTGTACTAGAGAACCACTGTATCATAGAACCAGAGAGCACAGCTGCTCTGTGTCAGATCCTGCAGAAACTATGATCTGTATGCTATTCACAGGGGGTGCTCCTGCAACAACCCCACCTGTTGATTCCGTTCTTCCCCCAGCCTTCCTGGGCTACCGTAGCATTGTCCCCCCACTTGTGTGATGAAGTAATAAAAAATGCAGGAATAAGACACAGTGACTTGTTAGTGAGAAATGAGTGGAAGGCAGCCTCCAGCTGCTATGATAGTCCAGACAGGACATTAAGCAGTGTGGAGGAGCCCAGCATCCCTGCTAGTCCAGGGCAATTGAATCTTTTCTTTACACATGAAGGGTGGGGGATGATGGAGCTCAGCCCCCTGTTGCTATGATGAAGACAGTTACCAGCCATACTGCACCATCTACCAGGAAAAATTAGGAGCAGGCGCCCTTGATCGACCTCACTGATGCTAGTTGGCATGGTTACCAGTCCTTTTGCACTGCCCCACGTGCCAATAGGCTGATGATGACGATGGATATCAGCCATATTGTACCATCAGCCACCCATGGCGGGGGGGGAGCAAGGATGTTGGTGTTGAGTGCTGCAGCATCGCGTCTATCTGCAGCATTCAGTAAAGATAGTGTGACATGTAAAAGAGTCAAGAGAGGATTGTTTTCCCTTTCACTTCTGGGGGTGGGTGGAGGGGTGCGTAAATTGCCGAGCTATGCCCTGACCCACCGCGGACACTGTGTTTGACCCTAGAAGCATTTGGAGCTCAGCCAAGAATGCAAATGCTTTTCGGAGACTGCAGGCACTGTGGGATTGCTTGAGTCCTCCAGTCCCCCCTCCATGAGCGTCCATTTGATTCTTTGGCTTTCCGTTACGCTTGTCACGCAGCAGTGCGCTGAGTCCCTGCTATGGCGTCTGTCTGGAGATTTTTTAAAAAGGATTTTCAATTTCGTCTTCTGTAATGGAGCGCTGATAGAACAGATTTACCTGCCCTTACAGCAATCACATCCACATGGTCCATGCTGGAGCTCTTTCTTTATTTTGATTTTTAACTGCATCGCCACACGTGCTGATCTGAGCTCCACGCTGGGCAAACAGGAAATATTCAAAAGTTCGTGGGGCTTTTCCTGTCTACCTGGCCACTGCATCCGAGTTCAGATTGCTGTCCAGAGCGGTCAGTGGTGCACTGTGGGATACCACCCGGAGGCCAATACCGTCAATCTGCGGCCACACTAACCCTAATCCGATATGGTAATACCGATACTAGCGCTACTCCTCTCGTTAGGGAGGAGTACAGAAATCGATATAAAGGGCCTCTCAGTGTGGACGGGTGTGGCGTTAAATCGGTTTTACGCTCCTAAAACTGGTTTAAATGCTTAGTGTAGACCAGGCCTAAGGGTAAGGAGAATTAAGTATTAAGACTCAATAGAAAAATCCTCCTACACAGCAAGAAATTCAGTGAACAACAAAATGATCCAATTAATAATCCCATATTTTGCCACAATTAACAGCCTATTCAGGGTGGGTGGGATTTGCAGACTTCATTACTCCAAGAAAGGACATTTGAAAGTAAAGCACAGATAAATTTTCCTTTATAATGAGGTCCACAGATATATAACATTGGGGCTTTTCATAGCAATGTTTACTTGGGTACAGAATATTATAACAGTTATGTACAGATGCAAAAGGGGACAACCATTTCCTAATAGTTATTGGGAGCACAAGTGTAATGAAGGCAATATCAGATGATGACTGGATGTCCATCTTGTAGAATCTGGGGAAGGTATGAACAGATGACTGGGTGGCAACTTTATAGATTTGCTTGCATGAGGCATATAATCTTGCTGCCCATGAAGTTGCCACAGTTCTGAGGTAGTTAGCTCTGATTTTGGAAGATGGAGTTACATTTTTTTTTAACTTGTATGCTTTGATGATATAGTACTCTAGCCACCTGGAAATGGAAAAATTTTGAAGCCTTCTTTCCCTTTGACACCAGATGATAAAGCACAAACAAAGCATTTACTTTTCTGAACCAAACAGTGTGATAAATAGATAATTTCGAGAGCTCTGTGGGCATCTAAATTATTTCTCTCTGAGGCACGATGGAGGCGAGCAGAAGGATGGAAGGACAATTTCTTGCACTCTACAGAACCTGGGAGTGGAAGAGTCGGTTTTGAGTACCGCTTTAGCGTACACGGTCTAGTACTGAGGTTCCAGGAAAAGAGCTCCTACCTTATTTAAGACACCTGTGAACTGATAGGATTGCAATCAAAAAGGCCACTTTAAGTAACAAAGTAATGAGACCCTTTCGTGGGTAGTTCAAACAAAAGGTCTGTCAGGGCACTGAGAACTAGTTTAAGAAGGATTTAAAATGTTTCATCTGTTGTTCTAAGTATATATCCCCCATGACTGTATTTGTGAAGACACAGAATTGGAAAACCATGATTCACAGTATTGGTGAATATCCATAAAACCACATATAATGGTCAGTATGTTTTAAAGAATTAATAAGCAACCTTGGTATTATGCCACAATCTGCTGTAACTGAACACCAGCTTTTCAAGACAGAGCTTCTGCACTTCATGATGGCAAAAGCTTACACTATATGAAAGCTAAATCATGAAAGTTCTATAACTAAATTCCAACACTGTTGATCATTTCTAGTGTAACTTGGTTATGGCAATTATTTAAACAATGGAAACACTGAAATCAAATTAAATACTTTTTGTGCCTTTTGCATATATTATATCAACTTTGCCTATTGAAATGGACATATCGATCTTCAAATTGGGATTATAATTTACAAATAAAAAGTGATGAAATTGCTACTCCTGGGGGAAATTCTGTGCCACAGGGTATGTGCAGAATTCATGTCCCTTGCAGATTTCTTTGCTTTCCCACAGAAAAAGGAGGAGAGTGTCACGTAAGCCAAAGGAGGATAAGAGCTCAAGAAGCACATGTCTGACTGTGTTGAAGGCACAGAATTCTCTCAGGAGTAAATTTCCTAGTCATATTTGATAGCGTATATGACACAATAGTGAGATATTTATAAAAAAAGCTTTCATGTAATCAGGGGTGGCTCTAGGTATTTTGCTGCCCCAAGCACGGCAGGCAGGCTGCCTTCGGCATGCCTGCGAGAGGTCCGCCAAAGCTGCAGGACCAGCGGACCTTCCGCAGGCATGCCGCCGAAGGCAACCTGCCTGCCACCCTCATGGCGACCGGCAGAGTGCCCCCCGTGGCTTGCCGCCTCAGGCATGCGCTTGGCGTGCTGGTGCCTGGAGCCACCCCTGCATGTAATGCTTTGTTGGTGGCTCACTGGTTTTAATTCAATCTTCAGCACTGCAACTTTGCCAGTTACAATAGAGCATAAAGTGTCAGTGAATAAATAAGGCCCATTAGAATAAATGAGTAATGAAATCAAGAGAGAGAGATGTTAGATAGCCCTCAGATATACCGTAATTAATTCCAATGACTTGAAGAAATAACCTTGTTAATTATGATTATAGAGAATTATTAAGCAACCATCTGACAGCACACACTTGAGCAGTTTGTAACTCCTTAATGATACTCAAATGCCCTTGTCCTCCTGACCCCTGAAATTTGAAAGGAGCCATTTCACACTTTTCATACTGAAGGATAATGGTTTTTCAAATCAAAACAAATTCTATTTAGTTAACAGGGCAGGAAGACAGACATAATTAACCTCTCTGATATGAAGACAAAGGTTTGCCAGCCACATTCCAATCATCTAGTCTTTTTCTTTACCAAAGGATTAGACCACAATTCCAAAATAATTTTCAACTGTAAAGCCACATGAATTTTTCTTCAAACACAGAATCTAGAGCTCGATGCACTGCTTTATACCTGATGAATTAGTCCAATTCCCCATTCTTTTTAGTGACCCCCCCTCCAGTTTAAGGATTATCTTAAAATGCCTTTTCTTCTATTTTGTTATAAAGATGGAAAAACAAAACTAACTACCAATTTGTTCATAATGTTTAGTGTAATACAAGACTAGCTTATAACATGTCAGGTTCCTTTGCAGAATCTAGCACACTGAAATATGAATCGTTAGGTTTGGTCTACACTTAAGTTATATTGGCATAGCTACATCAGTCAGGGGTGTGAAAAACCACACTCCTGACTGACAACTATCCCAACAACCACACCACAGCAGATGCAAGTATGGTAGCAGGTGAGGGCTTCTGCCAATGTAGCTAACCTCATTCAGGAAACCAGTGTTCCTGAAACAGAAAAACTCCTTCTGTTGGTGTAAGTTGTGTCTATACTAGCGGCTATGCCAGCATTGCTATGCCAAAACAGACTCTGTAGTGTATATATACTTTTAGCCCTGCCAGGTAAGTGTAGAACTGCAACCAAATTAAAGAAGAATTTCTCCATGCTAAAATTTCTCCTTCTTCCAAAGGGTACCAACCTAGCATTAAAAATAAATAAATAAATAAAAAAGAGATAGTAGCTGGACATCGAGGGAGAGAAAACTTGACAAAAGTCACTTGTTTACAAATCTGGAAGTAGTTTAATACACTAGATAAGCCATTAGAGGTTATGAGGTTTAACTTAATTGTTTAACTATAAGAAATTGTATGAAGTGGAAAACTAATGTACGTCTTATTTTTAAATAGTGCAGAAACAACACTGTTTTTTGGAACTAAATCACACCTACATAAAATATATACAACCACATGTGACAGGACTAGAAATCAAAAGTTCCACTATATTCTATCAAATGTTTTCTCTGCATCAAGTGATAACAGAAGAAATGGATTTTTTTCTAAAATCTGGGATTAGGAAGTTTTCAAAGGCATACAACAGTCTTTACTTACATGATCACATACTATTCCACCCCAGGATTCCTTCCTCATTCAAAACACTGAACAAACAGTACACATTGAATGTGGTGCTAGTCATTACTTTGTTTTAAACCTCATTTTGCAGTATGACCCATGCCTTATTTACTGCACACAACTGAATGCTGTTCTGAAGACTGAATTATTAAATTTCCTCACAAACTTTTCTAGGACACTCACCACTACAGTATTCAACTGCTTCAGAGCTATTAATGAACTTATTTTCCCAATGCCTCTGTGAGATGAGGGGGTTTGTGGTGTTAATTTTGATGGAATAAATGGGCCCAGAGAGTGAAAGGTGTTACTGTACAACACTAACCACTTAAACACGGCTCAGGGTTTTGAGTATGGAGAGCTTGGCAAGTACACCATTAAAAATCTTTCCATATTTTAGGAGATTATGAAAACAGTTAAAGCAACTGAAACAAAGTAAGGTTCATTTTAAAAATATCCCTTTATCCCTTTCCCTTTAGCTGTAGAGAGGCTCTGTAGGAAAAAGCAACAGTTTTTATGATGGTATTAAAGATGGTAATAACCGTCCATGGGGGACGGTGGCGTTGGTGGGGGGGAGGGAGCGGAGAATGTTAACTGATGGCTTGTCCAAATAAACAATTAGACCATAGCAAGCAAGAGTGTTAATCTACCCCATTAGCCTGCTGAGATCAAACTGCTCATGTGCACCCTGCCGATGCCCAACAACAGTTCTTTAGAGTACTTTGAACTAGCCATCTTTGAAAAGGGACCAGCCCAAAGCACTTTAATGAACTATTAACATGAATCAGAAGGGTGCACATGAGCGGTTAGACCGTTGCAGGCTAAGGTGGGATAGATTCAAACTCCCTGCTTCCTGTGGTCTAGTTGTTAGTGTGGACAAGCCCTGAGATGTTGTGGAGATGGTGTTGCTTTTATTGTGAAAGTTCAGATCTGCTTCCTTTAAGACAAAACAAGAGAAGCACACACAAAATGGGACAGCAAAGAAAGAATGCAGCTTCTGTCTCTGGGTGACTCTGACTTGGAACCTCGCTGTTGGAGAAATACGGGCATAGTACAGAGTCTTTTCAACTATTCCAAGACCTGTCAAATTGTACCAGCAGTGGGCTGTTTAGGGCATTGCCTTTATCTGCCTCTCTAATCACAGGAGCTATGAAAGAGATTGGCTTGGCCAGCAAAAACAGACTCTCATTAAGAAGGTGCACACACACAAAAAAGAATGAGAATAAGGTGAGGGAAGGAAAAAGGACACACAAAGGTGAGCTGGAGAGGTGACAATAGGGACCAAAGTCTCCCATCCTAGGTGATATTCAGGATCTAGCCAGAGCTGGTAGAGGTGGCAATGTCATTTGAGTCCCTCTCTCTGGCCCACTCCAGATAGGCCATCTCTCAGGATAAGGGCAATTAAAGTACAACAGTGTCACAATGGAACCCGGTGTCTCAGGAGATGGTGGGAGTGACAGCCATGATGGTGAAGCTGGCTCCTTCCAGTTCATTCATCTTCCAGTCTGTGTTTTGACCCTCCCACTGAAGTCTCTTCTGAAAAGGACCCCAAAAGAGAGTGATGAGCAGAAGAGCCCATCCCCTTATTTTGTCTGCCAAATTAGGCCTAATTTCCAACACATCAGTTTTGGTCCATTGATTTCTGGTCCCAGAGTCCTCTGGTTCACCAGACCTTATTTCAACGGTCTGCAAGTTTTCTCAGTAGGCCTTTTTGTTTGGACTAAAACTTTTTCCTATCAACATATGTTGTGAGTAACTGCAACGTTTTTTAAACTTTTATTTCACTTTCCACAGTTGAGCTCACAAGCAGGCTAGGACCATCAGGCCCCAATTATTACAAGTGGTATTATCCCCATTTTACAGATGGGAGATACATACATTAAGATCAAAAATTTCAAGTGCCCAATTTGAGAGCGCTAGGCCTGAGTTTTCATAGTTCATAGCACTCTATATTTTCACTCACAGCTGCTCCTGAAATCAATGGGAGCTGTGCTTTTCTCAGCATTTCTGCAAAGCAGACCCCAAGGTCTCAGGTCAGGAACCCAGAAAATTAGGAATACAGTTGGTGACCATATGTGAAGAGGTCTATTTCAGTGATTTACCCAGCATCACAAAAGACATTTTTGGTGGAGACAGGAAAGAATCCAAATCTCCTGGGCAGCATTTAACTGCCTTAAACATGACACCATCCCTTCTCTTTCTGCAATCTGCTGCCTCATTTACTACGTACCTTCCCACTTTTGCTACAGACGAGGCGGGGCCCTACAGGCAACAGTCTCAATCGCTAGACAACCCTCACTCATCCCTAAACCAGGTCTGCCCATGCACACTGAATGATGAACAGTCCTGCGGACAAAACAGTATGTGACCATGTAATTAAAGATTGTATCATAATGCATACGCACAACAGGTTAGGGGAGGCAAGTTAAGGTTGCCCAGGTGACCTAACTTTTGAGCGCTTGCCTTTGTAATGCCAATAATAGTCTTTTAATGTAGTTTTTTTGTTTTTAAATATATTGTGTAGGTTAGGGACAGGAAAGGTGAAGGCAGAAGAGGATGAATAGGCTCAAGAGAATAGAAGATGGAGGCACTGACCGGGAAGAAAGGAAAATAAAGAGAGAGGGACAAAAGGAAGAAAGAAGAGGACCTTGGCTGGTTGGGAAAGAGAAGCTGGCTGTGAAGGAACTGTCATGGGGAGAGGCAGAAGATGATTGGCTCTTTGCCCCAAACCAGCAGACAGTGGTGTAATGTTATTGACAACGTAAAATAGGGATTCAGGTTGTTGTGAAAATGAGAAATTGCCAGCAAAATTGGGATTATAGAAGAAAAATGTGTTTGCAGGAGAAGAATTCCAATTAGCTGCATAATTCCTAAAACGGGAATTGCAAATGCCATTTTTTTAATAATTTATCCAAAAAAATGGAGACAGCTTCTTCATAGTGCTAGCTAGTTAATTACTACAACAAAGGAATGCCTTTGCTAAGAAAAAGCTAGCAAAATGGGATTATATTGTATGTATGTTTTTAAAGTACTCTTCCCCTTACACAGGTCAGAGTATTAAAATACGACAAAAAACAAACAAATAAAAAAAGCACATCCATTAAAAAGTCACTCTTGCTGAAGATCATTTATAAGGCGGGGGTGGGGGGGAGGGAGAATCACAGTAATTGAAGACACTACCATAATTCTTTCTGCCCGTTGATAATTTTGCATTTTGGCTTAGATACCTTTATAACATTCTATATTTAGTATTCATGCTGCATAATCTGACAGATCAGTGTTCTTTCAGTTAAAACAAACTAAAAATAAAAAATGAAAAGACCAGGTGCAGTCATAATAAACTCTTGCTCTACTGGTGCAAATGTGTAAAGGGGGAATTTGCATTTGATTGGGAACTGAAGGTTGTATCCTCAAGAACACACACGTCAAATTTTAAAACTGAAATGTCTGAATCTGCCCCATTGCTAAAGAGATAGCAGTGGGCACTGCCTCCCATGGGTTTGCCTCCAAGCTCTGGAACAGTTCTGGGGGGGCTGGATGCACTGTGAGCAGCTGTTCCATTGCCTGCTTTCTGGTTGGGCTGTGGAAGGACAAAGATAGCAGAATAAGACCTCTAATAGTTATATCTGAACTAGGGTAAACCATAGCAAAGGGTCACTTCCCTTCCCACAGCCACCCAGGGCAGCTCTGAATGGGGTGGGGAAAAGATGATGAGAACCAATCAACAAACTGTGGCTCCCTGATTTTCTGCCCTTTCCCTTTCCAGAGTAACCTGGAAGCTGCTCTAATGTGCAGCAGCTGGCTATGGTCATTAAAAACACTAACTACTAATCTTTATGCTTGCTCTGATTCATAGCAACCATGTTAGAGAGCTGTAGCATACAGAAGACTGACTCAAGGAACGGATAGTTAAGCAATTGTTTTTATTCCACCTGTTCAAACTTGACACCTACTGTGACTGAAGCATGCACAAATGTTTATTAATAACTTTATTTCTTTTTGGGAGTGAACTAATTAAGGCAGGAGTAGCTATGCCCCAGCTATATCAAATAGTGTCTATCAATTATGAGAATTATCAAGAACGTTAGCATATATTCTGAGAAGCACAAGACACTATTAGAGATCTCAGTAAAGATCACTGCCCCTTCAGAGTTTACCCACAGAAGTGTTTTGGAAACGTGAGCATTTCAGAGGTGGGTTTTGAATACCTAGAGGCTTTCTGTATTTACAAAATGCTTCTCACCAAATATGTGTATTTACCTGTGTAGATGTCTGAATTCCAATACTTGTTATGACAACCATTACAACCTGTACAAGGTTAATCAGTGGAAACTTTCCAACATAAAAAACAGAAGAGCCAAATATTCATACTATCACCACATCAAGGGCAAACAACATTTCAAAGTCATTGCGCTCCCTAAATTCTGGCAACAGAAATTCCAATTAAGCAATTTCAAATAAATTATCCTAACCTTAAAGCATGAGATTCAACCCTAAATCAAGAAACATCCCAGAAGTCTTGTACATTTAACTCTCAGATCTACAAAACATTCCATTTAAGTACACATGGAATTCTGGATGGAAAAGACCCAAATATGAGCTGATCTTTTTTTGGAACTTAAGAAGGCAAGGAAGAATTTTTTAAAGTAATAATTGGCTCAGCTGGACATCAGATTATGCTGCTGACTAGTTGTTTCAGCAATACTTCCCAAAAATCTTGCCAATTCCCACTGCCTCCTTGTTTTCTGTTACAATTTTCTTATTCTTATGGCAGTTATAACCCATTCAATATTTTGATATACAAAATTAACAATTCAGAGGTTTTCTCTACCTTAGTCTGATTTTGTTCCATTTGGACCTATTAAAATTTTTAATTCTGGTATAGGTGTATCTTGAATTAGAATTCACAATTGCTATTCAGGTATGACTTTGAGTAAGTTGAAGTTTCTCTTTCCTCATGGAATTACTATTATTTGTGGTTTGGGGTGTCTCTAGTTAGAAAGGACATAAATATCTGAGTAAAATGTAAATCTGAATTAGTGCATGTACCAACCTACATGGAACTTAGAAGAAGGAACACAAGTTGCAGGAGAGAAGAGTTTGGAGAAGGCACCAGGAAGTCAGTCTGTGTGTACATGGCTTGAATGCTAGCTGCAGTTGCAGAACCTTGGTAAACAGTTCTTTGAATGAAAAGCCAGTTTAAAAAGCGTAGCGTTCTCTCGCATTATTACCAAGCATGTGGTACATGCTCAAGATCTTCAGTCTTGCTCCAAGTCATCCAATCTGCATTTCAGTAGTAGGCCCTTTCAGTTCACCCATTGGGTTACTCGGTTCACACTTCTGAGTAACCCAATGATGCAGGTGTGACCATCCTGAACCCCACCTTTCTGTATGCATTCTGTCTTGGAAGCCTGTTCAATCCAAGGTTCTGTAGCTAAAGATTGCTTATTGTTTCACTTATTTGGGATGTCATCATGGTTCCTTTTCAATGTTGGTACACAAAACAAAAAACCCACAAACCAAAAACACCTTCTGTAGTACATCTCTAAAATATTAATTATAGTAGATAGAAATGCAGCCTCAGTAGAAATCACTGTACTGAATTTACATAATATATAAATCCCCCATGATCACCACTAACCTGCGCGCCCTCCATTATTCTGCATTTTTAACAATGTTAACCAGGATTTATAGGATATATTTATGCACAACATTGACTATTCCCCATTTCAGTGTCTGCAGCTAGGTTTCCCAGGATTCCTTATTAAGTCAGATAGCATACACAATCTCTTAGTGGTTTTTGGATAAACATATACATAGGGAAAGATATGTGTGTCTTTATATTCGTAGCATGTTTTGTGCATTGAAGTGAAGTGTTTTTAAAAGTGTTGAAATAGTCATCAACAGTCAAAGTCTGACCTCCAATCTGTACAATCTCAGATGTCAATAGAGCAAATGAGAGTAGAATTTGGCCAAAGGAGTTTGTCCTGAAAGGAGCGGAAAGTCCTTAAGCTGTGCATTTTCTCCTCTCACTCTTTAACCCCCCTCCCCTCACTTGCCCAAATCATACATGGGGATTCTTTAAAGCGCTCACTACGAGATAAGTCGACTATAGCAGGGGTTCTCAACCTTTTTTTTTCTGAGCGCCCAACATGCTATAAAAATTCCACAGCTCGTCTGTGCCACAACAACTGTTTTTCTGCATATATAAGAGAGGGCCAGCGTTAGGGGATAGCAAGCAGGGCAACTGCCTGTGACCCACGCCACAGGGGGCTCTGTGAAGCTAAGTTTCTCAGGCTTCGGCCCCAAAGCTTTGGCTTTACACCCTGGACCCCAGCAAGTCTTCTGCCAGCCCTGCTTGGCAGACCCCTGAAACCTGCTTCTGGCCCCTGGACCCCAGCTTGAGAACTACTGAACTATAGGAGGTGGTTGTCTGCATATATTTCACTGCAAATAAACTTGAGCTTGATCCCCTACTATATCAGCATGCTAAAGACCTTCAGGCTCAGTTATCATTCCCCTAGCTGCTGCAGCTTTTATGCAGTCCATTTGTCTGAACACTTGCCTGCTGGGAGACACACACTGAGCAATATAAGAATCTATTTGCGCCACTGCTATAGAAGCATCCTCTTCTTTAAGTACCCTTTTTTAGGGAGACACCCCCCCCCAATCTATCTGAGCAATATGATGCATTTGAGCAGCCTGACGTCTAGGGCAACGCGGAGAGCTTGTAACTAAAGAATATTTATGTCTGCCTGCACCATTAGCTGTGAATAGCTTCATGTCTCAGATAAGGCCCCTTAGGGCATATGTCTACTCTGCAATTAAAACCCACTGGCTGGCCTGTACCAGTTGACTTGGGCTTGCAGGGCCTGTGCTAAGGGGATGTTTAATGGCAGTGTAGACATTCAGGCTTGGCTAGGACCCTGCAAGGTTGAAGAGTCCCAGAGCCCAGGCTGCAGCCTGAGCCCAAATGTCCACACCACAATTAAACAGCCCATTATCCCAAGCCCCTCAAGCCCAAGTCAACTGGTGTGGGCCAAACACGGATGTCTAATCACAATGTAGACATACCTTTAGACTGACCAAGCTCACCTACGCTTAATCTAACAAATGGAGTAAATCCTTCATAAAAAGACCCAAGGTTTGAATCTCCACTCTGGAGCAGGGATTTGAGCTCAGATTTTACCCATCCTTGGTAAGCATTCTAACCACCAGGCTATTCTGGGGTGGGTTACTCTCAATCTCTCTTATTTGAGATGTTCCACTTTGTACAGATACATATATATATTCATTATGCACATGCGAGAAAGAGAGAAAAGAATGACTCCAGAGCCTGTTGATTCGGCCACTCACCGGGAAAGAAGGAAATGTGGATTCAAATTCTTCCTTTGAATGAAGCATGGTTTGGCCTGAAATGGAGTTTTCCAATCTATCTGCAAATTTTGAACATTTTTGGAACCAAACCAAATATTTTCCTTAATGAACTGCCCACCTCTACTTGATACCCAATTAAAGTAAAGTTCACTGCACTGAATGTGGCAACAAGAAGTATGTGTTCTTGTTCGGGCGAAATACTAGCCAGAAAGCACTGGCAAACCTTCTTGTCATTTAATTTAAAAAGTGAAATTGTCTTTGGAATTTAAGAGGAAAACAGGGAAAAACTATTTAATTTTTATGTTAGTTGCCAATTAAAGGTCTCTCAATTTAGCTAGACTTTGTTTGGAATCCTGATGTTCACTTACTTTACAATCTGCTTTTGTACTATGTTACACAAAAAGAAACATTAAACCTGTTCACGTTCAATGAAACAAGTCTTTGCAAGGCCTTGGGTATAGGTTAGCAATCAGATGCTAGAGCCCAACCACCTCAAAGAGCTTACCAAACCCAAATGTCAGAACCTACCTCTCATGGTTTAAACTAGTCTCTATAAACAGGAACACACAAAAATCCAGGCGCCATTCCTGACAGCGTTTCAGGAAAATATTTTAATAGTTAAAGCTGAAGCAATTTTGAACCATTGAGGCCATCTTTAGGTTTTCCATCCCTTCAAATTATTTACAGTTAGGAGATTACAAAGTTTTAAATACAAACTTCTCTGAAGAAAAAGTAGATAAAGAAAAAACAATATTTATAAAGCCCTACTCAGAACAACTGATCAACATATCACATAGAATATGGCTTAAGAGGCAAAGTTGCTAACATCTGAAAATAGCATGCATGTGTATGTATATTACATATCATATGTATATATAAGCTATACGCAAAGGTAGGGCACCCTATAGATATAGATATATGCCAGCAGCATGTACAGGAAAAAAGTACATAATTGAATGAAAAATCCATTATATAAGAGATCTAAGACTGAATAAATCTGCATTCCTAATAAAACAGCTCTGTTTGATGAAGCGGGAAGAAGAGATCCCCATGTGCAAGATACTACGTTGCACTGAGAGCCCACTCAGTGTAATGGGAGTGGGGGGACTGACAATCAGGGAGTCTGTTATGGTTCCCTGAGTCTCTTCCCAGTCTGAGGCCAGAACAGCTTAATGGGTGTTCTAATATGCACCAGTGGACAGCCAGCATCAGCTGGCAACTGTCCTCCAGGTAAAGATGGCCAAAGAGTAGCATGCTCTGGACCAGGGGTAGGCAACCTATGGCACGTGTGCCGAAGGCAGCACGCGAGCTGATTTTCAGTGGCACTCACACTGCCTGATCCCGGTACGGGGGGCTCTGCATTTTAATTTAATGTTAAATGAAGCTTCTTAAACATTTAAAAAACTTTATTTACTTTACATACAACAATAGTTTAGTTATATATTATAGACTTATAGAAAGAGACCTTCTAAAAACGTTAAAATGTATTACTGGCATGCGAAACCTTAACTTAGAGTGAATAAATGAAGACTCGGCACACCACTTCTGAAAGGTTGCCGATCCCTGACCTGGACACTCTCCTCTCACCCTCTCCACATGCTTCCCATGCATAGATCATGGGGCAGGGAGGTATAAGCATTCAAGCCTTGCTGGTGCTCCCTAGCAGAGAAAACAAGGCCAGATTTCATTCCCTTTGTGCTGCCAGCAGGGTTCAGAAGCAGAGAATTTTTGTCCTTTATTTTTAGCAATGAAATACTATCAGATGGAGACTGGAGAACAAGAACAATGCTTTAGACCTACAGTACTATGTTCCATATCCAAAGATGACAGAAAGATAAACACTACAATCAGAGAGAGCATTGTTATATTCAGGTCACAAAGATTCACAAAACAGAGTTGTCTTCTCTCTGTATGACACATCACTAGCAGAATGATTTATAAAGCCCAAGGCCCATATCAAATTTGTGCCACTGTGACAAGAACAGAAGTTTATCAAATATGTAAATTCATCACTTAATCTGTTATCTTTATTCCTTTTCCTTTTTTCACTCTTTGCTAAGCAACTATGCTATATGGGCGTGGAGGATTCTAAAACCCTCATATGAACAGCAAGTATTCAGAGCAGTTCTGTGAACAGGACACTTCAGAAGATAAAACAAATAAAAATGTAAGAATGGGCTTTATTGTAAAGCCATTTGATTTCTGTATCTAGTGGGTGCATGTCACCATACCAAGGAAATCAACCAGTTCGAATCTTGAGAATATGAAAAGTTGTATATTTTAATAACATGATCTACCTCTACAAAAGGGATGGAACTATAAACCTGTGATCAGAAACATCCTGAGTTAGTCAATGCCTAGCCAGCAGGGAGAGTGACTCTAAACTTCATCACACCAATCAGCCAAATTGTTGGGCCTAGATAAATATACTTCTAATCCAGTCTATTTTAAAAATTAGCTTTAACTGTGCTGACCCACATTAAAGGTCTGAAAATCCACCCACTGACTTCCATGAGTGCAGGATCAAAATCTAAAAGAGCTCTCCCATGCCACTGAAAAGATCAAAGCTTCTCTCTAAGTGAACAGAAGTCAAGAAGATTATCCTTCAAGAAACAGGATGGAAGATTATTTCTTCTCTTCTATCATTTTATAGACCACAATTATCATCTAGCTTGGTGTAACTATTACCTCTTTCCTGCTGTGACACTGCACCCCATATTCTTCATAGTGATATTATGATATGATTATGGCATAATTATGCTGCATTTTGTACAAAACGAGCATAGAAGGGGTCACTGGAAAAGTTAAAATTTGTTGAATATGATTATGTTATTTGTATGGGTGTATCATTTTTGTATTTGAAGTTATGAATATAGTAACTCCTCATTTAACATTGTCCCGCTTAACGATGTTTCAATGTTACGTCCCTGCTCAATTAGGGAACATGCTTCTTTAAAGCTGTGCAATGGTCCCTTATTATGTAATTTGGCTGCCTGCTTGTAAGATTCTGTAGAAGAGGAGCGACTTTACATGGGAGCATTGCACAAGTTCTGCTTCTCCGCCTCCTCCCCCCTCCCTCCCAGTGCTTCCCCCATCGGTGCTTAGGACTTTCTGGGAGGGAAGGGCAGGAGCGGGGAAGCACTACGTCTCTGCTCCTCCCCCTCCCTCCTCAAAAGTCCTAAGCGCCGCCAAACAGCTGTTTGGCAGTGCTTAGGGCTTGGGTGGGGGAAGGAGGGATGTGGCTTGCTCCGGACAGGAGGTGGAGTGGGGGTGGGAAGAGGTGGGTCTGGAGTGGAGTGGGGGTGGGAAGAGGTGGGCCTGGAGCATTCCCGGCGAAGTCCGAGCCTGTTCTTCTCCGAGGAAGCTGCCGGTGCTGCTGCAAAGGTGCTTCTTAGCATCCTTGCCTGCAGAGGGCTGTGCCTGTGTGGGGTAAGCCAGGGGCACTTCCCAACCACAGTACAGTACAGTATATAATGCCTTTTGTCGGCTCCCCCTTTCCCCCAAAATTTCCTTGGAACCTAACCCTCCGCATTTACATTAAATCTTATGGGAAAATTTGATTAGTTTAACATTGTTTCACTTAAAGTTGCATTTTTCAGGAACATAACTACAACCTTAAGTGAGGAATTACTGTATTGACAATGTATCTGTATTTCAAATGTAGTTACACCTGGGCAACATCCACTAGGCAAGATGCTTCTGCTCTAGATAGCTTGCTGTGAAGGGCCTATTCAAGGAAGTGGGCCATTAGGGAAAACAATAGGTCTTAAAGAAGCTTATTCCCCATCTGGTGAACCTTCCTGAGAATGCTCCAGACAGCCTGAAATGACTGACATGACTCAGCAAGATATGCAAGTGCATGTGACCAGGCCACTCCATTTTGGGATGTCTGTATTTTTCTAGAAACTGGTCTGGGAGTCAAGTTTGGGGAGTGGGGTGGGAAGGCTCCCACCATATGCTAAAGCTATGTAAGGCAGGGAGTGACATCATCTGTTGTTCTTCACTCCCCGCACAAGAAAATTCCTTGAAACACCTAAGTAACAAAGACTAAACTGGGGGAAGTGCTGGACTCAGACTAAAGGGATTTTTAGCCTATGTATGAAAACCTGAGAATCCCAAGCTGCAAAGCAAGTGCAGCTTGTACCTTGAGAATCTGCAAGCCTGCTTGTATCATCAGTCAGGGTGAGAGATTGTCAATTCAAATCCTATCTTTCTAGTATGTTAAGCTTAGTTTGTATTTTTGTTTATTTACTAGGTAATCTGCTTTGATCTGTTTGCTATCACTTATAATCACTTAAATTCTATCTATGTATAGTTAATGAACTTATTTTACGTTTTAATCTAAACCAGTAAGTTTGGAGTGAAGTGCTTGGAAAGCTTAGTTCAAGGGGCAGGAGTTGTTGCATTTCCTCTCCACATTAAGGGGAGGTGAACTGCATAATAAATTCATACTGGTCGGGGTTTTGACCAGAGCTAGCATGTAACTGCAGCTGGGTGTGTCCCTACCTGTATGAATGCTGGTGGAAGCATAGGACCGGGAGCGGGTCTGTAGCTTGTCACAGCAGCACACAGAGAGGGAGCCCAGGCTGGTGAGTCAGAGGGCTCAATGGTACCCCAGTTCCAGGTGGCACCCCAGGGGGAACCCATCACACCTGCTACTTATTCATTTTGTACCTCCTCTTTCTTTCTGCCTCCTCCTTTCTTCCTACTAGTGGACATCCTCCCCGTCCTTTCTATCTTCTGATACTCAGTTGAGTAACCCACAAAACAGCTAAAATGCACACAATGGAACATAACTGACTTTAACGCAACAGACACTGAGCTTTTGCTTATCTACATGACATCCCCAACATGTGAAACAAGTTGTATGTTTGCAATGAATTCATATTTATTCAGTTTCCAAAAATAAGAAAGCCAAGTTGTTATAGCACACTGTCAAGAAGAACTCTTTCGAGGTTTCAAATTAATGGCTACAAAACTTTTGATCCTTTAATCTTCCTCCTTTTAAGGCACTAGAAAGTCTCATTTGATTTTTAGCTGCAATATGCTTGTAAGGATTCTACTGCTAAGTTTTGCTCCCCAATGAAAGTGCTATGTATATGTGTTAAAAGGTAATCTTAAAGAGGGTCAAGTTCTTTAATTATGATTTTACAGCAGTTCATATATCAACTATAAGGCTAATGAACAGAGAATTACTTTTGGTGGAGAGAATTTAGACTATCCCATTAGAAGCTAAAAGGAGAAACACAAATCTAAAGGGATATGTCCCTCTCAGAACTATTGAGACAGAGAGATTGTGCGTTTTCTACTAAATTCTTCTTTACGAGGAATAGCCAATACTCTAATTCACAACGTAAAATTCCAGGACCAACAAACTTTTATCCAGCTAGCTATTTCAGTCACACGCACTACGAATTTACATTTATGGTTCAGGGCCAGATTGCAGCCCAGATTGCATAGCCATGTGAACTAGTAAGAAGAAAGTGCCCCTTACCACCTTGAGTGGCCTGTCTGTTCCAACCCTCACAGTACAGGAGTGAAGCAGGCTCCAAAGAGCAGCTGCATCTACTCTCTAAACCCCCACGCATGCTTGTCCCCCACAGTGCCCAAGCAGCAGAGCTGTGCCAGCATGTCAGTAGATGTTTGCTAAACTGGGTATAGGGCTTATTCTGCTCCTGGAGCGGCAAGGAAACCTGGAAGTAGGCTGTGATTCGCAAGCCAATCTCTCTTGCACTGCCATCAGAGGAGCCTACATCATCGTACAGCCCCTTGTTCTGGATAGTTTGTTAATTAATTATCAAGCCTCAAAATCAGAGTTAAAGAAGAAGATTAAACTTCATTTTCAGAAAGGGTAACTCATCTTCTGCCGTAATCTGTCAAGAATTTAAGAAAAGGGGCTCACTTTCAAAATAATTAAAATTTCAATATCTTAAATATATTAAATTCACATAAACCAGAACTTTACAATGAAAATGCATTAAAAGTTTTCTGGATATTTTCCCAGCCTGCCCATTTTACTGAAATAAAATGACTTTAGCAAGACTAAGATTTCCAGACATTCTCTATGCCAGAAGACCAAGAATAAGTTAGAGAGAGAGAGTAATTTGTACGATAGGATTCAAAAACGGTTTTAGGACCTGGGCTGATATTTTGACAACTCACAGCCACATGCTGCCATTTGTGGAACAGAAGTTAATGGGAAGGAGTTTTATCAGGTTGGATAGTTTTACAGAGGGCATTTGTTAACAGCAACCAGGGGTACTCTGTTCAGCCTTCTCCTTTTACAATATGAGAAGGGGTTAAGAAGAAAGTTAAATAAAAAGAAATAGTTTGGAAAAAGTTGAGATATTATAATGCATATGTTTGATAACACTTACGATCAAGTCCATTGATGTATCTCATTGTAATTTCACAGTGCCCCCAAACTGCACTGACTACAGGGTAAAGTTTTTTCCCTTTCAGTCCTCGGAAGGCCACTCCAAGATACTGTCCATCTACAATGAAACTAAGCGTTCCTTCATCCATATCCAAAACTACCAATAAGGAGTCTGGGAGTACAAAAGACTCATCTGGTTCCAAAAAAACAGGATACGTCACCCCAGGTTGGTTTTTACAATTGTGATAAAGTTTGTTACGTCCCAGATCCCAGCCCCATGATTCACTATTGCTACCAACCAATGATGTATATCCTACAGAATGTAATGGAGCTTCTGCTGTTGATACACCCACCACAGCATGTGTTCCTCGTTGCCTGGTGGGCCAATGAATTTGCCAGACATGTAGGCCTCTTGTGTAGCCAACTTTGCCCCGAATGCAATCTGTGCTTTGGGCAACTGGGTGCCTATGAAAAGTTAGTTTGTCATCTTCCTTTACAAATATATTTAAAGATCGATCTTCATTGTTCCAAGCATGTTTATACTGGACCTCCAGTTGGGAAGGGGGCATATCCAGCAGCATGTCCAGTCGAGCAGGCTTGCAAAAATCTGGTCCCCTCAGCTCTCGTTTAACAGGTCTATAAGGGGGCTCCCTCACATCCACAGACTTTATACTCCCTGAGATTTTCTGGCCCATTTCTTGGTTGCAGATTCAGAAAGGAGAAAGAAAGGTTGACTTTGGCCCAATGTTACCTCATGAAAGCACTTGCACACTGAGCCAGGGACTCGATAAGCAGACTGGATTTATTTCTCCCGTTTGGAGCCCTTTAGCAGCAATGATTTCAGAGAAAACACACTCCTGAAAGAAAACCGAGAATTTTCAGTTAATTAAAGAAAGCCAGTTTATCCTCTCAAACATTTTTGAAAACTTCTTCTGATCCCCGCTAGGTTATTTTAAACAACAAGAACTAACATTTCTCTGCTTTTTGTTCTCTGTCCTGCAGTACTAACCAGACTGCCAGCAGGATATTCTGAGCCCACCAGCATACAGAATACAGACAGTAATTTCCTCCAATTCATAATAGGATACAGACATTCTCCACCTTCTCCCTTCCACCCATTTAGTCTAGCCAGGTCCATAGTGTCTTGTACAAGGCATATATTATTCCCCAGCAATAGGCATTAACATTATATTCAGCTGTATAATGATTTTTATTTACTCTTTTTGTTTCATTTTCTCACAACTAGGTCCTATGTCAGAGTCCTTTTTCTTTCTAACTGTTCCTGTCTTTATATGCCCTTACAATCCAAGGCTTTATCTTGTAACAGCAACAAACAGTGCTAATAACAAACAGCTGTGAAACTTGACTGCTTACCTTTAACATACCCTGCTCCTTAAATAAAAAGAGCATGAAACTGTCAAGCTTTATTTTCACTGAGTTTGGCAGAAGAAGAAAGAGTGAAGGAGAATAGGAGGATATAAATGCAGTAATGGAGTTTTCCAAGCTATTGAAACTACAGCATTGCAATTTCAGCTCTTTGCCAGCCACCCCAGATGGGGATATCTGGCTCAGAATGCAAGCTCTTGTGCTATGTGTGTGGTAGTGTGTGTAACCCACATGTTGCACACTGCAGCATTGCATTATTTTTAGCACAAATAAAGGATGAGAAGCACTGGGAAGTACACGTGGATTTTAGTATTCTATGCACAGGGCAGGGCAACTGAGCTGGAAGAGCCCAAATATATTTAAAAGAGGGTGTTAAGGTTAATGGACACGCTCAGTAGCTGTTTCTGAAGCTGTATAGGAATGTTTTATTGTAGGCAAAAAGACTGCCAGGTCACACCACTCTGGAGACATGAGCCAATAAGAGCACAAAGATGAGAAGGTTTATAAATATAGTGGAAGGCGGCCAATTAAGTGGCTAATTGATGCAGTGCCAAGAGATGCAGTGCCAAGAGATGTGTCTACTGTTAGTCCCAAAGAGCTGTGCCATTTTGTATACAGACTTGAGATTTCTGTTTTACCAACAGCTGTGGACCAGTCAACCAAAAATCCAAGGACTGGAATGCTGGAATACTGTGGAGATCCTGAGAGTTGGTGTTTGTTGACAGAAGGAGGGAAGGAGACTGATTTTCTCCCTTTTCTAGCAGATGAACATGGAACCAGTGTAATTTCTGTTGCTGCTGGTTCTGAACAGGGGGGCAAAAGAAGTTTGCGGATTTTTTTTTAAAAATCCAGTTAATTTCCCTCACTTATTGGAGCAGCCAATTTGTAACATTCCCGATAGCAGAAATATTTCACTTACAAGTGTATTTTCAAAGATACACCAAACCACTACCTACAGCACCTAAGCGCTCATTGCTGTGCTGCCACTCACCTGTAAACTTTCCATAATTAGTGAATAAAATAAAGAGAACTCTCGTGGCTAATGAAAATATGCTGGGAAAAGCTTCCTTTCTTTTTTCTTGTATGGAGCTCTCTATTCTTAAGTGAATACAATAAAGACTGACACCATACCCAAAATGTCAACTCCATTGCTAGAAAGCTTACTCGCGGAGCCAAAGGAAACCAAAAAATGACCACAAAGATTTGTGGAATCTGCAAATACTGAAGTGGAAGACCATAAAGAGGAGTTGGGAAAATTAAAAACTACCTTTCCAGACAGCAGGCCAAATTCAGATACACGCACACTTAAACTTTTATGTGAATTGAGCATGCTTGAGAGAGGGTAGAAGTTGGGTCAGTGAGAACATTTTTAAACTTCATTCTGTACTAATGGACTCGAGGGAGATAAAATATTGACAGTAAAAATATGGAATATTAGTATTAAAGAGCAAATATTATCAGTTAAGTGTTTTCCTGGGAGGTCTGCTAAGCAGACCAATTCTGCTTAGGTTGTTTATAAAATGTGCCTTGTTACAAGAACTTAAAAGATATATACAGTCTGAAATACGGAGGAGAATATCAAAAGGCATAAAGGGCAGTTAGTAGTCCCATTGACTTTTCTGTGGGAGATGTCCCGGATTTGAAAGTCTCCCCCACAAAACACAGGACTATTGTAATTTTTCTGTGGATATGGCGAGAGGGTGGAATTTCTCACCAGTGCTGTGCATATACCATACTGCTGCTTGCACTCCCCAAAGCACAGGGGCAGGGTTTTTACCTGCTAGTGCTAGCACTGGAAACCCCAGAGATGATGTACCTGGGTAGACCATGACCATACCTCTCTCCCAATGCACCAAGAATTATATCATACCAATATCAAGCATCGTTATACCAGCATCACTACCTATCCTAGAAATTGTAAAAATTTACCTGTTTCAGTTTCAAACCAATATAGTTAAAGGGCTACAATTATTATGTTATGCAAGTTTAGTATTTACTTAGTTTTGTGCAAAACTAACAAGAGTAACATTGGGCTAAAACAATGTTTTTTGTAACCTCATACTGATACTAAATAATTTGATCTTATCCTGCAGCATTTTACCATTGGGTTAAAAAGGACACAGGATTGAACCATGTTACAATCTTGCTGTTACTGATGTGACAAAGATTGTGAAGGGCACTAACTTAGTGGTTCTGCTCAAATTCATCCTTCCAGCAATTCCCTACTCTCACCAGACTTAACATGTTACCTCTGCTCTGTTTCACAACTCTGCATTCCTACAAAGTCATTCCCTTTATTACTACTGCGAGGCAGCCCAAGTCACAAGGCCAACTGAAGGCAGGTTTGTTTAATTAAATACCATTGGACTGGAGCAGTTGAATGAAAAATTAAAGACTTGAAAGATATGCCATTACTTGTTTCTAGTATAAGTGATTAAATGTAGGTTTTTCACCTTTTAGTGTGATGCAATCTCACATCCTCTCTCAGAGACAATCCGCACTGTATTTTTTCTATTACACAGATACTTTGAAGTTACTGCAACACGTGTAGGTTCCACTGCACCATTTTTACATAGCTCCTGTACAGTACTAGCAATGGATCACACTGCTTCATAATTTATAGGCACATAATCTTGCATTCTGGATCAGTTTGCATTAAATATTACACATGTGAAAAAGGATGAAAACTTTATTCGGGTTGCAAATCAAGCACTCAAAATTTAGGAAATTTTATGAATTTTATGAATTCTTGCCCATGCAGCCTTAATGTGACCCCTTTGAGCATATGCATTATGATATAGGTTGTAATCGTTACAACCATATCTTCCATGGGACCCATTTCATTCAGTCCATGGGATGGACTTGTTCTGCAAATGAATAGTGAAAGAGGCTGTTGTCTGTAGGACCCCTGCCTCATTTATTGCAGAATCTGGAAGTAGGGTTGCCAGCTTTCTAATCTCACAAAACCAAACACCCTTGCCCTGCCCCTTCTCTGAGGCCCCGCCCCCCCACTCAGTCCAACCCTGCTTCCTCTGTCACTTGCTCTCCCCCACCCTCACTCACTTTCACTGGGCTGGGGCAGGGGTGTGGGAGGTGGTGAGGGCTCTGGGGTGGGGCCAGGGTGTGGGAGTGAGCTCCAGACTGGGGTGGGATTAGGGCTCTGGCTGGGGGTGCAGGCTCTGGGGTGGGTCCAGGGATGAGGGATTTGGGGTGCAGGTGGGGGCTCTGGGCTGGGGCAGGGTAAAGGAGGGAGTTAGGGTATGGGAGGGGGTGCCGACCTGGGGCAGGGTGTTGGGGTGCAGGAGAGGATTCAGGGTGCAGGCTCCAGCCGGGCAGCGCTTACCTCAGGTGGCTCCTGGTCAGTGGTGCAATGGGGCTAAGGCAGGCCACCTGCTTGCCCAGGCTCCACACAGCTCCCGGAAGTAGCCGCCACATCCAGCTCCTATGCACAGGGGTGGCCTGGTGGTTCTATGTTGTGCGCGCTGCCCACGCCTACAGGGACCGCCCCAGCAGCTCCCATTGGCCACAATTTCTTCCTCCCTGAAAGCTTTAACCCTTCTGCCTAGTCCTCTCCAACCTGTCCCTGATTCAACCCTGGGTCTGCATCCTGTACTCTTCCTCTAGACAGTCCCAATTTCCATTTATGATGTTTCTCATCCCAGTCCCAGTCTCCTTGCTTAGCAAGCAGTAGTCTCAATTCTCTGGACTCACTGTCTCAGTCTCCTTGCTAATCATTCCCAGTAGCTCTCAGTTCCTTGTCTCAGTCTCTTCTACCAGCCAGTCTTAGTTCTCCGCACCACCACCACCCAGCACTCCTAGGCACCAGATCAGATCTGTCTTACTACCACCACCACCTTCCTCCCACCCCACAACTCATTGTTTCCTAGTTTCCTTGCCTAGGCAGTCCCAGTCTCCAACCCACTCCAATTACTAGTTCTAGCTTCCCCCCTCACCATTGCTAGCCTCTTGCCCCAGTTTCCTCCAACCCCACATCTAATTATTTCCTCCTCTGCATTCAAATCAAGCAGCTTCCTTCTCCATGATCCCAGGGCCTAACTGGCAGGGCACTGATCACACAATTCTCCCTGCACTCAATGTCAGTGATCAGCCCCAGCCTTCAAAAGCCTAGAGCAACAATTGCAAGGAAAGTCTTGGAAGGACAGACCAATGCAGCTGGAATTTAGCTGCTAAAAACCTTGAAAGAGTCTCTAACGATCATGTACAATCTGTGGTTTTTGAAAGGCTTATACATTGACCACATTCAGATGGATTTTCACAAATATAGCAGAAGTCACATCCCTAATGTACAGATCACCTCCTGCTAAGTGTTGAGTCCCTGCTCCAAAGCACGGGGGGGGGGGGGGGGGGTGCTAGCGCGTCTCAAAATAAAGGTCACCAGGCCTTGTAACATCTCTAGCCTTGCTCTTAAAAATGGCTGAAGCATTTTGGCTTAAATTTTCCAGAAAAATATATGCTGAGGCAGTCACTCTGAATGGAATCTTTCATCCCAAATGGTTTAAGTTTGGCAAAATTATAAGCAAGGTCTTATAATGGGAGATAGCAGGCAAGCTTAGTAATAGAAGATGCTAGCAGACCTATTTAATATATAGCTAGACTGCAATTACGTACCACCTGAGATTGTTCAAATTCACTTCAGCAATGGCTCCTGCATAAAATTACCCTTTGGTCTGCCCCATAGTTTGATAACTCCGTAGCAGTTGCTGGGGAAACATGCCAGTAGAGACTCTTGTTCTCCCTGCTCTAACTTACAGAATGAGAGAAGTGCTATTTATGGGAGTGCTCCTGAATTGGATCAAGTGGAAAATACAGAGCAAAAGAGGACCCAACAGTATAGTATTCCCTGATTCCTCCTCTGTCCTCTCCATGTTCAAACTCAGCATCCGCAAACAGAGAATGGAGAAGTGGTTCTCCTTTTGTTTGTTATATTGATACCAAAAACATATCTATCTATCTATATATATCTCAGACCTTAGCTTTTATTAATGTTTTTCTCTAGGGATTTTGTTCTGGATTACAGGAATTAAACAGCAGTAGAAACCCTTCAGCATTTTTCAGATATCTTAAATATTATGGCCATCTCCACAGTTAAGGTTGAGTGTAGCTTCCACTCTACAACCATAGCTTTTGATAGCAGTAACTGATTTATAGGAAGCTTGGGCTGCTTTAAAAAAAATAGGACACATGAAGAATTTTGGAGTGTAGAATTAGAGTGGCTTTTATGATGCTTAAATCAAAAATAACTGTTTTTTGCCCACACTCCAGCATCTCCCTGATTTTTCATCTCACATGTTCTGAGCTCCTAATATCTTACAGACTGAGTGCAAGGAATCTCTCTTACAAAGGGCATTGTCCAGGGCAAAATTATATAGGCATTTTGTCCCTATGGATGGAGTTATAGGGAGGAAGAAGGGATCAAGCTGGACAATTTGGTTTTGTTACTTATTTCATTGTCCCCAATTCTCTCTGTATAAAACTTGTACATCAGCTACTGTACTTGTACCAGACTGTACTTACCTTCGTATGGCACCACTACACCTAGTCCTTTTCTGTACCTAACCACTAAAACAGTTTTTATATGTAAACTTGCATATTTACTGATCTATGCAACCTTAAATATTAAAAAAAAAAACCTATCCATTTCTAAGTTTTAGTTTTTATTTTGAATGCTTTTTCTGTTCATATTATGCTACTGCAGAAACCTCAGCATATCAGAGAATTAGGGAATCTTTTCAAGGTATTGAGGTCTGACAGCACAATATAAAGACGACCCTGATTATATCCATCTAAAGCCATGATCTCTTCCATTTGCTATACTTTAACCATAACATTAAACTTCATCAACAGTTACTTTGCTGAGAACTTTTCTAAGTGCCAGTATCTGAAAAAATATTCTTTTCATGAAAATCTAGGTACAAGGGGGTGAGGGAGAGAAGGAACATGTTAAGAATTCATTTTCAGTGGAACTATTGAGAAATTGGAGATATTGTGTTGAGAAATATAGCCTAAAATATTTGTTTAATAATTTCACATTCATGCCACACTTTGTCAGGAAATGCTGCACACAGCTGAGAACAAGCCAAGTCCAAGCAAGGAAAGTGTCAATTTCACTTTCCAGTGCCCTCATGGAGTCTGCCAAGATATTTAGGGATATTAGTCATATCAACAGTGAAATTACAGTTTAAAAGAGGCTTGAGGGATGCTACTTAACTGTTAAAAATGCCAACTGATTTATACAGTGAAGTATTTCAGTGAAATATTTCAGTATCAGTACAATGTGCAAATGCTACTAAAATAAAGGGATTTTCTTTTTGACATTTTAGTTTCAGCACTTACAATTGCACTTCCCCATCCTTCCAGACTATGAGGAATTCTAGCTAAACATACAGCAAACTTGAACACACATATTGTTGTGACACCACAGTTGAAAATGAAAGTAGCGTAAGCAGGGCCGCCCAGAGGATTCAGGGGGCCTGGGGCAAAGCAGGGGTGCTGCGGCGCTTGTACTCACCCAGCAGTGGTCCGGGTCTTTGGCGGCATTTCAGCGGCGGGGGGCCCTCCAGTCGCTCCGCGTCTTCGGCAGCACTGAAGGGCCCCCCGCCGCTGAAATGCCGCCGAAGACCCGGACCGCCACCAAGCCAGGGCTCGCGGGCCCCTGTAGGGCCCGGGGCAAATTGCCCCACTTGCCCCGCCCCGGGCAGCCCTGACTGTAAGAACATGCTGTAACTTAGGTTAATGCCACTATACTGTCACTTGCTTAGGAAAAAAAGGAAGCCATGTGAGGTCAGAAAACTGATAAATAAAGTCACACATCAGTGTGAATAATTGGAGTGCAAACTTCCCACAATGCCCTACCAGTGTTCTTTAGGAAGACCCCTCTAGGCGGGAGAGGATATTTCACTGTGTGTGCAGTCAGTGCTTGATCTCCAGGGAGGTGATCAACAAAAGTCACAAGCAGTTGCCAAGACCATTAAATCATTAAAAAGGCATGCAAATGGCAATTGTTTTCAATGACTAATGACACATGCCAAGCTGCTGTATCCCATTACTCGTTTCCTGAACCTTTCCCCAAAAGCCTCCAATTACTCTGTCTAACTTGCATCACCACCAGATCACTCACTCCTACTATCTAGTCACTTATCAACAATATTGATATTGGTCTAGGCTGTCTTAGACCATTACCCCATACAGTTCTGAGTTTTACTTCAGGGAAATAAAATTAAATTATCTTGAGTTTAAAAATGTATATATTAATGTCTCCACAGATACCTTTATAACCCCTGCCACACATGAGAGAGACAAGCACATTAGCAGTATTGAGCAGACACCCAAGATCAATATCTTTTTTTATTCTTTAGGTGTATGGGCTTGGAGAGCTGCACCCCATTCAATAAGTTAGAAAATGCACCAGTATTTACTAAGAACAGCTGCCATTCCTCTGACTGATTAAGAAATAACATTAGTGGGCTCCCAAAGGAGCCTCATTAAGTCCTTTTTAGTTGAAATAGCAAGTAGAGGTGAAGAAAAGGGTGAGAGAAATTTAACAGGTGTGGAGGAGTCTGCAGGTGTTCTCTTTGTAGCTGTGATGTAATTAACGATTAAGGCGAGTCCCGCTGTAATTTTGCTACCTGGTCAGATATTTTTCAGCAGCTTCTCTCAACTACCTCTCCCATTCCACACAAACAAACAAAACACCTACTGTTTTGTTTTGTAGAAATAAGTGTTACTGACTTTTAGATAGACATTATGGTTATATTCTACACTGAAAAAAAAAACCCTCCAACAGCAGCAGCAAGTCTCAGAGCCCAAGTCTACAGACTCATGCTTGTGCTGCAAAGCTAAATGTAGCCATGTAGATGTTCCGGTTCAGGCGCTGAAGCCCAGGGAAGGTGGTGGACTCGATCTACAGCCTGAGCTAGAACATCTACATGGCTATTTTAAGCACCATAGCATGAGCCCCACAAGTTGCAGTCTGTAGACCCAGCCTCGGAGACTTGCTGCCACAGATTACATTTTGCAGCGTAGACATTCCCAACATGGTCAAAGATTTAGATAAAACCCATCAATTTTCATGATTCTCCCCTCTCCTCACCCACAGTTTCTTCTAGCAATTTCTTCCAGCCTATTGCAATAAGTATGACAGACGTTATTTGGTACTATTTTTTAGCTCAGTATCAAACATACAGAGAAATACACAGTAGGAAAGTACAATTAGTATTTAGATGTGTTTTGCAACCCTTTTCTTTAGAATTCCTTAAATATAGAACCATCTAGTTCTAGTATGGAGAAAAACACTCCACCTCACTAGGAAACACCTGCAACACAAGCACTGCGGTGTTCTCAAACAATTAATGCTTGACTTCTATCCCAGCTGCTCTGAATTCTTTGGATTTGAAGAAGATCCAGAATAAGGATGTAAGAGTTTAACCCGATAACCGATAATCTTGATGCTTATCGGTTTCTGTTAGCAACTGAACTCTGCCCAGCACCCCAGCTGCCAGCCCCACGTGCCCAGGGTCTCTCTGGGGTAAACATTTAACCCTGTAACTGATAGAATTGTAATCAGTGACATGGTTACTATTTTTACATGTTATTTACATCCCTAATCCAGAACTTGAAATTACTGCATAAAAGTAGGTGGATGTCAAGAAAATTTGGATCCACATGCTGCACACCAAGGCTAGGAGAATAATGGTGCTCAGTAAATACAACAGACTAATAGACTTCCAGACTTACGAGCCCATTGTGGCAGCAAAAGCCATGATAAAGCTGGCCTTGCCAACCTCTTGAGAATTCCTCCCACTACAAAGGAATCCTAGAATGGTTGACCAATGCCACAGTAGCTGCTGCATTGCCCCTTCATGGGCGCTGGTGCAGGGGACATGCCATGGGGCATCCCCATTCCACAGTGATCCCCATTCCGCAGCTGTCTGAAACTCTCTGCCCACTGCTCTCCAAAAGTCAATGCCGAATCAGTGCTGCTCTAACTTAAACTGAGGGTCCAGGCTAGAGTAGACAATGCCCAGGATCTGGGGGCTGTAAAGGTACCTTATTATAGCAAAGCACAGGCTGGCCACATGGAAATATTAATCACTGAAGGCCAGTTCCTCCAAGAGGTTTTAAGGTTTCTCTCCCCTGCTCCAAGATTAAAAGCCAGGTTAGATTTTCATTTATTCACATTTGATTAAAATTTACACTTCCCATTGGATAGTATATTTTTTTCAATTTCTATTTATAATAAAAAAAACATACAAAAGCTCAGAATCCAGCCAGAGTCAGACTACAAAGCAACTTTCAACTCCATCAGCTAGTTACACAAACAAAAACACATCTTCTCCTCTACCTCACCTCAAAGTCTTGGAAAAAAGTTTGGACCACAAGCTTCATAGTCTAAGGGCTAGTCTACGCTACCGTGTGACATCGGTGCAGCTGCGCCACCGTAGTGCGTCTGGTGAAGACATGCCATGCTGATGAGAGAGCACTCTCCAGTTGGCATTACTCCACCTCAATGAGAGGCTGAAGCTATGAAAGGAGAGGGTCTCCCTCCAACTTAGAGCTGATGTGGACAATGCTTATGTCGATGTAATTTGTGTTGCTCACGGGGTGGTTTTTCATACCAAGGGACGTAAGTTATATCAACTTCAGCTGTAGTGTAGACAAGCCCTTATACAGGAGTAGCAATGTGATGAGGATTCTTTATATAACATAATGCAGGGAAAAACCTTCAAAAGGGAAATGAGCTATGTAAAAACAGACCCAAAGCAGGGCCATAAGTGCTGATGGCTGTCTTTCATACTAATTTTGAATGGGGATTAAAACGTCAGTAGGGGGAAGGGTAGGCAGGTCCCAGCACATGAGTTGAAAGAAAAAGACTTTGGCTGGATTTAAAAACTTGTCTCTGTCCCTTGAGGACAGAGGAAAGAAACTATTATGGAACAGACGGACACTCGGACCCACAGAATATAGGGGTCTGAGGTAAGACAGAGTCCTAGGTCTGAGACTTGAGGGAAACCTTTTCTTGTATTTAAAATCCTTCTTTCTTGTTATGTTTTGTTCCTACCATTCAGAATAACAATGCTTTGTTTTAAGGAGGCTATTTTGGGTCATTGTATTCACCGCTGGTTGCAAGGTCCCAAAATGGGAGGGCGGGAAACCCACAGATACCACATTCAGTGAGACTTGCTGGGAAAGCAGAGTTGATGCTCAGGGGTGCCATAGCCTGGAACTTGGTTTAAGAACAGGAGAATTGTGGGATTCCACCCCAGAAAAGTTAAAGGCTTGAGGCCTAACATCTACAGCATTCACTCAAAAGCCAGAAGAGGTCAGAGGGGCAGCTAGCATAGTAATGATGATAGCACTGTTTGAGGTGTACAGTGAACTGAGCATGTTCTTAGAGCACTAGAGAAGCTGACCAGCTTAATTTTGACCACAGACACGGTTTTTAAATTATACTGATTTACTGCATATTTTGAACAATGTTTGGTCCATTTGCCAAACTGGGAGTAAATGGTAATAGTAGTACTGTAATCCTTGGGACATTTTAAATTTCATTGTGCTGTAAATAAAATTTTGTGCTGTTTACACACTCAGGGAAATGACCTTTAACAAGAGGGATGAATACTGTGGGAAAGATACTAACAGTCAGATCTTGCTCAATTCCTAAAGGAATGCAAGTCACAAAAACCCTAAGGATGTTCTTCCATAAAGGCTACATTCTTGTAGCATTACACAACAAGCTAACTCCTCAGAATTCAAGATAAACATGTTAACTTAAACTTGCCATTAAAATAGACTGTATACTTAGCTGCTCTATATTAGGATAATATGAAATACAGTATGTGACATCAAATGTAGATTGTAGTTAAGTCATATGAAGAATTCAAAAGAGAATGTGAGTAAGCTTTGAATACAGTGTTGTGTATATTTTTAAATACTTCCATCTACTGTATCTGGGAACTGTAGACATTAGTCTATTTATGTTTTTAAATCTTGTTTCTCTCTTCTGCTGACCTCTCAGGAAATTTCACATCTAGAACTCGAAACTGGTTTTTGATGCAAATAATGGGGGGTAGAGGGTGACAATTCTGCAATAAAAGGAACATTTCCTAAATGGTGTGTTGCAAGTCATTTGGATTAGAATCATAGACTTTAAGGTCAGAAGGGACCATTATGATCATCTAGTCTGACCTCCTCCATAACGCAGGCCACAGAATCTCACCTATCACAGAATCTCTCCTGTAACAAACCCCTAACCTATGTCTGAGTTATTGAAGACCTCAAATCGTGGTTTAAAGACCTCAAGGTGCAGAGAATCCTCCAGCAAGTGACCCGTGTCCCATGCTGCAGAGGAAGGTGAAAAATCTCCAGGGCCTCTGCCCAATCTGCCCTGAAGGAAAATTCCTTCTCGACCCCAAATATGGCAATCAGCTAAACGCTGAGCATGTGAGCAAGACTCACCAGCCAGCACCCAGGAAAGAATTGTCTATAGTATTGAAGCCAGATATGTCTTTTGCCCCAACTACTCCCCTTGGAAGGCTGTTCCAGAACTTCACTCCTCTGATGGTTAAAAACCTTCGTCTAATTTCAAGACTAAACTTCCTGATAGACAGTTTATATCCATTTGTTCTTGTGCTCACATTGGTACTGAGCTTAAATAATTCCTCTCCCTCCCTGATATTTATCCCTCTGATATATTTATAAAGAGCAATCATATCTCCCCTCAGCCTTCTTTTGGTTAGGCTAAACAAGCTGAGCTCTTTGAGTCTCCTTTCATAAGACAGGTTTTCCATTCCTCGGATCATCCTAGTAACCCATCTCTGAACCTGTTCCAGTTTGAATTCATCCTTCTTCAACATGGGAGACCAGAACTGCACACAGTATTCCAGATGAGGTCTCACCAGTGCCTTGTATAATCGTACTAACACCTCCTTATCTCTACTGAAAATACCTCGCCTGATGCATCCCAAGACTGCATTAACTTTTTAAAATGGCCATATCACATTGGCAGCTCATAGTCATCCTGTGATCAACCAATACTCCGAGGTCTTTCTCCTCCTCTGTTACTTCCGACTGACGCCTCCCCAGTTTATAACCAAAATTCTTGTTATTAATCCCTAAATGCATGACCTTGCACTTTTCACTATTAAATTTCATCCTATTACTATTACTCCAGTTTACAAGGTCATCCAGATCTTCCTGTATGATATCCTGGTCTTTCTCTGTATTAGCAATACCTCCCCAGCTTTGTGTCATCTGCAAACTTTATTAGCACATTCTCTCTTTTTGTGCCAAGCTCAGTAATAAAAAGATTAAACAAGATTGGTCCCAAAACCAGTCCCAGAGGAACTCCACTAGTAACCTCCCTCCAGCCTGACAGTTCACCTTTCAGTATGACCCGTTGTAGTCTGCCCTTTAACCAGTTCCTTATCCACCTTTCAATTTTCATATTGAGCCCCATCTTTTCCAATTTAGCTAATAATTCCTCATGTGGAACCGTATCAAATGCCTTACTGAAATCGAGGTAAGTTAGATCCACTGTGTTTCCTTTGTCTAAAAAAAATCTGTTACCATCTCAAAGAAGGAGATCAGGCTGGTTTGGCACGATCTACCTTTTGTAAAATCATGTTGTATTTTGTCCCAATTACCACTGACCTCAATGTCCTTAACTACTTTCTCCTTCAAAATTTTTTTCCAAGACCTTGCATACTACAGATGTCAAACTAACAGGCCTGTAGTTACCTGGATACATTTCCCCCCCCTTTCTTAAAAATAGGAACTATGTTAGCAATTCTCCAGTCATACGGTACAACCCCTGAGTTTACAGATTCATTAAAAATTCTTGCTAATGGGCTTGCAATTTCATGTGCCAGTTCCTTTAATATTTTTGGATGAAGATTATCTGCCTCCCTCCACCCCCACCCCGATTTAGTCTATTTAAGCTGTTTGAGTATAGTAATTTGAATCAGAAGGAAAAATCAAGTCTAGCATTAGGATGATACACAAGATCAGTCATATTTTGACCACACAAGTACTAGTTCTAAAACAGGGGTCTCAAACACCACCACTCCCTGCAGATAGCTCCCCTCACCCTCTGCCCCCTGCCTCTGCCCCCCGAGCACACCACATCCCCACTCCTCCACCTTACCTCCCAGTGCTTCCCTCTGCCAAACAGCTGTTTGGCGGCGCTTACGACTTTCCAGGAGGGAGGGGGGAGGAGCGGAGATGTGGCACGCTCAGGGGAGGAGGCAGAAAAGAGGCGGGGCCAGGAATTTGGGGGGAAGGGGTTGAAATGCGGCAGGGAAAGGGTGGGAAGAGGTGGAGCAGGGGCGGGGCCTTGTGGAAGGGGTGGGGAGGGCTTTTGTATCTTTGTATGAAAAGGTGTCAGTGATGCGGCCCAATGTACTAGCCCTCATGTGACCCTCGTGGTGATTTGAGTTTGAGATCCCTGTTCTAAAATGTGCAGCTCTTTTTAAATGAAGCTATCTAGAAGTTGCAGTGTCTGCTTCCTTTTAGGGTAATTAATCAGTTTAAGTTCCCCAAAGGAAATGTGAATTTTCACCATACCTGAAATGTAAGTATTTCAATTCCTATACTTTACACATATGCATTACTTCATTATTTTTAGTTCCAACTCTAGACTTCTAAGAGCTTAAGAATTCCATCTATAAATCAGAATTACATAAACCTAATTGTCATATTTTTTGTGGAAGACTGAAGTTGAAATTCATTTATACTTTTTTCCCCTACGCTATTCTCAAAACCATGTCCTGAAAAGAAAAGAAAAAAGTCTCTTTTGCTGCTATAGCACGGGAAACATTAATTCTTACTTGCAATTTAACATTTTTTAACCAACACCAATTCAAAGTCCAGAATCTGTTTTTTCACTTTGTAGTTTCAGAAAGGCAGCAAAGAAGAATGTTGGCTTTTTCTGAAGTCCCCGATTACATTTTCCATACCCTTGGGCAACAAATAGTTTATTTCTCATCCTCCAAGCATCTCTCTAGTAAGTACTTTCCTAACCCCTCTCACTCTCTCTCTCTCTCCAAAGTAACCACCTGAATTTTAAAATGTCAGGTTTACATTGAAATGAGGCTACAGAAAGCAAATTAATACATGAAAGGTTTAATACTAAACTTAAAATGATGTTTCCATCCCATACTAGTAACTTTTGCAGAGTATTTCCATTTTGGATTTCAATTGGAACTACTGATTTTTAGTGAAGATGGGTATCAAAAAACAATCATCTCTATAATTCAATGAGATTTTAAAGCTTCTCAATTTCTCTCTCTGGATATAGATACGCTTCAGTAGACTAACACTTCCTTAAGACTTCAGTTTTACTTTTCATGCTGTCGTATTTTCTTGTCAATAGACTTTTTCCCATTATGATTAAAAAGAAAAAGAATGTTTAAAACTTTAAACATTTAGACTGATTTTCACATAGAAAGGTCTCCATTTTGGGGGTGGGGAGTGTTTTTAATTCTTTTCCCAAGCCATTCATTGTGAGCACAAAATTGTGAGTTTTGTTTTTTACATGCACAAATGGACGACCAGTCTGAAAAATCAGGGTCACATTTGACTTGCTAAATATTCTTAAAGCAATTTGCATGCAGGTGCACAAGACTGCAGCATACATATTTCTAATATTATCATTTAGAAGCTGGTTAGCTGACAATGGTAAGAGCAAATAAGATCTGACTGCATTCTAGGAAGAGGACTGGAAACAAAGGCCAGGAGACACCAGGCAGCCTGGTTAAGAGACGTGCCTAGACTCCCTTCCGTAGTTTGAGCACTTACCAGATAAAAGTGTACAGAGGGTTTGGCTTAAGGGAGAGTGAGCATTCAACTCTCAATCATCCTGGCAATAGTGTAGGCACTACTGCTGCAAAATCAGTCACCTAAGCTCCTTCCCACCCATCCTATGGCATCTCAAGACCTTGGGAAGAGGAATGCAAGAAATGAATGGCCAAGTAACTTCTCCTTTTTCCTCTCTTGAAGTATAGTGACTGGTCTTCTAAGCCCCACGTGAATACTGAATGACCACCACAGATGATCAGGTTGAAGGAGAATAGTCCAGTATTTGGGTTTCCTCTAGTGCAAAGGGAGCCAATTCACTTTAAAATTGTAGGATGGGCTGTAAAGTAATTCAGAAGAGAAAGGCAGCTATGTGGTAGCATCATTCCTCAGTGTAGGTACCTGCAAACTTTCAGCGGGAATGTGGGAGATGACCGCCATTAAGAGAAAGAAGGGCAGCATGACAGCTGCAGCGGCACAGGAGCCAGCAAACAGACCTGTAAACAGGGGAGTTTGACTAAGAAAGGCAGGCAGAAGAACACACAGGCTACTGAAGGGAGTGCGCAGTGTTCTAGCAGTGTCTTGGTGCTTGTTGGGGGTTTGTTTTGCTGTGGGTGGTGGTGTTTTGGGTTGGTTTGTGTTTCCCAGATTTATAGGATTTAGATGGGAAGCCTATGACGGACACAGAGGCAGCAGTTGTAATGACCCAAGCAGTGGAAGACACAATGAAGATGACTGGATGAAGATGATATTCTTAAAGCAATTTGCATGCAGGTGCACAAGACTGCAGCATACATATTTCTAATATTATCATTTAGAAGCTGGTTAGCTGACAATGGTAAGAGCAAATAAGATCTGACTGCATTCTAGGAAGAGGACTGGAAACAAAGGCCAGGAGACACCAGGCAGCCTGGTTAAGAGACGTGCCTAGACTCCCTTCCGTAGTTTGAGCACTTACCAGATAAAAGTGTACAGAGGGTTTGGCTTAAGGGAGAGTGAGCATTCAACTCTCAATCATCCTGGCAATAGTGTAGGCACTACTGCTGCAAAATCAGTCACCTAAGCTCCTTCCCACCCATCCTATGGCATCTCAAGACCTTGGGAAGAGGAATGCAAGAAATGAATGGCCAAGTAACTTCTCCTTTTTCCTCTCTTGAAGTATAGTGACTGGTCTTCTAAGCCCCACGTGAATACTGAATGACCACCACAGATGATCAGGTTGAAGGAGAATAGTCCAGTATTTGGGTTTCCTCTAGTGCAAAGGGAGCCAATTCACTTTAAAATTGTAGGATGGGCTGTAAAGTAATTCAGAAGAGAAAGGCAGCTATGTGGTAGCATCATTCCTCAGTGTAGGTACCTGCAAACTTTCAGCGGGAATGTGGGAGATGACCGCCATTAAGAGAAAGAAGGGCAGCATGACAGCTGCAGCGGCACAGGAGCCAGCAAACAGACCTGTAAACAGGGGAGTTTGACTAAGAAAGGCAGGCAGAAGAACACACAGGCTACTGAAGGGAGTGCGCAGTGTTCTAGCAGTGTCTTGGTGCTTGTTGGGGGTTTGTTTTGCTGTGGGTGGTGGTGTTTTGGGTTGGTTTGTGTTTCCCAGATTTATAGGATTTAGATGGGAAGCCTATGACGGACACAGAGGCAGCAGTTGTAATGACCCAAGCAGTGGAAGACACAATGAAGATGACTGGATGTGGAAGCTGCGGCATGTACCTGATCCTGGAGGGGGTACCTGATAAAAGTTTCATCTGCATGAAGTGCCGCCTGATAGAGCTGATGGAAGAAAAAATCCGAGGACTGGAGATGCAGATGGAAACTCTGGTTGAGTTTAGAAGGGGGTTCGAGTGGATGATGAAGCAAAGACATGATGAGGCCAAAGGGAAAAGCTCAGACTTGCAGACAGAAGCAGGACCAAAGAACTCTGAGGGGAGACTGCTGGGTGAGGAAAGTGGATGGTGGAAGCATGTGACTAAGCAAACCAGGCAGAGGAAAAGACGGGCTAGTGAAGGAGCAATAGAGCTCATGAACAGGTTTGCGTAGTTAGAAAATGAAGAAGGGGCACAGCAGGTGGTCACTGAAGGTGAGAGGGCAAGGAAGAAGAGAAGAGGAGCTAGCCCTATAAAGAGAGGGAAAGAGTTAATGGAGAAGACACCAAACATGAGCCCCAGGAGGATACGGGATGGGTTGCAGAGGACTGCAAGGGTGAATAGGAATCAAGAGGACTTGCAGCCAGAGGGACCAGGGAATCACACCGTCACCAGGAAAAGGCAGGTCTACATGATTAGGGACTCCTTACTGACAAGAAGAGACAGGACTGTAACCAGAACTGATCCAAGGAACAGAAGGGTGTGCTGTCTGCTGGGTGCTAAGATATGGGATGTGGACCTGAGGCTGAAGAGGATCCTAATGGGAGCGGGAAAGAATCCACTGATTGTCCTTCATGTGGGAATGAATGAAACAGCTAGATTCTCGCTGGAACATATCAGGAGAGGCTGGGGAAGACGCTTAAGGAAACCGAGGCTCAGGTGATCTTCAGTGGGATTCTGCCTGTTCCTAGAGAAGGGCAACAAACGTGTGACAACATTATGGCGATCAACAGATGGCTCAGGCAGTGGTGCTATAAGGAGGGCTTTGGGATGTATGGCCACTGGGAGGCATTCATGGACAGAGGACTGTTCTCTCAGGATGGACTTCACCTGAGTAGTGAGGGAAACAGATTTCTAGGATGGAGGCTGGCACAACCGATTAAGAGAGCTTTAAACTAGGAACTGGGGGGAGATGGTTGGGAGATGTCCAGGTAATCTCCACGCCGGATTTTAACATTGAGAGGGAAGAAAACGAAGCAAGAAAGGATACTGTCATGGGCAGGAGAATGGATATAAGGAGGAAGGGTACTGTAGATACAATTCTAATAGGTGATACTGGCAGGAGGACATCTGGGCCTAATCAGGTAAAGAATGTGAGTGAAGCCGAACAGCAAGAATTAAGACATTTGTACACCAATGCGAGGAGCCTAGGTAACAAAATGGAGGAACTAGAGTTATTGGTGCAGGAAGTGAAACCAGATATTATAGGGATAACAGAAACATGGTGGAATAGTAGTCATGACTGGAGTACAGGTATTGAAGGGTATGTGCTGTTTGGGAAAGACAGAAATAAAGGCAAAGGAGGTGGAGTAGCATTGTATATCAATGATGAGGTAGACTGTAAAGAAATAAGAAGGGATGGAATGGATAAGAGTGAGTCTGTCTGGGCAAAAATCACATTGGGGAAGAAAGCTACTAGAGCCTCCCATGAGATAGTGCTCGGGGTGTTCTATAGACCGCCGGGATCTGATCTGGATATGGATAGAGACCTTTTTTATGTTTTTAATGAAGTAAATACTAATGGGAATTGTGTGATCATGGGCGACTAACAGATAGAGATTGGAGGACAAGTGCTAGTAATAACAAATAGGGCTCAGATTTTTCTGGATGTGATGGCTGATGGATTTCTTCACCAATTAGTTGCTGAACCAACAAGAGGGGATGCCATTTTAGATTTGGTTTTGGTGAGTAGTGAGGACCTCATAGAAGAAATGGTTGTAGGGGACAACCTTGGTTTGAGCTATCATGAGCTAATTCAGTTTAAACTAAATGGAAGGATAAACAAAAACAGATCTATGACTAGGGTTTTTTATTTCAAAAGGGCTAACTTTAAAAAATTAAGGAAATTAGTTAGGGAAGTGGATTGGACTGAAGGGGTTGGAATGGGGCAGGGAAAGGGTGGGAAGAGGCAGGGCGGGGGCGGGGCCTTGTGGAAGAGGTGGGGGAGGGGCTTTGTATCTTTATATGAAAAGGATTGGACTGAAGAACTTGTGGATCTAAAGGTGGAGGAAGCCTGGAATTACTTCAAGTCAAAGTTGCAGAAACTATCAGAAGCCTGCATCCCATGAAAGGGGAAAAAATTCATAGGCAGGACTTGTAGACCAAGCTGGATGAACAAGCATCTCAGAGAGGTGATTAAGAAAAAGCAGAAAGCCTACAAGGAGTGGAAGAAGGGAGGGAGCAGAAAGGAAAGCTACCTTATTGAGATCAGAACATGTAGGGATAAAGTGAGAAAGGCCAAAAGCCATGTAGAGTTGGACCTTGCAAAGGGAATTAAAACCAATAGTAAAAGGTTCTATAGCCGTATAAATAAGAAGAAAACAAAGAAAGAAGAAGTGAGACTGCTAAACACTGAGGATGGAGTGGCGGTTAAGGATAATCTAGGCATGGCCCAATATCTAAACAAATACTTTGCCTCAGTCTTTAATGAGGAGCTTAAGGATAATGGTAGGATGACAAATAGGAATGGGGGTATGGAGGTAGATATTAGCACATCCGAGGTAGAAGCCAGACTCGAACAGCTTAATGGGACTAAATCTGTGTGGCCCAGATAATCGTCATCCAAGAATATTAAAGGAACTGGCACATGAAATTGCAAGCCCACTAGCAAGAATTTTTAATGAATCTGTAAACTCAGGGGTTGTACCGTATGACTGAAGAATTGCTAACATAGTTCCTATTTTTAAGAAAGGGGAAAAAAAGTAATCCGGGCAACTACAGGCCTGTCAGTTTGACATCTGTAGTATGCAAGGTCTTGGAAAAAAAATTGAAGAAAAAAGTAGTCAAGGACATCGAGGTCAATGGTAATTGGGACAAAATAAAACATGGTTTTACAAAAGGTAGATCGTGCCAAGCCAGCCTGATCTCCTTCTTTGAGAAGGTAACAGATATTTATTAGACAAACAAAATGAAGTGGATCTAATTTACCTCGATTTCAATAAGGCATTTGATACGGTTCCATATGGGGAATTATTAGCTAAATTGGAAAAGATGGGGCTCAATATGAAAATTGAAAGGTGGATAAGGAACTGGTTAAAGGGGAAACTACAACAGGTCGTACTGAAAGGTGAACTGTCAGACTGGAAGGAGGTTACTAGTGGAGTTCCTCAGGGATCGGTTTTGGGACCAATCTTATTTAATTTTTTTTATTATTAACCTTGGCACAAAAAGGGAGAATGTGCTAATGAAGTTTGAAGATGACACAAAGCTGGGGAGGTATTGCTAATACAGAGAAGGACCGGGATATCATACAGGAAGATCTGGATGAACTTGTAAACTGGAGTAATAGTAATAGGATGAAATTTAATAGTGAAAAGTGCAAGATCATGCATTTAGGGATTAATAACAAGAACTATAATTATAATCTGGGGATGCATCAGTTGGAAGTAACATAAGAGGAGAAGGACCTCGGAGTATTAGTCATCCTATGATCAACCATGACCCACCAATGTGATATGGCCATTTTAAAAAAGCTAATGCGGTCCTGGGATGCATCAGGCGAAGTATTTCCAGTAGAGATAAGGAGGTGTTACTATTATACAAGGCACTGGTGAGACCTCATCTGGAATACTGTGTGCAGTTCTGGTCTCCCATGTTTAAGAAGGATGAATTCAAACTGGAACAGGTTCAGAGAAGGGCTACTAGGATGATCCGAGGAACGGAAAACCTGTCATATGAAAGGAGACTCAAAGAGCTTGGCTTGTTTAGCCTAACCAAAAGAAGGCTGAGGGGAGATATGATTGCTCTCTATAATCAGAGGAATAAATACCAGGGAGGGAGAGGAATTATTTAAGCTCAGTACCAATGTGGACACAAGAACAAATGGATATAAACTGGCTATCAGGAAGTTTAGACTTTAAATTAGACAAAGGTTTCTAACCATCAGAGGAGTGAAGTTCTGGAATAGCCTTCCAAGGGGAGTAGTTGGGGCAAAAGACATATCTGGTTTCAAGACTAAGCTTGATAAATTTATGGAGGGGATGGTATGATGGGATAGCCTAATTTTGGCAATTAATTCGTCTTTGACTACTAGCGATAAATATGCCCAATGGCTTGTGATGGGATGTTAGATGGGGTGGGATCTGAGTTACTACAGAGAATTCTTTCCTGGGTGTCTGGCTAGTGAGTGTTGCCCACATGCTCAGGGTTTAACTGATCGCCATATTTGGGGTTGGGAAGGAATTTTCCTCCAGGGCAGATTGGCAGAAGCCCAGGGCGGGGTTTGCCTTCCTCTGCAGTGTGGGGCACGGGTCATTTGCTGAAAGGTTCTCTGCACCTTTTGAAGTCTTTAAACCATGATTTGAGGATTTCAGTGGCTTGATACAGGAGTGGATGGGTGAGATTCTGTGGCCTGCGTTGTGGAAGAGGTCAGACTAGATGATCATAATGGTCCCTTCTGACCTTAAAGTCTATGATTCAATGAAGGTGGCGGAGAAGTCAGACAAGAGCTGCTCTATTATGCGGTAACTTTGCACCAGATCCTCAGCAGGTGCTATTCTATGTAGCTCTGCTGAAATCAATGGAAGAAAATGAATTTAAAACCTACTGAGGCTCTGGCTCTCAGTGCAAAATTCTAACAGTACATCATTATGTCCCATAAATAGGACCCAAATTCGCAGTCCATTTTGGTCAATTTCATGGCCAGAGGGTTTTTTAATTGGTCAAGTTCACATTTTCAGGTGTTTACATCTGAAATGTCACAGTGTTGTAACTGTGAGTGTTCAGCCACAAAAGGGGGTTGTAAAGTTGTTGCAGGATTGCCACCCTTACTTCTGTGCTGCCTTCAGAGCTGGGCTGTGAAGGCAGCACAATCACAGAGCTTCCTGTAGCCGGGGGAGATACCCAGAGGTGGGTCTGATCTCCCGCCAAGAGCAACCATGCAGGGAAAGAGGAAGTCCTGTCCCTCCCTAGCCTGGCAGACTAGCACCTGGAGCCCAATGCACAGTAGGAGCCTGGGCTGAGGTGCCCCCAGTCCTGCCTCTCCCCTCCAATAGCTAGATTTCACTAGGGAGGTCTGATTTCATGGTCTGTGACCTGTTTTTCATGGCCGTGAATTTGGAGGGCCGTAAATCATAAATTCATGCTGTTTGAGCCCCTCCCTAGTTTTTATAAACCATGAGGGGTATGGGCCTATGTCTGGGATGTCGGATGTGGATGGGGAAGGAAGGAGTGAAGAGGGGCACCCCAAGGGCATGTCAGAGTCAATTAATACACATCATGAAGGTTCTTCAGGCTGACCAAGTTCCACAAGAGCTAGCTCTATTCCCACAGATCTTTACTGTCTGCATCAGCCACATTGGTTTTAAAATTTGGTTAAGACATTTCTTTGAACTTCTCTCACTTTCCTACAGAATCAGAAATAAATCTGGCAGAGTCAGCTACTGCTGATTTACAATTCTGAGGGCCTAGAATTTTGTGATCTTCTTGGAATGTCCAGAATATCCTGCCCTTTGGATTTTTTTAGCTCTTGTACTACTTTTCACAATTGAAATCAAAACACAGCATATGACTAATGCCTATCAGATCTCAGTTGGTGGGCCAGGAGCAAATACATCTGATACACAAATTTAAGAGAACCCTTAAGAGACTGCTCTTAACAGATTTAACAAGCATGCCTTTAATAGTTACAATACCAAACTTTACTGGCAAGACATATTGTGGTTCTGGCAAAACATGACAGGCAAGAGCTGATGAGGCCACCCTTCCCCTCTCCCCCTCCCCCATGAATCTGGATGGATTGACATAAAGATGATATCTACAAAAATAGCCGTGCCTAGCTAATCATTAGAGTTCTAATCCAAACTGCTGCATACCACATAGGACAGATATAAAGACAGTCATGGCTCAGTCCTGCTCTCTCAACACAAGTTTAAGATCCCAGATACTACATTTGCACACACTTGCATAGAAGCAGATGACATGAGTGAGAGAGCAATCACACACTAGAAAGCAAGATCAATTTGTTCTTCAAAAATCCTCCGGTCTGATGTTTGACAATGGCTAGCTGCTAAGATCCTACATTTTTAAGTACCACCTTCAGGTGACCTGGGTAACTTCACATTTCAGATGTGGGGAGAGAGAGGAGAAAGAACTACCTATGTGGGATCTGAGCGCTCTACCAAAGTACAAACAATAAGTAGAGCATGTTCTCTCAAACATATTCTTCAGTCAACCTCTGCCTCTCTCTCACGCACAAAAGGGATCAAAGATCTACACTGAAGCCAGTTGCCAGTAGAAAACAATTATGTTGATTGATGGGAATGAAAGAGAAAATAATATTGCAAAAAAAAAAGGACTGTTTAGCTCTAAGTGAAAAAGGCTGTGAATTGATTATAAAGTATTTGCATTTCTCTAGCCTATAAAGCAGGATTTTGTATGTGACTATTTAGGAATCAGAAAATTTTGCAACATGAGAATCTGAGAAGAGAAAAAGCATTCGAGGAGTTAAAGCTTACAACCAAGTTTCTCCCCATGGTGGAATCCTTGGCTCTCACTTAAGTCACAGGAAATCCCATGCATTCATGAGGGCAAAATTTATCTTATCTTGCAACAGTAACAAGGAGCGAGTAATATAGTAAAAAGCATGTTTAGAAACAAGAGGACCACGCCAGATTTATGGTAAAGACGGCCTTTCAAGCAGAACTAGATTAGAAAGTCCATACATCTTTAAAAGGGGGCAGGGGAGGACAATTACAATATTTTTTACATGTTAAAAATCAGAGAGGGCCTCTCCCATTCGGCAATGTTGTAGTCACTATGGTAGGTATTAAATGAAGCAACCAATGTGGGGAGCATTTACATCTCAAATATTGCTAGCCTCAGTACTGCACAACCTTAAATGATTTCATGCTGCAAGTGCCAACAATTTCATGTATTTTAGATAGCATGAGACTATTACGTTAACTGTCCTTCTAGGTAGATCTACAACTCCCAGTGCAGACAAAGGTACAAATAAGTCAGCCTTTTGCAGAGAGGAATCTCATATACATTTGGAGAGTTATACTACGCACTATCCGTATCTCCATTTTCTGGAGCAACTGTCACTTAATATCTCTTGCTGAATATTTTTAACCATGTAACATTATCTTGCAAGCACTTCAGATCACATTCTTATTTCTTTAGTTTTAGGAACAGATATTTGTCATATTTCCTCCTTTAATGTAATAAATATTCAGCAGAAAATTGAAAAAAGAGCTTAAAATGTTCTAGAAATGAAGGCACAGCATCATCAGTATTCAGTCCCTAGGCACTACTGTGATGCATATAAATAATAATTTCCATCATAATTATTCTAGGAGTCCTGTTGAGACTACTTAAGAGGCGTATATCTAGCAAATCGTTACAGGAAATACCTTGGAGAGAGTAGTAAATGATCTTCAAGACACCATATGAGCCTGCCAACCATTTAGATTCTTCAATAACCTTCTAATATTCATTGCCCTAAACAGAAATATGCTCAGTTCAAGTTTGCATCAACGGCACTAGTATGGAGGGGGGTGGGGGAGAGAATATATAAGTGATTACAAGCTCAGCTTCATCAAAAGGCATAGGATGAGGTTATTTTAAACTACTTAGTTATTAATTACATTAATTATTATTATTAGGTGTATGCAATTTGGTCAAGCGTTCTTATCAAAGATGTTCAAGGCACAAAGACCTCCAGGAAGTGAAGTCACTTTGCTGTCCATAACAATGTGTGCCATGGTTTATGGCTGCACATATTGACCAAACGGACTGTCTCTAAAATGTCACTGAAATTCCATCTCAGTATAAATTCCATGTCCAAACTGGTTCAGAGGGCTCCATTTCCTTCACGGTAAATCAAACCCAGGTTGATGATGAGTGGGGACTTAGACAAGATGATTATTTCTAACTTTCTCTGAGGACCATGAAGCTTGTCACACATGTTCTACCATAAATCCCTCACCTAGTAAACTTTGCCACAATGGGCAACGTGAGGGCAGACAACCATGTGATGGATTAAACAAGTATTTAATTAATGGTACATATGGCATATCATGCAATTTCGTCATGAGATTTGCTATGCTTTCCTCTCTGCAAACAATGGGTGGAACAATATTGTAGAGAACTAGTAACCTTGGTAAAGGAGTAGATTTAAGTGTGACTGAAATACCATGCATGGTGGAATTAAGTTATACATCATCATGTTACATGAGTGAGCCCATACTTGAGTGCAATACTCCACTGCTGAATAACAGAATGCCAAAACTCAAATGCGTAACATTTAGGCATTGGTGCCCCATATTGTTCAGGCCAGTTTTCCGAGCAGGTTGTTGCACATTTTAGCCTTATAGTCATTGTCTTTGTAAGATGGTGAGAGTTCTATCCAACATGATCCTAAACAGACTGGGTGTGAATCATGCTTTATTTGCTGATCACTGAGAACCATGTTCAGCTCTCTGCCTGTTTGTGCATTATTTAGGTGGAAGACACCTGACACAGTCTTATTTACACTTGGTATCAGACACCACTGAAACAGGCACAGATGCATGCTCATCTCTACTAGGATTACATTGGGTGCATACACAACCAATATTAATGATACTCTTTCATTACAACATACCACCTTAAATTTGTGAAAACAACTGAATACGGATCTCTTATTCAACTCAATAAAACCCCAGATTGCAGAACCATTCAAAAGACACTTCGGTTTCCTCGGAGGAAATAATTAATTTCATTGAAATACAAGACTCCCTGGGAGATAGGAGATCTCCTATGGAGTTATACATATTATATGAAACTCATGTGGTCAAAGTTCTCTAACAAACACTTGGAAAGCAAGTCTCTCTTCAGCCCTATCAGATTTAAATACCTTTTTAATTTCCTTCATTCTCAAAGAGGACAGTGGCTGGCACTCTGATCATAGTTATGCAATTGTAATTCCAGAATAATTCCATTCCAAACTGAAGGATTTACATTAACGTAACTGAACCTCTCTCCAATGGGCAAACTACACTTTTTATCACAGACCTGAAGTTGTTTGCCAAATCTCTATTCTGATGAAGAAAAATAACTTGTGTCAGACACTGAACACTGATCAATAGTTCAGTTGGTTGAGGAAAGCAAGTATCTTTTTCATATAATGCACAATTAAACTGTGGAACTCACTGCCACAAGAAGTCACTAAGGCAAGAATTTAGCAACATTGAAAAAAGGAATTGGACATTTACATGGATACAAGAATAGCCAGTGTTTTGTTAATTAAACTAATAACAATTTAGAAAGGGATATTAAACCTTATGCTTCAAAGTTTAAGCCAATCAGGAGACCACCTAATATAGGAGGGCAGATTATCCTATATCTGCCTACATGTTTGGATACGAACTATGAATTCCACAGTATGGAATAGAATTACCAGGTTGTTTTTTAAACAACTTCTATATCAGGGATCGGCAACCTTTGGCGTGGGCTGAGGGATGTGCTGGCCGTTGCTTCCCGCCACCCCCATTGGCCTGGAGCAGCGAACCACAGCCAGTGGGAGCCACGATCGGCCAGAGCTGCAGACACGGCAGGTAAACTTAATGGCCCGACCCACCAGGGTGTTTACCCTGGCAAGCCGCGTGCCAAAGGTTGCTGATCCCTACTCTATATCAAGATTTAGTCTGCTGTAAAATTACACTCAAGTTATTGTCCACAATAGTGACCAAAATATCTTTTATACTTCTATTAAGGTGTTCACTCTTGCATTTACTTTTTGCGTTGGCTCTCAAACCATTATAGCTTGCAAAAAAAACATACAAACAAACAAAAAAAAGCATTTGGAAATAAAAAGGTCCAACCGTGGTGAAAAGAAAGGGCAAGCCATTATGTGGGCAATATCATTTTAATTTTGAAGGATTCTGGACCAATCTACCAGAAATTAAATATCAAGTTAAAAGGCTTGATCCCTCTTTTAGCAATATAAAGTTAACTGATCGCAGAGCAAGTTTTTCAGTTTTCTCCATATCTGCTCTAAAGCATTCTCTGTGAATTACTTTTTAATTATTATTATTTAAAATGTAGCAATCAAAGAAAGTACTTAAGTTACAAAATATCACACAGGACGTTGTGAACCTCCTCATTGCCTGGTTTTGGTCTAATCACATGGGGATATTACAGCTTCTTCTCAATAAGCTTAGATTTTAAAAGTAGTACTGTGATTGCTAAGTCAACATTTACTCAGTGTTATCTGAGACTTCACAGTAATGTCCTAATATCTGCAAATATCTCAGAATTCAGTGCCTGGCGGCTTTTTAGAATGATGAAGTCCATGTAGTCCAAACTGCAATTTTTAGTCAGGAAAATATCCCACGGAGAGAACCAAGCCCTTCCAAAAGGCTGTCTCACATAGGACATAAGAGAAAACTGCTCTTCACTGCAGAGGGGTCGACAGTGGGGAGGGTGTGATCATTTCAGCAATGATGCCAGCAGGAGGAGCTTTCATAGTTTCAGTAAATAAAATAAGATAGTCTGGCCCCATTCAGCTGCATTGTACAGAAATGCTCGATTTATGACTTCTGTCCAGATCCAATCCAGGAGAAAGCGTTGCTAGCCATGTGTCACACATGCTAAGCATATATCTGTGCATCCTATTACCACAAACACTAAGGGACTGGTTTATACATGCATGGGAGATCTAAAATATTTTACAAGGAACTCATTCCTAGGTGATGGAAAATAGGAGGTCATATGGGAGTTACTCTGAATAAAAAGTATAAGCTTCTTAATTTAATGCAAGAAATTAAGAAAATGTTCTGGAAGAAAATATATCCAAGTACTATTCTTTAGTCTTTTCTGATCTTTTGTGTTATTTTTATTTCCTGTGTTTTTTTCCCCTGGCATTATATTACTTATGTTAGGCTATACAATTGATTGTGATCTGTTTATAAAAGAATTAATAAAATAAATGAATACAGCTCTTGTATTAATTTATTGAACACATATGAAGTATATTTTTTCTTCAGTTATTTTCTGCTTTTGCCACTTATGCAACATTCACTATAACAACCGGTAAATAACTGAAGTGTTTACATAGTAACAAAGGAGAAACTAAATATGAAATTTACCAATGGATATTTTTTGTGTGTGTTATCCAATAACCTTTTTATTTTCCTTATTCTGTATGAACTATTCTATTTATTGGATTTTAAAAAAATAAGCAGCACATAAAAAAAGAGGCAAAAACTATTTTAAAAAGGCAACTGATTAGAATATGCGTAACAGTCGTAAGGAACCTGTGAGAATGAGAGTTTAAAAGCATTCTAGGAATCAGCCACATAAACATAAAATTCAATTAAAATGTGATTTAGAGAACACACTGGAAATAGAACTATAAATCTTATGAAGCAGATTTTTTCCAGCTATTAAAGTGATTAAAAAGAAAGATAAATATCTTTTTTTTAAAAACTAATTACTTGCAATAAAAAAAAATTTAGACCATAAAAGACCTAAATAGTAGAAGTCAGTTATATTAAAATAATAAAAAGCTACCCATATGCCACAGCATCAGTATGAAGTTAATGGTCTGAATTAAATTTGTAAGACAGCAATGGACTATCATCATCGCAGGGTTCAGCTTTAATTGAGCCAACTGCTGCATTTTAGAGAAGCAATGTTGCTGTTTACATGTGAATTTCCTTATTTTGTGAGTTAAAGAATTTTGATTATATTTTAAGTCACTAATTCCCTTTCTTCTCCAAATTATCTAAGGCAACTGTATGGGAAGCCTCCATAAAAGACTGACCTTGGGAGACATTGAAGTCTACCATAAACTCTGTACAGTGACTTTGTATAACTTTTGCATAGTCTTCATGATGTCCAAATATGTCTATTCCATTACAGTACTTAAGCAAGTGTTAAAGGCCCTTTGCTCAGAAATATTTATAAGATGGAAAAAAATACAAAATAGACACCACTTCTCTACGCTTACAGCAGCTTTTTTTTTTGGTTCTCCTTGCATCAGTTAACTAAACCCCATCATGAGTGCTACATTGACATCAATAACACACTTCTTTTCCTTCAACATATATGCAGTATAAATTAAAAGAATAATCATTTTTACAGAACCAGTTCACCAAAGCATTTGGTGCTTTATAAATTAAGACTCTGATCTTGAAAAAAAACCTTACAAATGGGTAAATTGTATACACATGCATAATCTCATTGCATTCAATATTCATGTGCATAAAATCACATTACAGGACTGTTGCCAAATATCTGACTTTTTGATATGGGTTTTTAAACACATATCAAAGGTGGTGGTAAAGGAACAGGGAAAGGATAATAAGCAGAGGCACAAGAATGGGTGCAGGAAATACCATGATTAAATTAAGAGATGTTTTAAAGTACAGAGAGATGGATGTGGAGATAGATATTGGATTGACCAAAAGATAGACTAGGTCATTCCATCACAAAGCAAGTTTAGTTGCCAATGCAAGATGTAAGGCTCTCCCCCCATTGTAACCTATCAGTAGGCAGATACTAGTCAGGACAAAGCAGCACAAACTTAAAAATATCAGTCTACCCTGTGTAGGCCACCCACACAGAGAAGCTAGGATGGACAAAATAGGATTATGATTCCTCAAACATCTCACTGCTTTCTGAGCAACCTGCAAGCAGTAGAGCTGCCACAGAGAGAGGGGATTACAGCAATAGAACCTCATGGCTGTGAAGGCATGTTTTGCTCTTACCACCTGGTTAGAGGATAAACAACAGTGCAGCCTGCACAGATTTTTATACTATGTTTAACACCCAACAGATTGTGATCAAAAGTGATTTCTGTGTTCCTCATCTGATCTTTTACCTCTATGAATTGCCACAAGCAGGAACACAGAAGAGAAAGCCTTGGCATTCTACAGGAACTGCAATACTAGATCAGACCAACACCCTCTGTCATTTCAGAGGAATGCTTCAAACCCCGATAATAATTCTGCTCATGGCACGGAAGCTTCTTTCTAACTCCAGGCATTCAGTATTTGGGAATATGTTCTGAAACATGTGGGTTTCTATCCTTTACACATCTAACATACCTTTGGATCGTCTTACCACTTGTATAAATGTATAAAAATATCAACAGCATCTATACAGAAACAAAACCTTGTCTCCCCACCCCCACCCCAACAAGGATGGGAAAAGGGTAGCTCCACAGCATGCAAGAGGAAATATCCTTTAAGCTTTCTTCCAAAGGACGGGCCAAACGTACATTACAAGTATTAGAGGGGTTACAAATACCACACAGAAAAACCACTAAATATGGCATATATTGCTAAAGCCAACCAATGAAACATATACAACAACAAATAAATCCAGCAATGGACATGAGAATGAACTATCCAAAACCAATTCTGAAGGCATGTGGAATTTCATTCTCCTCCTGTTTCTTGCCAGTCATTTTCTCTGAAAAAAACAAAAAGGCAAGATGTGTGGTGGGACGAACACCCACCTACCCACCGCTCATTACACAAATTTGTTTTTCCTTGGGAAGTATACACCACTCATCTGATGTGCCACATTTGGCTCAACCAGTGAGCACACAGAATTTGGTAGAAGCAAGAGATTAAAGGGTAATAGGAGATTCCCATACCCCTGAAACAACATATTCCTGAGATAAGGCTGTGATGTTGCACCCCATAATGCTTTATAGAAATATGCTTCTGAGTGTAAATATGACATAACTGGAATACGTTTTATGCTAGATATACCATGTAACATATCTTTGCAAAGGTTATGATCTACTGAGTATATTCAACTGCTAGAAGATGGCCTCATCCTCCCTGATTGAATTAACCTCGTTGTTTGTTTTATTTTGCTTGGTAATTTACTTTGTTCTGTCTGTTATTACTTGGAACCACTTAAATCCTACTTTTTATATTTAATAAAATCACTTTTTGCTTATTAACCCAGAGCAAGTAATTAATACCTGGGGGAGCGAACAGCTGTGCATCTCTCTCTATCAGTGTTAAAGAGGGCAATCAATTTGAGTTTACCCTGTATAAGCTTTATACAGAGTAAAATGGATTTAGTTGGGGTTTGGACCCCATTGGGAACTGGGTATCTGGGTGCTGGAGACAGGAGCATTTCTTAAGCGGTTTTCAGTTAAGCCTGCAGCATTTGGGGGACGTGGTTCAGACCTGGGTCTGTGTTTGTAGCAGGCTGGCATGTCTGGCTCAACAAGACAGGGTACTGAAGTCCCAAGCTGCCAGGGAAAACGGGCTCAGAGGTAGTCTCAGCACATCAGGTGTCAGTCCCAAGGGGGGGTCTCTGTGACCCAACCCGTCACAAAGGCTATGTATTTTCTTTTTATTGTATATCATGATCACATTAGCTCACATTTTTCCTTGCCTTCAAAAAGGTTTTATAGTAGGACACTTCCGAACTACCATATATATTTTCTCAAGTCCTCTCCTCATTGCATTGTCTCCAGCCCTGTTTGCTCTTTACCCATATTAAAGGGCCTCACTGGGATGAAAAAAAGGCTGCAGGAGTTTTGCATTGCACCTTCAGAAGATTTCAGAAGATCAAAATCACAATTCTGACAAGATATTCTGTAATTAGGTGGTGAGAAATGCAGCCATGCTAATTAATGTTGACTCCATTCAGAGAACAGGGAAAAAATGTCAGTGTTAACCAGATTGTACAGACTAAGGAAAAATGTGTATTTCAAGCTTCTGAAGAGGTCATAGCAAAGTTAAGCATAATTTTTTTATAGCAACATCATTGCCTTCAGTATCCATTGATCAAGGAAATGAATGTTAACATATTCAAACAGCAGTTGTAATCAAGGCTTTAATTTCATTTGTCTATAGTTAGGTTTTGGAAGAGGCGAAAATCTTTGTTTAGGCTCTCAAGTGGGAAATCCCCAAGCTGTGGGAGGGAACCATTGTTTCTGAATCACTTTGGTTATCCATTCAGACACCTCCTCATCAATTATTTGGAGTGGACCACATCCACTCTGACTGTATTGGCCTTGTCAACACTGGTTCTCCACTTGTAAGGTAACTCCCTTCTCTTCATGTGTCAGTATATTTATGCCTGCGTCTGTAATTTTCACTCCATGCATCTGAAGAAGTGGGGTTTTTTACCTATGAAAGCTTATGCTCAAATAAATCTGTTAGTCTTTAAGGGGCCATGGACTCCTTGTTGTTTTTGTGGTTACAGACTAACATGGCTATCCCTCTGATTCTTGAACGTGGGTTTCTTTCAGCCCCCAATCACAGAAGCATCTGCACATGAAACAAATAGGGTATGTCTACACTGTAATAAAAAACCCAAAGCACCAAGCCACAGACCTGGGGTTTCAAAGGCTTTAAGACCAGAAGGGACCATTGTGATCCAATGACTCAGGTTTGCAGGGCTAAAAGTAGTATCATAGAAGTTTGGGCTCAGGCTCTTAGATATGTATAGAATGCAATTTTTAGCCTCACAGCTCAAACCTCACAAACCCAAGTCAGATGACCCAGGCCAGTCACAGATCTTTTATTGCAGTAAAGATGAACCCTTAGCTTCTCTTCATTTCTTTTACCTCATTCCTCTTCTCTCTGAGTCTCTTTCCCTCTCCTTCTCCATTTGGGATTTCATGCAATTACCCCAGCCACCAGCCATCTCATCCATGCTTTGCCTCAAGCATTTGTCCTGAGCATCTCCTGGTCTCCTTTTGAGGATGGGATAATGTACATTCTCCATCACTAAGCTGCAGCTGCACACACTCTCCCCAGTCAGAACAGTTAGACATGGCTCCCTCCCTGTCCATGAGCATTGTTCATTTAGTCAGGCAGAAGAGACAGACAGGGAGTGCTCTGCTCCCCTCCCACCATGGGTGGTTATACTGCATCTACAGGGCTTCTAGCCTTTGCTATCCTAAAGGGAAAAAGCTGTTCCAGCCTAACATGTGATGCCACTGCACTACTGACACACCTGTCCTCCATTCTGTCAGTCTTTTCCTTTCTCTGTGTCTATCATTCCTCATTATGTTCTCTCTTAACCATGGTTTTCCCAGCTAGCCCAGGTAGTACAGAGAACTTTCGCTTGCTGATCACCTGGGAATAGTTTAACCGACTTTACATATATTTGTAGGAAGAGAAAGAGCCCCAGGCTGACTTTTAATTACTCACCTAAACCAACGTTTCTCTCTTGGAAAACTCCTAATCTGGAACAAGGAGAAAAGCAAGCTGGCATGCACATATGGGCCCAAACATTTTGGGTTTCCTTGGCTTAAGAGTTCAACCATGGTATGGACCAATTATGTGAGTTAACAAAGCATTCTGAGCATTACCATGAAAGTGATCCTGCCAGGCACGCCATGCAGAGGTCAGATGGGCATACCCATACACTTCCCTTTGCTCACAGAGCTAGAACCATGTCTCGTTAGCTCCCCTGTTTCCCAGCTATTTTATAGAGATACTGGTAGCCAAAATCTAGGAATAAAAGCTATAGATGGCTTGTATAGACAGATTTTTTCCTAGTGCTTTCCTTTGCAGGCAATAATTGTGAAAAGCTCCTATCAACTCAGTCTCAACATCTTAGAGCATAGGCTTAGAATAGAAATATTGATAGTTCATTGACGAGAGTTGTACTCCAGTGACATCCCTATCATTTAGCTTGATTTTTCTTTATCCACCATCCTCTACCAGCCAAATTTGGCTGTGTTAGGTTGCATGTTAAATAAAAAATGAAATAAATAATAATAATAATAAAAAACCATCGGCAATCATTTAACATTGCTGGAGAGAGATGCATCTGAGTGGACATAATTAAACTGTTGATTCCTGCTATGGGTTTTAAGATAGGAAATACAAGCCAATTATTGATGCTGTAAATGGCTCACTGAAAGAAAAAAATAAAAAGACTGCAGCATCCTAGGGCATTAATTCAAGACAGCAATTTCAAGTGCTTCCTCCCATACCACTGAATCTATAGTAACACAGTTGCTATACGAAATAAAGCTAATGGGAAAGAGATTGTTACCACATCAATTGTAATTGCTATCAAATAACAAGAATATGTATTCAGCTTTATAGCAAGTACCAGACAGAAACTGCTATAGTTAAGGTTGCATCATTTCCATTATAACCTTATTTTCAGTCCCCAGTATTTACAAAAAATTGCTGACAAATGTATGCTACCTATGTCTGCAGCTAAATTTACCTTTGTCGTTAAACTGTCTCCTCCCCAGATTTGCACCAATGGATTGATTTGCTGGTGGTTGAAAAGAAAAAATTATAGTACATGTCTATTGACAAAATTATGAAGATATTGTAACCGGGTCCAATGCCCCGCCCCCCTTCCTGGACCCACTAGCTGTCCCAATAAAGTGCAGAGAGGCCTCCAGTTATGCAGCACCCATGGCTTTATTTACACACAGAGTTTTCACACGACCAGCGTTAAGCTATATACAAGGCATGCAGGGTTAGTTCCCCCTTTTCCTACAGTCAGCTAGGAGACTGACCTTACCCTGGCTGGCTTTTCTACTGGCTCCCAGCCCTTATAACTGCTGGCTTGTCAGGCCCGCAGGTGGAGCCAATCCGCAGGCCAGGCATCAGGTCTGTTTCACCAGCCCCAATCTATTTCTCTTGATTGGAGCTGGCTGAGCCAGGGTACCATGAGGTGCTTTTGCACCAGCTCCCTGCTATAGATATATTTTGAAAAAGTTTCATATATGAAATCTAAGATGGTCCTCTGTACACATGTAAAAATATCTAGTTTAAAAAGATGTATTAGTTGCAAAAACTGCTTGTGTAGCTAAGTATTTTATAAAACCTCTTGCATTTAAACCTTATTGGACAGGAGATAATATGTGCTCCAACTAGTATAAAAGGCTATGCACAGTCTTGATAGATTTCCACATACTTGCTGAATTGTCTTTCCACCTTAACATGTAATTTTGCTTTTCAGAGATTATTGCAAATTTATAGTAGGAACACTTCAAGTGAGTGGGATTTTTAAAAAAGTGTTCAGCATTGGCCTAACTGCTCCCACTGAAAGCAATGGGAGTTTTCTTATTTTAAGTTTTAAAATTTAAATTGTAATAATTTTAAACATCAGGAACTGCATCTAAACTGCCTGCTCTCTGCAGGAAAAGCTACAAGCTCTAAAAGCTGCAGAAAACCAGCCTTCTTTACTTTGTTTAGATGTTGCAATGCTCTTTGGTAACAAGGACAATTTTTATTAGTGAATGATCAATATTCTCATTCTCAGGTGAAAGACTGTCAAGCTAAATATTTCCCAAATGTTGATTGCATCAGAAATTAAGGGACTACTGTACCCACTAGAGAAGGCACTAGCTGGTACTGCATGGGTGAAGTATGGCAGTGCAGCAGTGCACTCAGGATGAGGTTGATTAAAGTTATAAAAAGTTAAAAACCATATCCCACTGAGACCACATATTCTTTATATTCAAAGAACTTCCATTACCTGTTACTTGTGTCCACAGCTTTCCACTGTACAATGGCTGAATGACTTTTTTGGCTTCTTTAAGCCCACATGGTTCTGCTGGAAGTATGAAGAAAAATGAGTGTGTTCTGAACACTAAAACATCCTAAAACTCCTTAAATATACTGGTGTCATGCTTTAAGGAAGTATTATGCTGAAGAGTCAGACTCAGGCATTTCTAGAAATGAGACCACCATACTTTTGTGCAAGTTTAAAGAGTGTACTCAGGAATGAACCATAATGGTTTTTGAAGTGGCTACTATGTACATACAAGATTCAGCTGAATCTAGAGAAAGGCTACCCACCCAGAACTAGATTAGTTAAGACAGAGTAATTGTTAACATTTGCACTAGGGCCTACGTCTGCTGCTATTATAGTAAAAGGCAAGATTTCTATTGATGTCAACCTAAGTAATGACACTGAGCACTTCAAAAGTGCTCTGCACCCAGCAATCTATCCCAAGAATAAGCCAGAATAAATTCTAGTTGCTAAATTCACCAGATGGATTTCCACAATGAAACACATCTATGTTTTTTTTCCCACTCATAGAAGGAAAGAGCTACAAGTAAATCTCTTTCCGGACTAAATCACAATAAAAATGCTGAAGACAAAACAATCAAGCAGATGGTGAAATTATTAATATTTAACACAGTTTTTACTTGAGTAAGAGCCTTTTTTCAGCATGGGAGCAAATAAGTTGCAACACCTAGACAATGCCACTGAGCGTTAAGGATTCAGTTTCAACCTTAACTCTTAAGCCTTGATCCTATATTAAGTACCGGTACATTAGACTTAGGTAGCACCCTTAAGACTGCTTTAACAAATTCACATAACATCTTCACAGTACACAAGCTATTTTTTAATTAAACTAACATATATAAGGCACAGCATATTAGCCTGAACAAACAGATGCTTATTGAAATGGGCATATTATTGTTGGTAACTGCCACAGTCCTCTTGGCAAAACAAAAATCACAGAAAGCCATGACCATATGGGAGGCAGGAATTACAAGTAAAATATTTAAACCTTGAAAATTATGCACAAATTCCCTCCCAAGACATTTTAATCCAGTGACTTTAAAAGAATGAATAAATATTCTAAAAGTAAAAATAAAGTTTGCTTCTTAGGAAATCTGATTTAGATGTATATGACACTATTCTAGCCAACAAAAGCAGACATTGCTTATGTTCTCTGCTTCACTGTTTGAACCCTCCCACTCCATACATAGTTGATTTAAAGGCTATGCATTGATGGGACTTCCACATTATTCTCCTGATACAGTGGTGCATTTATTGCATTTTACTGTTTACAGAGTTGCTGACATACAAGATCATGCCCAATAACAGCAACAGTAAACAGTAAGTTTTTAGGGAACTCTTAGGAAACCTTAAATGCTCTTTCACCCTGAGGAGACTCTTCCTTCCCTCCAGTCACCTCTCTTATCCACTTTGGCTGCTCTGATGCTGCTACATAAGCTGAAAATTCTGCTCTACACATCCTTAAATGTGCCTATTCCAAAGCAGAACCTTCATATGCAGAAATATTTGCAGGTTTTGGATGGCCTCCAGCTTCAAGATGCCAGACTCTTGGGAAGAATGCACCACAAAGGACTACTCCACACTAGAAGCGCTACAATGGTGCAGCTGCACTGATGCAACTGCTCCGCTGTAGCGCATCCGGTGAAGACGCTCTATGCCGATGAAAGAGAACTCTCCTGTTGGCATAATAAATCAGTTACTATTGTGTTGGTGGGAGAATTTCCCCCACAGACATAGCACTGTCCCACCAGAGCTTAGGTCGGTGTAATTTACGTCACTCAGGTGGGTGGCTTAGTCACACCCCCGAGTGACATACATTGTACCGACATGAGTGGTAGGGTAGACTGGCCTAGGAGTTATTAGCATTGCATCACATGGAAGAGTCACTGTGATACAGTCAAAAAATATAGTGAAGGGGTACATATGAGCATAGGTGCATTTAAGGCAACAGAACATCCAGTTTACACTATCATAATAATCCTTTGACCACACCCAACTGGAAAGAGAGTCCCCAACTCAACATGCTAAAACGTGTACAACTTTTGCCCTCCTCTTTGTCAGTGGTGTCAATACTAATATGGCCAGTCCTTATTTGTTGATCGAAGATGCCATGTAAGCTTTATTAAATTCAGAAGTAGATTTGATACATGAGAAATTTAAGAATGCTGGCAAAATGAGAACTATTCATTATAATTTACATATTTTGGATGTTTGGCCTAAAATGAACTATCAAATGGATTGCAGCAGTCAATGCGCTTGCTAGGATTCCAAGTTATGCACTTATGAAAGCATAATTCAAGAAGTCAGCAGTCAGCCAGAAGCCAAATATAATCATTTTGTAAACTCAACAATACACTTCTTGGAGTGTAGCTAGGATAACCACGTGCATACTTCCTGAGTGACAGAAACAGTCTATTTTGACCTGTGAATTTGAGAGGTGTATAGTGGAGGCCACTAAGTGGAATGTTGACCACCTGTAGTGGTTCTGCACATTTTATTCCAAAACAATGCAGCAGCTAGTTACATATATGGATGCTGAATATCAATACCCACAACATGGGACAAGCATTCCATGCCTGGCAGAGTTTATCTCCTTTCAGTGTAAGTCTTGTTTAAACCGCCTTAATATAATGGTTAACAACTCTTCCTTTCTGATTTAAATATTTCTGCATGACTTTCATTGATTATCAGTTGTAAGTTTTATTAGCCAGAATTGGTAACAATTGTAAGATTGTGCCTTTTACCTCATTTTCACCCCATTTTAATTATTGTTTTGAATAAAAAAAAAGTTATGATTTACACTATCAGTTTTGGGGTTTTTTTTGTAAAAAGCATACACTACTGCAAATACTACTCTAGGTAAATCCTGTTGTGTAAATCCTATGACCTCTAGCATTACACCCCCTCACAGATGTGAATTTCTGCTTCACACATTGAAGTGAAGTATGCAGAGAATGAAGCATCCAAAGGAATTCAGACACCCAATGAAATTAATGGTAATTGAGCATTCAAATTCTCCTGGCAGTTTTGAAATAAATATGAAGTTGCTCGGGTATAATTAATATTCTATCTTGGAAAGACCAATTATGGTGTGCATCTCTCTCCAGCCATCCCCTGTTGAAGCTCTTGCACTTTGTATTCACTGGAGCAGAGAAAGATGAACTCCATAGCACAGTAGTGGGAGCACTCATCTGGGAGGGGAAAGGCCTGGGTTTAAATCCCTGTTCCACGTCAGGTAGAGTAGGTATTTTGACCTGTCTCTCTCTCATTGTGGGTGGATACTCTAAGCACTGGGTAACTGAGTATAAGGGGGCACCACCAACTCCTCTGGCTGTATTTTGTTCAAGGGCCGATCCAATAGACTTGTATTACAGCAGTGTGAGAGCACATCTTGGATTCTGCAGCGAGATAGGTGGGGAATGCCTACTTTGTGTATCTTGCTGGGGCTGAGGCATGCTAGCCACCAAGCTGTTCAATGCCGTCAAGACTGAGACAGCCACGCACATTCCCATTGACAAACGTAGGCACCCAGAGACTGGTAACAGCTAAAGAGGGGGCTTTGAGGATAAAAGTTTTGGATTTGGGCACCTCCAGTAGCAGTTATACACTTAAGTTCCCCTGTGTATCCCACCCAATGTCTCTGCACAGAGTCCCCTAGGCTTGTATAGATCCCCAAGGTTTGAGGGCATGACCTGTATCCTTTTCTACAAGCACCATCCTTCTGCCAGGACAACGTGTGTGGGGGGAATCTTCACAGAGATTTCCTCCCCAATGTCACGTGCTGAAGGTTTTACTTAGACTACGCAAAAGGATGATTTAGTCCATTAAATGCACAAGAGTTACCAATTTTTATTATTTTTTTTAGTGGGACAGGAGAGCTTTGAATAGCTTTTTGGAAATATTTATAAAAAAGCCCACAATATTGGCTCTGCTAAAGAGTTCACTCTACAGTTCTGAAATGCTAGCTTTGCTAGTGAATCCAAGCTGTGCTTAGTGTATTTTCAAAGTGGATTTTACATCTCACCACAACTTGCTTTTTATGCTCAGTTTGTGAGAAATCCCAAATCCACGGCTGTGATCTCTCTTGCATTTTGCAGAACACCACCATCTAATTCATCACATACCTACTATGAAGAATCCTCACCCTCTCACATTTGGAGATTGAGCAGGATCTGCACTCCAGTCCGTTGCCCAGTCGAACTGAGCAAAGTGAGAAGGGGAAGATGAGAGGAACAAAGAGGGAGTTGGGATGAAAAAGAAAAAGACACAGAAGTAGAAAGTCCCCTTTTCCAATATACAAAGAGAGCAAAACAAGAAGGGTGAGAATTTCAAAAGGGCTCAATTCCCATTGATTTCTACAGGAGCACTTTGGCCAATGCTAAGCACTTCTGAAAATACTACTCATGCTGTTTAGGGCATGTGTAACGTTAACACACTGCATGAGCACAGCACTGCTGCAGTGCATGAATGAAGATGCTCTAAGAGCTGATGGGAGAAAGCTCTTCAGTAGGCTTAGTTAACTCACTTCCCCGAGAGATGGTAGCTGTGTCGGTGGGAGAATGTCTCCTGCTGACATAGTGCTGTCTAGACAGGGAGTTATACCAACCTAAATATGTTGATCAGGTGTGTGTGTTTTTTGCACCCCTGAGCAATGTAATTATACCAATATATGTCTGTAGTGTAGACAAGACCTTAGACTAGGCTCCTTATTTCAGATAAAGGGTATGTCTACACTATGAGATTATTCCGATTTTTCAGAAAGCGATTTTTGGAAACAGATTGTATAAAGTCGAGTGCATGCAGCCACACTAATCACATTAATTCAGCCGTGTGCGTCCATAGTACCGAGGCTAGCATCGACTTCCGGAGCATTGCACTGCGGGTAGCTATCCCATAGTTCCCGCAGTCTCCCCCACCCACTGGAATTCTGGGTTGAGATCCCAATGCCTGATGAGGCAAAAAAACATTGTCACAGGTGGTTCTGGGTACATGTCGTCAGGCCCCCTCCCCCTCCCTCTGTGCAAGCAACAGCAGACAACTGTTTTGTGCCTATTTTCCTGGGTTACCTGTGCGGACGCCATACCACGGCAAGCATGGAGCCCGCTCAGCTCAACGCAGCAGCCATGAGCATTGTAAACACCTCGCACATGATTGTGCGGTTTATGCTGAACCGGAACCTGCAAAACCAGGCAAGGAGGCGGCAGCGCAGCAATGAGAGTGATGAGGACATGGACACAGAGTTCTCTCAAACCATGGGCCCCAGCACTTTGGAGATCATAGTGTTAATGGGGCAGGTTCATGCCGTGGAACACCGATTCTGGGCCCGGGAAACAAGGACAGACTGGTGGGACTGCATAGTATTGCAGGTGTGGGATGAGTCCCAGTGGCTGTGAAACTTCTGTATGCGTAGGGCCACTTTCATGGAACTTTGTGACTTGCTTACCCCTGCCTTAAAGCGCAAAGACCCCAAAATGAGAGCAGCCCTCATAGTTGAGAAGTGAGTGGCAATCACCCTGTGGAAGTCTGTAATGCCAGACAGCTACTGGTCAGTCGGGAATCAGTTTGGAGTGGCCAAATCTACTGTGGGTGCTGCTGTGATGCAAGTAGCCAGCACAATCACTGAGCTGCTGCCACCAAAGGTAGTGACTCTGGGACATGTGCAGGTCATAGTAGATGTCTTTGCTGTAATGGGGTTCCCTAACTGTGGTGGGGCGATAGATGGAACCCATATCCCCATCTTGGCACCAGAGCACCAGGGCAGCCAGTACATAAACTGCAAGGGGTACTTTTCAATGGTGCTGCAAGCACTGGGGGATCACAAGAGACGTTTCACCAACATCAATGTGGGATGGCCGGGAAGGGTTCATGACGCTCACGTCTTCAGGAACACTACTCTGTTTAAGCGGCTGCAGCAAGGGATTTACTTCCCAGACCAGAAAACAACCGTTGGGGATACTGACATGCCTAAAGTTATCCTTGGGGACCCAGCCTACCCCTTAATGCCATGGCTCATGAAGCCACACACAGGCAGCCTGGACAGCAGTCAGGAACTGTTCAACTATAGGCTGAGCAAGTGCAGAACGGTGGTAGAATGTGCATTTGGACGTTTAAAGGGTCGCTGGCGCACGTTACTGACTCGCTTAGACCTCAGCCAAAACAATATTCCCATTGTTATTGCTGCTTGCTGTGTGCTCCACAATCTCTGAGAGAGAGTAAGGGGGAGACATTTATGGCAGGGTGGGAGGTTGAAGCAAATCACCTGGCTGCTGACTATGCGCAGCCAGACACCAGGGCAGTTACAAGAGCACACCAGGATGCGCTGCACATCAGAGAAGCTTTGAAAACCAGTTTCATGACTGGCCAGGCTACGGTTTGAGAGTTCCGTTTGTTTGTCCTTGATGAAAACCTGCCCCCTTCATTGACTCATTCCCTGTAAGCCACCCACCCTCCCCCCTTCGATCACAGCTTGCTTTCAGAGGAAATAAAGTCACTATCATTTAAAAACCATGTATTCTTTATTAATTGATTATAAAAATAGGGAGAGAACTGACAAGGTAGTCCGGGTGGGATATGGGAGGAGGGAAGGAAGGAAAAGGCCACTTCAAAACTTGTTGAATGACAGCATTTTGCTTGGGCTGTCCACTGGGGTGGAGTGGCAGGGTGCACAGAGCCTCTTCCCCCCATCTCCACATTCTTGGGCATCTGGGGGAGGAGGCTATGGAACATGGGGAGGCGGTAGGGTGGTTATACAGGGGCTGCAGTGGCACTCTGTGATCCTGCTGCCGTTCCTGAAGCTCCACCAGATGCTGGAGCATGTCCGTTTGATCCCACAGTAGCTGCAGCGTTGCATCCTGCCTCCTCTGATCTTCCTGCTGCCACCTCTCATCTTGAGCATCCCTCCTGGCCTCACGTTGGTTGGCCACTTTCCTGTACTGTGATACTGTGTCCTTCCGCTCATTCAAATGAACTCTTTCACTGCAGGTTGATTGCATTATTTCAGAGAAAATTTCATTTCGTGTGCGTTTTTTTCACCGCCTTATCTTAGATAGCCTTCGGGACGGAGGAGGGAGGCTTGAAAAATTTGCAGCTGTGGGAGGAAAAAAAGGGAGAGAACAATGTGTGTATTCTTTCACGGTGAACAACACTATTCACATCACATAGCACATGTGATTTCAGTACAAGGTCACATTTTGCATCTTAATATCGAGTGCCTGTGGCTTTGGTGTTAGAGATCACAGATGCAGGGCGGGGCAACAGAATTCAGCTTGCATGCGGCCATGGTAAGCCATTGTCTTTCGGCTTCTGCAACCTTCATAAAGCAGCGCCCTCCTTTCCCACGTACCAAGCAGAGCCCGTTGAGTGCTGCCGTTTTCATGTTAATGTGCAGCAGCAGAAACCAAACTAACCCCCTCCCCCCAATCCAATTCTCTGAGATGATCACTTTACCCATCCCCACACTGCATGGCTGGTATCAGGGAAGATCCCTGCTAGCCAAACGCCAACAGCTCAGCACCAATGCTCGCTGCTTGGCTAACCGCAGGGAAGGATTTCTTTTCAGCCACAGGCAAACAGCCTCATAGGAATGGACACATCTGTCCCCTTAATTAAAATTTCTGTATTTCAACCAGGTTACCATGAACGATATCACTCTCCTGAGGAGAACACAGCGGGATAAAGAACGGATGTTGCTTGAATGCCAGCAAACACCGGGACAATACGCTGCCATGCTTTGTCATGCAATGATACCAGATTACTTGCCACTAGCATGACGTGGTAAAGTGTCCTACCATGGGAGGACGAAATAAGGCTGCGCTGCCCAGAAACCTTCTGCAAAGGCTTTTGGAGCACCTCCAGGAGAGCTTCATGGAGCTGACCCTAGAGGATTTCAGCTCCATCCCCAGACACGTTAACAGACTTTTCCAGTAGCTGTACTGGCCGCGAAGGCATCCCAAGTCCTCAGGGTAAATTAATCATTTAAAAAAAAAAAAAAAGCTTGCTTTTAAACCATGTGTAATATTTCCAAAGGTACACTCACCAGAGGTCCCTTCCATGGCTTCATGGTCTGGGATACCGCCTTGGGATGGTTGGGAGGCTACTTCAGTGAGGCTGAGAAAAAGATCCTGGCTGTTGTGGAGAGCACACAGCACACTGTTCTCCCCAAGCTCGTCCTCCTCCTTCCAGTTCTAGGAGATATACCCATCTCCAATAATTATCATTTATTATTATTATTATATTCTCCTCCTCCCCGTCCGCAAAATCCTCAGGTATGGCTGAGAGTACCCCCTCCTCGGAATCCACAGTTGGGGGGGTAGTGGTGGCAGCCCCCCTAGAATTGTATGCAGCTCAGCATAGAAGTGGCAAGTCTGCAGCTCTGCACCAGATCGTCCATTTGCTTCTTTGGTTTTCTGGTAGGCTTGCCTGAGCTCCTTAACTTTCACGCGGCACTGTACTAAGTCCCTATTGTGTCCTCTCTCCATCATGCCCCTGGAGACTTTTTCAAATGTTTTGGCATTCCGTCTTCTGGAATGTAGTTCTGCTACCACGGAATCCTCTCCCCATACAGTGATCAGATCAAGTATCTCCCATATAGTCCATGCTGGAGCTCTTTTTCGATTCTGGGACTGCATGGTCACCTGTGCTGATGAGCTCTGCATCGTCACCTGTGCTGATGAGCTCTCCACGCTGGGCAAACAGGAAATTAAATTCAAAAGTTCGAGGCTTTTCCTGTCTACCTGGCCAGTGCATCTGAGTTCAGATTGCTGTCCAGAGCGGTCACAATGGTGCACTGTGGGATAGCTCCCGGAGACCAATACCATCGAATTGCGGTCACACTAACCCTAATTCGAACCGGCAATGTCGATTTCAGCACTACTCCCTTCGTCGGGGAAGAGTACAGAAATCAATTTTAAGAGCCCTTTATGTCAAAGTAAATGGCTTTGTTGTGTAGACGGGTGCAGGATTAATTTGATTTAGCGCTGCTAAATTCAACCTAAACTCGTAGTGTAGACCAGGCTTAAGGAAGGTGATATAAACGCGGGGGAGGGGGAGCTACTTTTTATGGACACCCAGACAGCCAGCTAGCTGTAAAATGCCTCTTGCGTTACTTCTCTACTTGCTTTGTTCTCTACTTGCTTTACCTGTAAAGGATTAAATAGCCTCCCTGCATAGGTACCACAAAAAAAAGGAGGGGGGGGGCGGGGGGAAGCACCTGACCAAAAGAACCAATGGGAGGGCTAAAACTTTTTAAAATTGGGGAAAACCTTCCCATTGTCTGTTGTTCTCTCATTAGAAAAGGTTCAGAGAAGGACAACTAAAATGATTAGGGGGTTGGAACGGGTCCCATATGAGGAGACATTAAAGAGGCTAGGACTTCTCAGCTTGGAAAAAAGGAGACTAAGGGGGGATATGATAGAGGTATATAAAAATCAAGAGTGGTGTGGAGAAAGTGAATAAAGAAAAGTTACTTACTTGTTCCTATAATATAAGAACTACGGGCCATCAAATGAAATTAATAGGCAGCAGGTTTAAGACAAACAAAAGGAAGTTCTTGGTCTGTGGAACTCCTTGCCTGATGAGGTTGTGAAGACTAGGATTATAACAGGGTTTAAAGGAGAACTAGATAAATTCATATAGGTTAAGTCCATTAATGACTATTAGCCAGGATGGGTAAGGAATAGTGTCCCTAGCCTCTATTTGTCAGCCAGTGGAGATGGATGGCAGGAGAGAGATCACTTGATCATTGCCTGTTAGGTTCACTCCCTCTGGGGCACCTGGCATCGGCCACTGTCGGCAGACAGGATGCTGGGCTCGGTGGACCAGTATGGCTGTTATGTTCTCTGGGCTGCAGGGACACGGAGCAGCAATGCTATAAGGAGGAATGCTGTGTGAGGCTTGAACCAGGTATTAAAAATTATCTTCCATACCTAGAAGGAATCACTGGGACAGGGAATGTTTAGATAGATGCCATCAGGTTTATTTCTTTATTTTGACTTGTGGATCTCCTCTGTGCTAACCCCAGATGTTTTTGTTTGCTTGTAACCTTTATGATGAATCGCCAAAAAGCTATTTTGGGTGCTTACTTTTTGGAATTGCACCTTTAAAAAAATCTAGCAAAAGTCTAAGTTCCAGATAAATTATATTAAAACAAAAAGGAAGAAAATATATCTTTTTTTAAGAAAAGAATTGGATTTTTGGTGTCCTAAAAGGTTTGTGCATGTGTTCTTTAATTAGCTGGTGGCAACAGCTAATTTCCTTTCTCAGATCTTCCCTGGAGGGGGGTGAAAGGGATTGAGGTGAAAGGGCTTGGGAGAAATTCCCAAGTGCTCCTTCCTGGGATCAAGGGGTTGTTTTTTTTTGCATTTGGGTGGTGGCAGCGTTTACCAAGCAAAGGTCAGAGAAAAGCTGGGAGTGTAAAACGAGCCAGGAGTGGCAAGTATTAATTTTTAAAATCCTTGCAGGCCCTCACCTTCTGCACTCAAAGGGATTCAGCCTTGACAGGAGGCAACAAATATGAACTCTCTCTCTCTCTGGGCCCTGGACCAAATAGTGACCCATGCTAACATTCAGCACCTCAATTGCTACCCAAATTAAAAGCTGCCCCACGGCTGCCCCTGCAGCAGGCAGCAACATGTCCTTACATTTAAGATGAACTCCAGGGATATATGTTAAATGAGACTTGTACTTTGGGGGGAGGGAGCAATTCTTCATGATGTGCAAAGAGAGCCTGAGAAGTAAGTGGTAGGATTAACATAAGAATAGCCATTCTGAGTCAAACCAATGGTCCAGCTAACCCAGTATCCTATCTTCCAACTGTGGTGGGTGCCTGATGTTTCTGAGGGAATAAACAAAAATGGCATTCGCTGGGTAATCCATTCCCTGTAACATCTAGTTCCAGCTTCAAGCAGTCAGAGGTCTAGAGACACCCAGAACACAGGGGTGCATCCCTGACCATCTTGGCTAATAGCCATTGATGGACATATCCTTCATGAACTTAATTTTTTCTTTAATCCAGTTATATATTTGGCCTCCACAACATCCCCTGGCAAAAGTTCCACAGATTGACTGTGCATTCTGTGAAGAAAAACTTCCTCTTTTGTTTTAAAACTGTTGCCTATTATAATAATTTCATAGTTCTCATGTTATGTGAAGGGTAGATAAAACTTCCTTATTTACTTTCTCCACAGCATTTGTGATTTTATAGCCCTCTATCCTATCCCCCCTTACTCGTCTCTTTTCTAAGCTGAACAGTCACAGTCTTTATAATCATTTTTATTGCCCTTCTCTGTACTTTTTCCAACTCTGTTCCTGTTTTCCTGAGTGTTTCCACTTTAGAAAACTTAGGGATGTCAATTCTGGTCTTTCTTGGTTTTGCTGAACAACTTTATGTTAAGACATGTTTGTTATGAGCTCTTGACCTTAACTGAAAGGCTGAGAACAATGAATCTTTAACACTTTGGCTACAAGACAACTTTGTTAGTCATCAACATTGAGCACACAAATCAAGCTCCAGCTTCTAGTGCTCAACCTCAAGCCGCTACACATCTCAAACCTTGTCTCCCAAGACCCACCACTACTCCACAGACACCAGTCTTGTCTCCTCCCCATTCCAGTCTGTGCCTTTTTCCATTCTACCATCTGCAGATGCAACATCCCTTCTATTCTGCATAGGCCTCTTCCTCAATTGTGCCCGTAAGAAATGAGATGATCATCAGGTTCCACTCCTCCCCAAGTCTAAATGGTACCATGGACCTCTGAAATTCCCAGTGTATCCTGTTGGCTTAAGTCTAGATTGAAGAATGAAAGCACCTTGGGGCAGGTATTCCATTTTTGGATAGCATACAGCACTGAACACACTGTGTCAGCTCTAAACAAATTATAATAAAGCCACTATTCAAGCTTAAAGAGAAAGGATTGCTATAATTGCAAAGTAATTCCTCGCTGCCCCACCAGGTAGTATTCCAAAAGTTTGTTCATCCGGCAGCCAACCAGTGAGTCTATGCCACCCCAAGCAGTACCTATAATCCTACACTGCAAGAGGGCCAGCCAATGAGTACATCACTCCCTATCTCCAAATGATGAGAGACAGTCCTTAAGGTGCAATGGAGGAGTCTCCTCAACTCAGAGTGATCTTCTATCAAGCATTTTTTTTTAGCAAGCTGTGAACCCAGAGCTGTTCTGGTGCTGGTTCTAAAGCTGCATGGTAGAATCTAGTCAACATATTTTACCAACAATCCATATGAAATAAGATTTCATCTTCCAAAAGAAAAACATTAAAAAGTTAGCAAGAAAGATGCATTTTATCCTCTATATCAGGTGTGGGAAAACTTTTTGTCCTGTAGGCCACATCTGTGTGTAGAAATTGTATGGCGGGCCATGACTGCTCATGAAATTGGGGGTTCCTGGCCAATGGGAGCTGTGGGGGGTGGGGAGGAGGCACTTGGGGTAGGGATTGCATGCGGAGCCCCCTGGCCCTGGCTGCCCCTACCCATAGGAGTCAGAGGGGGGATATGCTGCTACTTCCGAGAGCTATGTGGAAAGCCCCCCAACCCTGATACCCAGCAGAAGCTCAAGGGACGGATTAAAAGGTCTGATGGGCCAAACGTGGCCCGTGGGCCATAGTTTGCTCACCCCTGCCTTTATCTGAAAGAAAGGCAAAAATACTACTTTAGAGAGTAATACTATGGCTTTTGCAAAAAAAAAAAAAAAAACACGCATCTGGCTGTGACAACATCTTTTCCTATAGCAGTGTGTACATCAGCTAACATCAATATCCTGCCTAGTAATCCATACTTTGCACCAACAGTCTATAAAATTAATTTTAAAGAGAAAGTTTAACACACACACCAAAAATTGTGGTGAGCGGGGTTGCAAACAGTGTGACATGGATTTATAGTTAACAAAATTACAAGAAAAATAAGTGCGTATGAGAAGTCACTCTTAGGCGAGTGGCAGACAACAGTAATTTGACCAACTTTAATGTATACACACATACCTGATGCATCATTTGAGAGCATATTATGTCTACTTTAAAATGAGATATGATGTGGAGCTGTCAAGTGGTACCATTCCCACAGAGAGGAGGATAAAAAAACAAAACGCCATAAACACGTCAGAAGTGAATGCAAATATTTCAAAGTAGTCATTCTTAATTTAATGACTATATTATTTCAAGACAAAATTGGATTTTTGTGACCTCAAAACATAAATCTAAAAAAAGTATAATTATTGCTCGTGACATTCCTAGTCAACATCATCTTGTTCATCATTATGATCTCTGTGAATGTGCGCTTACTGTTGGGGCGGTACTAAATTATTATGAATTACTGTGGTTGATATGAATGAATGTGATAAGCATGAGTTTGGCATGGATTAGTACGTCTGAATTTGCTAGAGAATTCTGGGAGCAGGATTCTCTTAGCGTCAGATAGTTGGTGAAAGTGCTGAAATTGCATTTAAATGATTAATAAAAGCTCTATTTGTGTGTAAGTTTCAACATCAAACTTTGGAATAGATCAGCTGTGGGGACCAGCTCACCAGATAAAGAAAACATAAAAATACGTGATCAATGAGCCTGGTACAGGCTGACCCAGGTCAAAATGATCCTCTGGATGGCATCACGCTAAGAGCTCAAGTAAATGATTGATGAGAGGGTAAACATTGAATGAGCTTTGATCTGTGTCTGTTTTGCAACCCCCCCCCCTTTCCAAAATATTAATGGTAGAAAATAAAAACACCCACCGGGCATATTTTTGGGACACGTGACTCCTTTGAGAATAAAAGCTATAAATGCTAAGCAGAGTACATTAGGTTTCCCAATTAACATTTAAAGAGGTGACACTGTAAGACAGAAGGCCTTGGGGTAACCAAGACCCTGCTACAAGGGACATTTGATAGACAATGTACCTGAAAGGGGAGAGAAGAGAAGAAAAGAAGTCTCTGTCTACCTGTTTTGTTTGCCAATCAGGATACTGTGTAAGGTCAACATAGTTACTGAGGGCTTGGCTACACTTGCAGATGTGCAGCGCTGGGAGTTACAGCTGTGTTCATACAGCTGTGTAGGGAAAGCGCTGGTGTGTGGCCACACTCACAGCTACCAGCGCTGCAGTGTGGCCACATTTGCAGCACTGTTGGGAGTGGTGCATTATGGGCAGCTATCCCAGCGTTCAAGTGGCAGCAACGTGCTTTTCAAAAGAGGGGGGTGGGGTGGAGTGTGACAGGGAGCAGGGAAGAGAGAGACAATGGATTTTTGGAGCCAACACCGTGTGTCAGCTCCCTGCCTTGCAAAATCTGAACATTTCCTCGACCCCTCATTCACTCTTAACTGCAAATAGCCTGCAGACCAGATAAGCAGCTGCTCCAATGGACTCCCTTTCTCCCCCTCCCCCCGCTGTTTCTCTCCTCAAGCAAACACTAAGCTGTAGACATTCATCCCCCAGCCTGCCTCATTCACAGCAAGGTAGTGGGTTATCTCAATTGATTGATCACAGCAAACAAGAGCTGTGTTTGTTTTTTAGATAAGCAGCTCCCGGAGCCCCGAGTTCACAACAAAACAAAGAGAGGCATCATAACAAAACAAAGAGTAATTTAGTTAAAAGCATTCTGGGATATCTCCTAATACCTTGGAGGCCAATAACAGCACTGGTGTGTAGCCACACTTGACGAGCAGCGCTGCATCACCAGTGCTGCACTCGTTATACCCCAAGCAGACCAGGTGTACAGCCAGCACTGCAGCCAGGGAGTTGCAGCTCTGGATGTGCCTTGCAGGTGTGGACAGTTACTAAGTTGCAGCGCTGTAAAGCCTCCACCAGCGCTGCAACTCTCCAGTGTAGCCAAGCCCTCAAGGTTTATACTTGGGGAATTTATAGACTACACATCGCGCTAGTAAGCCTTACTTTTACTGCTTGCAGGGGCGGCTCTAGACATTTCACCGCCCCAAGCATGGCGGCATGCCGCGGGGGGCGCTCTGCCGGTTGCCGGTCCCGCGAATCTGGTGGACCTTCCACAGGTGTGCCTGTGGAGGGTCCACTGGTCCCGCAGCTCCACCGAAGCCACGGGACCAGCGGACCCTCTGCAGGCACGCCTGTGGGAGGTCCACCGGAGCCACGGGACCAGCGGACCCTCCGCAAGCATGCTACCGAAGGCTGCCTGCCTGCCGCCCTCCCGGCGACCGGCAGAGCGCCCCCTGTGGCATGCCGCCCCAAGCACGCGCTTGGCGTGCTGGGGCCTGGAGCTGCCCCTGACAGCTTGTGTGATTTCCCCCCCCCCCCCCCGAATCAAATAAATTACTATGCATTAAGCATATAGTTTCCGAATTTTCACTGGTACTGGTAACAATCCGCCCAGCTGTGGGCCGTTAAAGATCCATTTCAACAGTTACCACAGTTTTCATTCCCTTTGTCTATACACGGTTCTGTGCAGGGAAGATTGTGCAGCAACCACTACCAGTACAGACCAAAATAAAGGTCTCATAGAAGCTCAGATGCCATTGTGCCCTTGAAGAATAAAGTTCAATATCCACATTTTTCTAATCATGTTGCAATGCTGATCCAGTATCTGCTTTAATTACGTGTGAATTAAATTACGTGTCTTTGTTTGGCAAGACGCTCTTTTGACATGCTCTTCAAAACTATCCTCACATGGTGGGAGTCTGGCCAGTGACTTGTCCTTCTTGATTGCCAGTTTGAGGCCCACGCAATGTTTGAGGCCCCTTTGCTTTCTCAGTCTCAGCACTGCTAGCAACTTCTTTGCTGCCACAAGAAATTGATGCTTTTCTGACACGCTCTCCAACAGATTTTTTCCCCCCAGTATCAAATAGATATGGCACAGTCACATCCTGTCAATACACGTGCATGAGGAAATATGTTGCAGAAGTCAGGAACGAATGCATCACGAATTGTATGCATAGGTATGAAGCAAGGACTGTCAGTTTTGTGGTAACAATGCCTGTTTCAATCCATATGTTATCTAGGTGTTCCTTTTTTGAAAGTATAGAACAGCAAAGAACAAAACATCTGTGGCAGGTCACCTAATTGCCATGGTTTCTTTGACACCAAGAGACCCAAAAGCCATACTGGCCTATAAAGCATACGGAAGTATCTTGTGTCTACTTCCTCTGTACTGCACAAGTCTTGGGAGTCTTCATACACTTCTACTGATCATGGACTTTGCTATTTCACCGCTGGAAAAGCCTCAGTAGTGTTTGCATTGAGTTTGTGCCTGCACTCCCAGGTGCATTTTGAACCATATAGTCAAAGGAAAAGGAATTTTACAAGCGATAACTTGTTGGCTAACACATTTAGAAACTTTTTCCATGGAGGCATAGGGTGCCCACTAATCACCCAATATGTCTTGCATCCAACCTTAGACCCTGCCTGGCACCATCATTCTGCAGTTTTCACAGAAGTATTGTTGTCATATCTGTCAAACTCTTGAATTACAGAATTAGCTTTATCGAATCCTTTTAGGGCCTTTTATTCAGCAGCCAGTTCACCAAATGTGTGGAATTTGTCTCCAGCCATGATGTGTGTGACAGCCACTGCATTTCTGATGATATAATTCAATTTCTTCTTTGCATGGTTTTAGCTCATGGATTCATTCAGCTTGAGCGTCTAAGCTGATGCCCTAATTCATTGTTCCAGCAGGATGGAAGAGGAGCATAGAGACAGGTCCTACTGGACTAAGCACAGTTCATAGAATCATAGAATTCAAGATCAGAAGGGACCATTATGATCATCTAGTCTGACCTCCTGCAAGATGCAGGCCACATAAGCCGATCAACCCACTCCTGAACTAATTCTCTCCCTTGACTCTGCTGTTGAATGCTCCAAATCATGATTTAAAGACTTCAAGAAGCAGATAATCCACTAGCAAGCGACCCCTGCCCCATGCTTCGGAGGAAGGCGAAAAACCTCCAGGGCCACTGCCAATCTACCCTGGAGGAAAATTCCTTCCCGACCCCAAATATGGCGATCAGCTGAACCCCGAGCATGCGGTCAAGACTCTCCAGCCAGACCCTCTGGAAAAGGCTAACAATATCCCAACATTGACCCTTTGTACTAATTACCAGTGTGGCACGTTATTGCCCTATTGACTAAACCCGTTATCCTATCATACCATCCCCTCCATAAACTTATCCAGCTTAATCTTAAAGTCATGGAGGTCCTTCGCTCCCACTGTTTCCCTCAGTAGGCTGTTCCAGAATTGCACTCCTCTGATGGTTAGAAACCTTAGGAAATTTAGGCTTGAAATTAGACGGACTGACAATTTATATCAGTTTGTCCTCGTGTCCACATTAGCACTGAGCTGAAATAATTCCTCTTCTTCCCTGGTATTTATCCCTCTGATATATTTAAAGAGTGCAATCATATCTCCTCTTATCCTTCTTTTGGTTAAGGAAAACAAACCGAGCTCCTCAAGTCTCCTTTCATACGACAGACTTTCCATTCCTCGGATCATTCTAGTGGCCCTTCTTTGTACCCGTTCCAGTTTGAATTCATCCTTCTTAAACATGGGAGACCAAAACTGCACACAATACTCCAAATGAGGTCTCACCAATGCCTTATATAACGGGACTAGCACCTCCTTATCTCTACTAGAAATACCTCGCCTAATGCATCCCAAGACCGCATTAGCTTTTTTAACGGCCACATCACATTGCCTACTCCTAGTCATCCTACGATCAACCAGGACTCCTAGGTCCTTCTTCTCCTCCGTTACTTCCAACTGGTGCGTCCCCAGCTTATAACTAAAATTCTTGTTAGTCATCCCTAAATGCATAATCTTACACTTCTCATTATTGAATTTCATCCTGTTACTAATACTCCAGTTTACAAGGTCATCCAAATCTCCCTGGAGGATATCCCGATCCTTTTCCGAATTGGCAATACCTCCCAACTTGGTGTCATCCGCAAACTTTATCAGCCCACTCCTACTTTTGGTTCTGAGGTCAGCGATAAATAGATTAAATAAAATCGAACCCAAAACCGAACCTTAAGGAACTCCACTGGTAACCCCCCTCCAACCCGACAGATCACCCTTCAATACGACCCTCTGCAGTCTCCCCTTTAACCAGCTCCTTATCCACCTCTGGATTTTCATTTTGATCCCCATCTTTTCCAATTTAACCAGTAATTCCTCATGCGGTACCGTATCAAATGCCTTACTGAAATCAAGATATATTAGATCCACCGCATTTCCCTTGTCTAAAAAATCTGTTACTTTCTCAAAGAAGGAGATCGGGTTGGTTTGAAACATTTGCCATTGAAATATCATCTCTGCATCTCACTAAGGACGGGGCCTCTAAGGAAAACGGTTTCTGGACTGATAGTTGCTGTGATTGTCCCTCCTTTGCCAGACTTAAAAAAAATTGGACTTCTTGACCATATCAGCAAGCGTTTTGATGCCAGACTTCTTAACTGGCCGCAAAAGCCAAGTGCATCTCTCCATTTGTTCTTCACCAATATCTCCTGTTATACATCTGATGTTACATGCAGTCCAGTAAATATGTTGATAAGCACGTCTGGATGTGATTCAGGGTCAAGTGGGTTGATCATATTGTTGATGACATGGTTGGTAAGAGTTGTAACATGCTCTTCATCCCTCTTCGGTGCAGAGGCAAGGCCTTGTTTGTAGACTGGGTCTTCTTTCTCTCATAGCTTTTGCAGATTTGTAATCTTAAACACTAATACTGACCTGTGCATAAGTGTCATGGAATTAAGAAGCTAATCTGTGCATGAAGTATTAGCCTTTGAAACATTCAAGAAACTAGCTTTTTAATTAAAACGTTCTACCAGGCAGACTAGAGATACTACATTGTATGTACAAAAGCTTACAAATGGAGAAGTATTACATTAGGAATTCACTCTACTCCGATATAACGTGGTCCTTGGGGGCCAAAAAAAACCAAAAAACAAAAACACCTCTCACCATGTTATAGGTGAGGCCAGTATCAGATATCAGGGTAGGGAGAGGAGCCGCTCCCCGCCCCAGCTCATCTCTGCCTCCTCCCTGAGTGTGCCGCCGCCGTTCCACTTCTCCCTCCCCTCCAGGCTTGCCATGCCAACCAGCTGTTTGGCCCGGCAAGCCTTGGGGGCCAGGGGGGAGGGGAGGAGAGAAGCAGAGCGGCAGTGGCACGCTCAGGGGAGGAGGTGGAGATGAGCGGATTGGCGCAGCAAGCCTGGGAGGGAGGAGAAGTGGAGCTGCAGCACGCTAGTAGGAGGTGGCAGAGCGGAGGTGAGCTGGGGCGGGGGGACCATGAGGAGGGCCACAGCAAGTAACGGGTGGGCGCAGAAGAACTGCTTGCAGTAACATGAATTCAGAGGAGACACAGTAGGGCAGCCCTGTCCCCCAGAGCACTGCTTTACCACGTTATATCTGAATTTGCATTATATCGGACTGCATTATATGGAGGTAGAGGTGTACATTTACATCTTTCCCCTATGCAGTACTAACTGTGAGCACACAGTCTACTACTACTGGTGCACAAGCTTCAGTGAGACTGATCTGGCCAGCAAATTTCAAATTACAAATACAGAAAACTATTTAATCATTTATTAGATACTTTGACAACTAAGAACTTGATTAAGGTCTTGAAATTAAACAGTAAAAACTGTAATCATTGTCATGTTGCAGTCTTTCTGGAGTGATAAAAAAAAAATCACACTGATTTTGGGTACCATTGTTCAACCTCACCTGCAAGCTTACGGCACCACTTGACATTTCCACATCATACTTAGTCTGAACATACATGAAAGTAACCTTTCAAATGATGTATGACATAGGTGTGTGTAGTACAGGTACATTAAACTCAAAATAGGGTCCTTTATCAAGAATTACTGCATGCCTATCTGACAAATTTTAACCCAGAGCAAATGTTTACATTTTAAAAGATAAATCCTCAAGTATGGTATTCTATGGAAATATGAGCAGACATTTAATTGTGTGCACGCAAACAGCACATTTACATTAATTTTGATAAGACAATATTGATTTAGTTCCAACTGGCCAATCTTAAAACACAGGTTTTATAATGGAAACCAAGAAGAGAAAAACCAAAAAAACCTGCCTCATTACATATTTACATAGTACAACATACCTGGTCTTTTCTTTCCATTATACTCTAGTAGTGTATTTTATTTATGTGGCTCAGCAAGAGAAATCTAAATTAGCACTGCCAGTCTAAAGAGGGTTTTGTCAGTATGTCTCCCATACAATTCAACAGACATGAGTCAAGATTCGTGTCTTAGATCACACAATAAAGCAAAGCATCTCCACAGAATACCAGCCATGGCTCCTCCATGTTGTAACTTCTTCCTTGGCCTGAAGCCAGGATTTGCAAGTTCCACTAAACTTTATGTCAAAGTACCATCTTGGGAAACTTGGTTATAGCTAAAATACCTTTACATTTCCTTTTATTTATTTTATATTAAGATGGACAACATATCTACATTACCATTGTTTAAGCTGGAATTTACAGTTCTTAGAATTCCTCTGAAAGCCTTCTTAAATTTGCACTGAAGCAATGTTGCCACAGCGCAAGGGGATTGTAAGTGAAGGATGTCAGCATTGCTGTAGAGAGCAGTCAAGCAAGCTAAGTAAAAGAGACAGCTAAACATACCAGGTTCAAGTCTTGTAAATCATAGTGTAAAAACATGCCCTTATTTTAAGCCAAGAGGAATTTGGTAGAAATGTTTTTAACATGAGGTTGCTAATCATTCTGATCAAGGTCTTGTAACAGTGAAAGGCTAATCAGAACTCAGAACCCCACAGTCTGATTTTAACCCTACCAGGTGCATTACTGCAACATTTTAAGAACAAACTAGTCATAAGGGCTAGTCACAAGGTCAGTAAAATTCAAGAGCATCTCATCATCAAGACAACCATCACATGCAACCCTCTGTACAATCCATGAAACAGTTCCAAGCTCCATTGTAATGCTTTCCTCCCCTGCAGAAGAGAGGACGGAGTGTTAGGACCTACACAAAGAAAGGAACAAGCAGTGTCTGTGGAGGAAAACAAGCCAGAAATAGTTTGCTCAGTTTTGGTACATGGAAAATCCATTACACTAAGTTTACAAAGCAACAATGAAGTCTGACAAGTTATTGAGTTGCTTCATGTGGACTAGCATGAGAGATGGTCTCTCTCTCAGAAATTCTTATGCTACAGGAAATTTATGAAATCATAAAAGACAGTCATAACAGCCTCAACAAAAATTAGCAATTTTCAGCTGCTCTTGTCAGTGTATATGTCTTAGTTAGTGCTGTATCTTCATTTGGGCACCTCTGTGCAAGTGAGCTCAGCATGACTATTATAAAAGAATTTCCCAAAAGGGAACCTCATATCACTGTATCGCACCAAAACACTGAGGACTACTGAGCAAGACGACTGAGGATAGATGAATTTAAGTGAAGTCTGCAAAGAAAGAAGAAATAAGGTCAGGAAAACACATGCATTAGGGACGGGAGCTGCCAAACTATTGTTCCTGGATGCCTCTAAACAGGTAAATGCAGAAGTTCAGCTCTTAGTTTCACAAGCTTGCAGTGTATAAAGGTACTTACAGTACAATCCATCTGAAGACCTCCAAGTGCTTCAAAGGCATTAATAAATTAAACATTAGCCCCACGGTGATGTAGGGACATGCAGATGGAGAAATGGAGGCAGAGAGGTTACCCAAGGTCACACAACAAATCAATGGCAGAGACAAGCATATATAAGCTAGGTCCCCCCACCTCCCAGTTTTGTGCTTTTGCTATGAGAACACACTTCTGTTAACAATACTACTGTACACGTTATAAAACCATTGCCCCATCGTTTTTAAAAAAACAAAAACGAATTCACAATGTTTGACTTTATTCTGTCATCAGCACAAAATAAGTCTAACTGCAACTCTCATGTTCCTGATAGACTGCTTTTGTTACAGAAAGGACATTAAAAATGCATCGTGGCTTGACATGCACTGCACAAACCAAACAAACATTAGTTGCAAGCTTAGGAATAGCCCTTGGGGGAGGATGTTATTTTTCTAAGGATAAACTCTTTCACAATGCAGTGTTATCTTGTTATGGATAGTTTCTGTCACCAAGGGCAATAGAAGCATTGTGAAAAATTGGTTTTGACTAGCACTCTGGGCTGCAGCCAATATCAAATTGGTAACCAAAGTAATAACTGATCACGTCTAGATTCCGGATGCTTCTCACCCCATAGCAATGTGTAATGTATATTTTACAAAATACAAGGGAGAAAAAAAATTAAACTAACACGCCAAATGTCACATCAACTTTACCTACTGATCTTAAACTAGAACGTTCCTCCTCCTCCAGAATGAATGGGATTCTATGCTTGAGGAATTCAATAGGAAACAGTGTAGCACATTATTCAAACAGCTTTTATGGTTGCAAAAAGTATTACTATTCCAAACGAGGATCAGACCAATTTCGAAGTACATCCTTGCCAGAAGTTTTTAAAAGTAGCAACAGGGCAAACTGATTGAATACATTTCTTCACTGGAACTCACACATAGCATAAAAACTTGGGTTTGGTTACTGACAAAATTATAACTTGTGTTACTTTTGCCAAAAAGAGACTTAGAAAAATTTGAAATATTAAAAGTAGCTCAGCTGAAGTCTCCTCTTTTGCCTCTAAAAAAAGTCATTTTCTAAATGTCTAAAAATATTGCACTGATCACAATCTGCCCTATAAACAGATTTTTGTTTAATCTGGGATTGTTTGAGCCGCACCAACATCTAAATTCACAGCCAAGCAGCATAAATTTATGGAGTTTGTTTGTTTTTCACATTTGTTGTTGTTGTTGTGAAAATCAAGACCACAATTAAACATGAATTTTACAAGCATTTCTGAAAGGCAGAAGAATGTGTATTACTATTATTTCAACCACAGATACAGGGGTTTGTTGTTGCTCGTTTTTAAATACTAGTTTCTAAACTTGTAGCCACTGTTTCAAAAACGTACATTACAAAACATATCACGGAATAAAACAACATTCGTAATTAGTGGAAAACATTCACCGTTCAATAACTTACCATAAAAATACTAAAGCACCTCTTAGGCTGGTCCGTTATGGGAATACAAAATTCCAGAGGGAAAGGTCGAACCACAAGTAAACAAAACAAAACAGAAAAGGGAGCTGTGACTCGCAAAAGTATTTCCTTAAACAATATTTTCCTCTTGAACGGCAACTGATCTAAGCTTCCAAACTCTGGCAGCTGTAGTTCAGCACGAGCAAATCCTCCCGAAGAGGCAGGTTTAAAAGCAAAGATATAGTCGAAGGCTGCTTAACGAAGTGTTAGAGAGCCACATCTGTGTGATGTGTGCTAGGGCTCCAAACGTACAAGCCAGCGGAAAGACGGGGGGAAAACACTTCCTTACTCAGTAGGATACAAGCTTGTAATAGAAAATCGAAGCAACCCAGCATAGCCAGGAAACACTTCACAACTGTTCGCGCAGAAAAGGTACCGTCACTCCCCACAGAAAAAAACTGGCCTCTGAACACCGTCCTCCTACCCTTTGCAGACCTGGATTTGTTGCTCCTTCAAAGGCTAATTTACTTCATGCCTCGGATTCCTCTTTCTGTCTCTCCCCTCCAGAGAGACAGCCCAGATGGAAAGAGCCTGCAGCTGAAGCGAGGGCAGTGCCCCATCGGGAAAGCTGAGCCTGCTGATCTCATCACTAAGGGCTACTAATCCAATGACCAGGGAATTAAGAACAGATGGTGACGCCCCTTCCCCCAACACCAGCATTACCACACAGACGCCGAAACGCACACAAGCCGGAGCCTACCAACTGGGTAATAGAGCCCCCCTTGCTGTTGCACAAACTGCAATTCCTCGCACGCTTTCCTGTGCATCTCTGGCTAGAGCTCATCAAGAGCGCTCTGAGTTCACTGAGCCAGCCCAGCCCTGCATTATTTAACCCCTTGGGTCACAAAGGATGCATGGGATCCTCATGTGCAACCAGTGGTGCTGGAATTAGGGGTGCTGTTGCACCCCCTAGTTTGTAGTAATGACCAGGGCTTAAATTCAGCCAGAGCCCCCAGGAATGGAGCCCCCATAAATATTTTCAAACAAACCTGTGGGCAGGGCCTCAGCCCCACGGGAGGCACTGCCACACCTCCCTCCCCGACCTGCGAGCCTGAATCCCAGGGAATCCGCTCCCCCCTGGATGGGCCAAATAATAATTACGAATTTAAGCCTGGTAATAACAAACACCAAATAAATGTTTTCCATCAGCAGCAGCACCCCCACTATAAAAATTAGAATCACAGAATTATAGAATATCAGGGTTAGAAGGGACCTCAGGAGGTCATCTAGTCAAAATTGTTCCAGCGCCCCTGTGTGTAACTTCTCCTTTGGCACCTGAAGATTTCTGTTTGTTTAAACACACAGCCTGCCTGTGACAGAACACATTGTTGACATGAACTTTAGAGGTCTGAGTGCCCCCTTGCCAATGCTCCCGCAAAAGTCAATGGAAGCTAAGATTGCTCCAGCACCTCTGAAAAATCACCCTACGAATGTACTGGTGTGGAGTGTAATAAAGAGTAGGAACAGGAACGAAAGCTTGCAAATCAATCCATCCTTACACCCCACCCTCTTTGTCTGTAAGTGGCCTGATTAGGCTATGATCCTGGAAAGACAAAGTCACTTAGCTTTACTGATAAGTAGTCCCATGAAAATAGAAAAGAACTATTCACATGGGGTAAAGGTAAGTACATGTGATATGTACATTTTTGTAGGATTGTGGCTTCAGGTTTTAAGCAGTTGGAACAGAGACTGGTCTTTTCATAGGCCTATATAGCTCCCAGCAAACTTTTTGATGCTAAATAAACAAACAACTCCTAAATATGGCCCCAATCCTGCACTGTGATCTGTTCAAGCAAACTGTATCACTGACTTAGAATCCACTGCTGTGCATGTGCAAATCACAGTGCAAGATCTGGGTCTTCCCTCCCTCCCTCCAACACTGTTTTTATTAATTCCATTATTTAGTTAAAATGAAACCCAATGTTTTGTGATGCTAATAATGGCTTTAATTCAAAACCCCATTCAATAATTTGCATATGTGCTTTTTTCTCCACAGTTGTGCCTGACTAGCAAGTTGAAACCTTTTCTTTCAGATGCGAACTTCACTACTATTATCCATACATTTGTCACCTCAAGACCAGGTGATGGACTAAGGAACCCTCAAATACAGAAAAAAAGTCTTTGAAATAATACACATCTTAAGGTTTAAAAGAATTCTTCCTTGTGTGCTGGGACAATAGAAATTCAAAGGGGTCAGGACATATGGTCTTTTTGTGGATTTTGCTGTATTCTCTGGGATCTAAGCTTTCTTTTTCTTCCCTTTTTTTAAAGTGACATTCTTAACCCTACTGGTGGTGATAGCCTTCCCAATGTAAACTAATGCATTTTTTTCTACTGGAATCTCCAGCCAGACAATCTGAAACAAAAGCAGTAAGAAGTGTGAATTTTTACTTTCATCTGAACTGAGTGTTAAACTTTAAAGCCTAGACTGGACCACTTAAATACCAAACTACTCCTCTGAAAGGATGTTTCAGGGCAGCAGGGGTGCAAGTTCTGCACATGCAAACAGTTGAATATTCTGCGGATTGAGAGCTTGCTACTCTCTTTAAAATCAGGGTTCATGTAGTAAACTTCACTTTGTCAATTAAAATCATTGGGGTTAGTAATTTGACTTGCATGAATGTGAGTTTTCCATAACATTTGGTCCAGCTGCATTTAAGGCTGTTCAGTTTTAAATAAACTGATATTTTAAAATAACTCTCTGTGTGTTTTGCAGTGATACATATTTAGGAAAGCAGAGATAAATGAGAGAAAACAAACCTCAACACCCAAAATTGTAGAGATTGGAGGGGGACCGCCCTTATTTATGTCAGCTGCTGTTTGTTTGATAGATTTAATTGGGACATTCCTAGCACCAGCATTAGTAAAAAATTAGTGAAAGTCCATATTATTGGAAGGGTGTGACAATTGAGCCAGTAATCTACCATCTATGTAGTCTCTCTCATACAACCAATTAAATGGTTGCATGAAAATTAGCTGTATAGTAAGGGTGGTAATTGGTTGACTTATCTCTCATAATACAATGGCATAGATATGTACATTGTTGTCACACAGGTATAATTCATGAAGTCAAAATGGCTGAGAACTTAAAACTTGGACAGTGCCAGACTGCAGACCCCAGCGATGATTGAACCTGGGGATATTCTGCACAAAAAGATCTCTCACCTTTGCCTGTAGCTGTGTCCATCGCTTCACATGGACTCAGACAGACATTCTAGGCTTCAGAGTGACACACAGTGACAATCCAGAAATCTTATTCTGTAGATGATTCACACCATAAATGGGGAAATTGTGAAACAGTTGCAATGTACTCTGTGGGATAGAGGAACAGCCTTGGAACAAATGTTCTGGAACTCCCACAAACGTTTTTTAAAAGCATACAGTGAGAGTTATACTAAGCCTGTATCTCCCCTCTTCCAAAATCTCTTTTTCCACCACTTAGGTAACCACTAGAGATGGATGAAACAGAAAATATAAGAACCAATTAGAAATTTAACCTTCTTCTAGGTTTGAAAAAGTTTGGGTAAATATTTCCATTGCTTCCCACTCAAAAACCAGCAACAGGCCTTTGCAAAACATGCTACGACCCTAAGATGAAGCTTTTCTGGCCCAGATCCTCAAAGGTATTTAGGGTCCTAATTCTAAAGCAAGGTAGTAGCCTAAATACCTCTGAGGATCTGTCTCTCTTGATCTCTACTGGTAGGCCAGTCACTGTATTCAAATTTAACTTCTCTGGTTTGACAAGAAAATACATTCTGTGCTCCATCCTTTCCTCTTCTCAGCCTTAAACTGGGCTGTTATTTTTCTAAGGATAAGCCCTTTCACAATCTTGTAGGATGGATTTGTTACCTGTTTTCTTAGATCATATGTTCTTCCGTGCAGGGACCATGTCTACTACTACATTTGTAATGTGACTAAAACAATGGACCCCTGATCCTAATTAAGGATTGTAGGTTCTATTATTTAAAAAAAAAAATCTCCAATGGAAGATTAAAGAGAAATTTTGCAACTCAACAACTTCTTCCCTTTTATCTTCCTAAATATTCTTGGGTACTTAGACCTGAAACTCAGACAACTGAGAGCAATCAGGGAGCAGGGAGATTTGGCCAGTACAATGCACATGCAAAATCTACTTTTACTTGAGTGTATAGAAAGTGGTGCTATTGCCTATACTGGTTACTGAGAACTGACACATACTGTTTGTATATGGATAGAAATGATAGACCCTTTTGCCTAGGTCTCTGACTTGGGGGAAAAAAAGGTCATGTTTTAACTAAGAAACCTTGTGTAAATATAGCAAGTTGTGTTTGGAAATGGGTTAGCTGGTCCTGGTCAGCACAGGACAGTATTTGCACACTAAAGCTGTGCAATTTCATTGCGTACATTCTCTATGTAGCATAATTCAACAGTGATTCAGCCCTGTGGTAGAGATGTTTGGAACTGCACACCAAAAAAGCTCAAAAAACCCAAGCTTTAAATAATTATTCATTGAGGTTGATAAGGAAATGATCCTGAGAATTTTTCCTGCCAGAATAGAGGTGTGATCAAGACATCTAAAAAGGAAGGTTTAACAAAAATATACACTAGGATAGTGATAGATGACCATATAGAAAATCTTTTCTATCTCCCAAATGGGAGATCACCAAGGCCTGTCAGAACTGCAAGACAGCCATCTAAGAGAAATGAACGTTGTCCACTGCATTCAATTATGAGTAAATAAGCATGAGGAAATTACAGTATATTGAAAGAAATACTCAATTGCAAAAGCCAGTATAGATTAAACTTGACTGCTATTATAGAAAGGATAAGATGGCACAGAACTTCAGCGACCTCCCCTCCCCTACCCCGTAACCATAAAGTTTGTTGAGATTCCTTGCTCTTGTGAAAATTGACACCCACCTCCTATCACTAAGTGTGTGGGTTTCATGTTGACAACATCATAAGCTTCCATCAGCCCTTGAGAGTGGCTATTTCAAGTTCCTAGTTGAAAATAATCAGGACTACACTTAAGTACATGCACCAGGAGTCAATGTGGTTCAATGAAGGCACTGAATGGAAATGAGGAGCCTCAATACCTTGGAGGATCTGGGCCTAAATGACTTACCCACAGTCACACAGGAGTTTGGGGCACAGCAGAGATTTGAAACAAGGTGTGAAGTGTGAAGCTAGTGGTGCCCTACCTCTGGATCATCATCCTTCTTCTCATGGTTGCTCATTATACCTTTTAAGGCCCAGGTCCTGCAAACACTTATGCAGGTCTTAAAATCAATGGGACTACTCACACTAGTCAAGTTAAGCATGTGCACAACTGTTTGCAAGTTCTTTTGCACATCTCATTTTACAGGTTGTTTTAGCAAGATTTGGTCATCCTCTAATAAAATCTTTGGTTTATAACCCTCCTATATGATGAACCTCTCAATGAAAAATAACGAACAGCTTACCAAAGACATGATATTTTAAAAATTAAATACTTTACTGCAAAACTAAGAAGGGTATTATTAAAAGAAGTCCCATTACAAAGGGAGCCAAACCAGGAAGTTACACCACCCTCTCAAAAACCAGAATGCCGCCTTTTTCAGCAAACTCTTTTACACAAATACATTAACAATTAAATAATTAAACTGGTCACCTTTCAAAATTGCTATTTGCTGCCTTTACCATTCTTTTTTAAATGTATGGCATTTGCTATATTTTATACTTAAAATGGAGAACAATCACATCAGCACAGAAACCATTTTAGGCTGCAATTTTTAAAACTGATGGTAAATTTGGATTTGGACCAAATCTGGCAATTTCATATACACTTTAGTAAATGTGGGGGTTTTTTAAACCATCCCTCAAGTAGCCGCACAACCATTCTTGTTTCTTGTAGCACCCACAAAGTATGAGACAACTTCCAAACCACAAAGTAGCATAGCCCTAAGCTATGTCTACACTACGCAACACAGCTGTGCTGCTACAGCCATGCTGCTAAAAGGTGCACAGTGTAGCCGCTGTTTGTCAGCAGGAGAGAGCTCTCCTGCCATCAAAATCTTCCACTCCCAGTGAGCGGCGTTAGCTTTGTCGGCAGGAGAGCACTCTTGCCGACAGCACTGTACACATCAGCACTTGTCCTCGACAAAATTTTGTCTTTCAGGGGTGGCCGAGGTTAACACCTCTGAACGACAAAAGTTTTGTCTTTCACTTGCCAGTGTAGACAAAGCTCTAGTTTCCAAGAGCTTATGACCGTACATAATAAAAGCTATGTTGAGATGCATTTGATAAATTGAGTATACTTGAAATTCAGGCACGCTAGGTTAAGGTAGGAGAAAAACAGATGAAACAAAGTCAAAAAGACCTGTAAAAATTTGTCAGATTTGATCCAAAACAAAATTATATGCTCTTGGTTATCTCTAGTGATGACTAAATTCCAAATGACGAGGAGAAAAACCTTCCTTTATTTAGAAAGAAGATATGTATCTACAGGAACAGCTGTGTCACATTACTGTTTAATCTTGACCTGAAGGGACCACCTACAGCAGTGAATTCAGCCTCTGGTGGTTTGGTGCTGGTTCTCTGATCACCAACAAGGCTGCCTGAGGCTGTGTCTACACTGGCAATTGAAAGACAAAACTTTTTTTTTTCAGAGGTGTTAACTTCCCCTTCCCTTACCCCCGAAAGACAAAAATTTTGCGGCAACAAGCACTGGTGTGAACAGTGCATTGTCAGCAAGGGCACTCTCCTGCCAACAAAGCTAACCCTGCTCATTGGGGGTGGAAGTTTTTTGTCAGAAGGAGAGCTGACAAGCAGTGGCTACACTGCACGACTTTTAGCAGCATGGCTGTGGCGACACAGCCAGGTCGCTAAAAGCTGTGTAGTGTAGACAAAGCCTGAGTTGTGAGGTTTTTTTAATTATATGAACTGCTACTAGGAACTGGACTGAGACCAAGTGCTCATTTCACTGCGCAGAAGTTGTAACATTTTTGATTCACTACCATATACCCCTGGATTCAATGCAAACCACTGCTATAAAGCTGAAAGGCTGTATACACCGGTCCACACTCTCCAGCCCTCAAGACCACATAATTTAACCCTCATGTAAAGGGTACTCCACACTGCATCTCAAAAGTGGGTATTGATACTGGGTCCCGCAACTTTTGCATGACCAATCTGAGCTACTTTAAAGGAGACTGATTTTAAAAAGGTAGGTGTTCAGTATTTTCTAAAAATAGGCCTCTTTAAGGGGTCATAATTGGGTACCCAAAATCATTAATCTCTTTTGAAAATCTTGGTTCCAAAGTCCAATACATAGTTCATATCTAATAACATAACCAATTATCCCTCCTATACACACAGCCAGTTTCTCAGAATATCTTCATACAATAGTCATGAGTAAGAGAAAAATTTGTCTTTTAAATCCTTTTGTATTTCTTTCATATCCCATCTTCATCAAAGTTCATGGTCTCACGGGTTATGTCAGTTTCAACTATCAGAACTAAACTGATTTCTCGATGGATTTGGTATCCAAAATAGTGTCTTTTCTTCATGCAAAATGTAGTTGGAAATAGCAGCCAGGCCACCACGTTATGGTCAATAGAAGAAAGTCACCTCAACTATTTTATTTAGATATATACAAAATAAACTTAACTTTCAAATAAATATTTTAATTGACTGCTTGCCCTATTCCACCAGTAAACAAAACAAATATGCCCCACAAGACATAATAAGATAAAAATCCTTCCACAGCAGTAATGATACCTGTGAGAAAGCCTAATTCATGCTAAAAGGCCTATCCTAACTATTTTGGGTTCCGGAAGCCCAAGGGGCTCAATGCCAAAGCAAAAGACCCCCTCTCATGGAAAAGTATCTGTTAGCAGCTCTTTCCTGTTTAAATGAGGGAGCTCTGCATGAATGCCTCTGCTGACCTTAACTGCAGCAGTCTGGCATGGGGAGGTGGCCTTTCAAGTAAGTGTCTCCCAATTATTCAGATCTTTTTAAGGCATTACAGTGCCATGAATTCCACCTGAACAAGTTAGACAGCTATTGTAGATCCTGGAGCTTTGGTATAATATGCTCTTGGCCAGGGGCGGCTCTAGCTTTTGTGCCACCCCAAGCATGGCAGGCAGGCTGCCTTTCGCAGCATGCCTGTGGGAGGTCCACCGGTCCTGCGGTTTTGGCATACCTGCCGCCGAATCTGTGGGACCGGGGACCTCCTGCAGGCAAGCCGCCAAAGGCTGCCTAACTGCTGCCCTCGCAGGGACCGGCAGGGCGCCCCCCTTGGAGCGCTGGTGCCTGGACCCACTGCTGCTCTTAGCTTGAAACTTCACTGATGCAGCAAGTAATCATTCTGTCCTAGCTTTCAATGTGTAGCTGCTTTTAGTGTGCATTACAGCAATCTGATCTCAAATTAACAAAGACAAGGGTAACTATGACGAGATCAACCTCTGGGAAATGATGTCAAATTTTTTTTATCAGGGGCAGGTGGGTGTAAGTGCCCTTGACTAGTCCTGGAGATTCTAAGACCAGCCCAGGATACAAAACACTAACTAGTGCCGTACATTGTGCACCCGTGTTACAAAAAATAGTTTCTCTTCTTCAGTTAATGGAGTCAGAAAAATCCTCATCAACTCATCCAGGTGCTTCGCCCAACACAACATTATCTCGGCCTTATCTGGATTGACTCAAAACCAGCTACTTCACATCCAAGCCCTAAAATCATCTGGACATTCCACTACCCATGCCAAAACGTATGCAACAGAGACTTACAGCTGGGTATCATCAGCACACTGAGTAAGTCACAGCCCATTTCTCCTTTCTAAACCTTCTACTGCTTCACATATTTATTGTACCAGCGAGCTGACAAAACATACCCGTGTAGTCCCCTCATGAGTAAGGCTTTGGGATTGGAGTTAGTAACACGTTACTGCTATGGTGTCCGCTTTTTAACATGGATACAATGACCCAAAACAACTACTTCTGGAAACTCCTCAATCTCTTACATGGAGTTATAGCTATGTTTAGAAATAGAGATCATAACGTATGCACACACAGACATAAACCCTACTTCTCTTGTGCTTCAAACCAAGAACACTTCCATTTATACTGCCCCTGACAAATAATTTAGTCAGTTATTTAGCTATTATTGCAAATTCATGATACTCGGTTAATTTGGACAGAAGTGGCACCCAAATGTAAATACATTATCTGTTTAAGAAAATCTCGATAATATATGCACTACCACACTTTATCTTATGTAATATCTTAAGAGAATGTAACAGACTAGTTACAGGTTTTTGCTCCATCAGGGTCTCCTTCATGTACCCTAGCAGATAACTTCAATTATATTTCTAAACATAAAATGTCAAGCAGGTGGAAATATAGATCCAAAATAAGCCTTTCTCCTTCAAGGTTTCTTCCTTGCAAAACAGAATCTCTCTACTTAAAGGTAACTCCAGATTAGTCCCTAGTTTTCTCAGGAAAAATCCGATCTTCCGCAAGACAGAGCTTTAATAATGCCAAGGACTAAAGATGTATTCATCCAGAAAAACAGACACTATCTCTGTCACTCAACGTGTTCCAGCTGTTCAACCTCATCAAAACATTAGTCAATTAATATTGCAGTAATTTTATTATTTCAAGCTCTCATCTTCCATTATATTTTATAATATTCTCCCTCAGTTACTACCTCCTTAACTATAAGAACTCTGTTTACCATTTTAGCATTACATCTTGGAGAGTTGAGAAAATAACCCACATCAATAATTTAGTCAGTATGTTTAGACTCTTTCTGCTCCCAAAATATTTGTGAGCAGATCACTTTTAAGCCATTATTTGAATTTGACTAATATCCTTTTTTTGTAATTCTTATTATTTAAACTCAGATTGACTGCCAGTATTTCAGACTGGAGTCTTAGGAGTCTCACTTAAACCACAGGTTACTGCTTCTGTTCCCTGACTGGATGAGCGCACAAAGACTTTCAGCAAGAATATTTGCAATTGTAAATTCCTGTGAATACACACCTTGCCATTTTGAAATTTGCCTCTTGATAGTGTTTTTCCAATACAACTATGTCACTCATATGTTTGTCAGTAAAGAACACGGCCTAAGTGTTTTTATTTAAAAATGGGAATGTTTGCATTGTTTGTTGAGCTCTCACCTCTAGCTATAAATATTTGATTTTTATCCTAATAGTTTTACATTTTTGCCTTCCATCTTCAGTTTCTGTGTGCCTTTGTTTTTCAGTGCACCCAGTAAATAGTTTTTAAGTAATGTTATCAATTCTTTAAATATTTCACCAAGATTTGTAGTAATATGTATTTTTGGCAATTTCCCCTCAGAGCCTGTTTGTTAAACTTTGAAGTGTTCATTTACTTCAAAAGCCCAGTAAATACGGTTTATTTTCCATTACCCAATTTGTGTATGATTCTTCTACAAAAGGCCTGCGGCTGCAGGCAACCATCTGGGGTCTGGACACACAAAAAGGCTGCTGTAAGGGTGCAAACACAAAGCGCCTTGGGAATATAGAAGTGTGCACCATACAAAGACTCCCTATTATCTTTTGTTGTGTGGAGTTGGTTGTTTTTTTTAAGGGTGCCATGAGCATCTAATCAGAAAACTAAGCATCAGGGAGGCAGTCCTCAGATGGCAGACATCAGTTTCAGCCAAGACAGATGGTGAACAAAGGTGAAAAGCACACAATACACATGGGCCAATTTATACAAGAAAGCAATTCTACCCTTCAATTAAAATTTGTTACCATTCTTGTGACAACATATGTTTTGAAGTTAAATGTATCATTTTCTTTATGGAAGTGTCACAATTGCAGTTCCCATTTCCAGTAACCTACAGATTCTTCATTAATATTGTCTGTAAAATGTTATAGACTTTGACTCGTTGGATAATGGACAGAGTCTACAGGAGGAGCAGTAAGGTCTGGTAAGAAGGGAAAATAATAAATATTGCTGTAGAGGAAGTGGTCTAGCATAATTGACTGCCAAAGTGAATATATCTTACTGACTTACCTAAAGAAACTCAAGATCTGTAAAGGTAGAGATAAATAATTAAATTAAGCTGTTTAATTGGCATAAGAAAAAACAATCCCTATAAACATTTTTTATTCCTAAAATATGACTGGTTTTAGTTAAGGTTTATTAAGAAATAAGTTGCCAGGGAAAGGTTTTTCTTATAGTAAAGTGTGTTCTGTCAGATGACATCAAGTACACTGGAGAGAGGAAGGTATCCATCCAGTAAGAAATTAAAAAAAAAAAAAAAGACAGTACAGGGTTTTATTTCTTTTTTTTTTTTTTAAGAAACCCTGGGGGAAATCGTGAGGGTCTGAAAAATATATAAGTCAGATAACTTTGATTCACTTAAACCCACTGAGTATGTACTAAATGTATAAGCAGTAAAGCACAATTACAACGTTCAGTGAAAAGCAACACGGCTTCAACTGGAACATGAAAAATGAAAGCTCTCTAACCTTCACTCTCATCCTGGTTATGGGAGGATGCAAAACCAAAAATCAAATGTCACATTTACTATGCCACAGTACGTGCTGTATCCATGGAAGAATTTTTTGTTGTTATTTGGTAGGGGAAGGAAAAGTGAGTGAAAGTCCTTGAAGCATGTACTGTTTTACAGAAAGTGTTACAAAAGAATAAGGTAATAAATATAAGTGTTCTTAGCACCTGGGCCACACATCATCAATTTCTTAGTTTACACTTTTCCACTGTTCCAACATTTATATGTAGTGAAAGAGAGTGGATGACCTCTCTGGTTTTGTGGCACATAGCCCAAGCATGGACGCATTCAGAATCTTTGGGAAGGTTGTCAACTGTTCAATTTAGCCCTGTCTAGAAACTGATCTATGAACAAATATTGGCTGTTTATGGATTAGTCCATCTGCCCTCCCAGATGGGGAAAAGGTGGTGTAATAGCAGCAGCTGTTCAGCCAAGGATAGCAGGCCACAGCAAAGTAAGCAGGAAGAGTAAAGAGAGCAGAGCTCATGCCCAGGATGTGTGTGAACTTTGAATGAGAACAAAAAGCAGAATAAGCAATACAACCCTGTGTTCATGTTGTCAGCACACCGAAGGCTATTTTGCAAAGAAGTTGTATGAATCAGAGGTGAAAGCAGTTTTAGAGCATGTGTATTAACAATGTTTACTCATGCAGGAAGAGAGGAAACACTACATAGGACTACAGCATAGAACCCTTTGCTATACACAGCTTGAGCTAAAGGGTCACAAAAACTTGATAGTCAAAATCTCTATCATACTATATTTCCTTTCACACACGGCATCAGCTCTCAAACTGGATAGCATATCTCTGTGTGTAGCTAGTTACCTCCTCACTAGTAACTCATCTTCTCCACCTTTGGAGTCTTAAAGCCCAACTATAGAGTAGTGCTGTTTGTGTCACCACACTTAAGGGTCTACCAGAGTTTCCTGTAAATCAGCCTATGTTTCTTAGGAGTTAATAATTTTACCAACAATTTGCTCCTAAGACATCTCCTTGCTTATAAGAATTTAGCTGGGCTTTAGTTTCAGACAAGCTTTACCAAAAATATAGGGCCCATCCTGTAAGCACTTAAGGACGCTTAGTATACACCAGAAAAAAAAATCAGGATCTTTACATGGTCTGGCCAAAGGCCCAGAAACTCCAAGGCACTTAGAGGACTAAACACTTTGGAGGCTCTGGGCCTAAATGATTAATTCTTCCTTAGAGAGACAAGGTGGGTGAGGTAGCTTTTATTGGACCAACTTCTGTTGGTGAAAGAGAAGCTTTTGAGCTAACACAGAGCTCTTCTTCAGTCTTAGAAGCTCCAAGTGTCACTGCTAAACACAAGATTTGAACAGATTGTTTAAAATAAGTTCATTCATTCATTCATTCATGCCCGTCACCCCAACCGGGGTATGGGCCGCCAACAACAGATCTCCATAGTCTTCTATCCTGGGCCATTCGCTCTAGCTGGTTCCAGGTATAGCCCATTTTTTTGCTATCAACCTGAAGGTCGCGTCGCCAGGTATTTCTTGGGCGGCCTCTTTTCCGCTTGCCTTGGGGGTTCCACTGCAGTGCCTGTCTGGTGATGTTGGTTGGCTGCTTGCGTAGTGTATGTCCTATCCAGCCCCACCTTCTCCTTCTAATTTCTTCCTCTGCTGGGAGTTGATGGGTCCTCTCCAAGAGGTGGATGTTACTGATGATGTCTGGCCAGCGGATCTGGAGAATCCTTCTGAGGCAGCTATTAATGAAGGTCTGGATCTTCCTGATGGTTGTTTTGGTTGTCCTCCAGGTTTCAGCTCCATACAGTAAGACTGATTTCACGTTGGAGTTGAACAGTCGAATCTTTATTGCCAAAGACAGCTCTCTGGAGCTCCAGATGTTCTTGAGCTGTAAGAAGGCTGCTCTTGCCTTACCAATCCTTACTTTGATGTCTGCGTCTGTGCCACCCTGCTGGTCGATAATGCTACCTAGGTAGGTGAAGGACTGCACTTCTTCCAGGGGGTTTCCATTCAGTGTGACTGGGTCGTTGCTGATGGAATTGATCCTAAGGATCTTGGTCTTGTCCTTGTGGATGTTGAGGCCAACCTGTGATGACGTGGCTGCCACTACGTTGGTCTTCTCTTGCATCTGCTGTTTACTGTGCGAAAGGAGTGCAAGGTCGTCGGCAAAGTCCAGGTCATCAAGCTGGGTCCACAATGACCATTGGATTCCATTCCTACGCTTGTAAGTGGATGTCTTCATAATCCAATCGATGACGAGAAGAAAGAGAAGTGGTGACAACAAGCATCCTTGTCTGACTCCGGTTCGCACCTGGAAGCTGTTTGTGAGCTGCCCTCCATGGATCACTCTACAGTGTATGCCGTCGTATGAATTCTTGATCAGGTTGACCACCTTTGCTGGGATGCCATAGTGCCGAAGGAGCTTCCAGAGGGTCTCTCGATCCACGCTATCGAATGCTTTCTCATAGTCAACAAAGTTGATGTACAACGAGGAGTTCCACTCCATAGACTGCTCGACTATGTTGCGGAGCGTTGCTATCTGGTCCGTGCATGATCTGTTCTGCCGGAAACCTGCCTGTTCATCTCGTAGCTGTGGATCGATGGCATCCTTCATTCTCTCTAAGAGGACTCGGTTGAAGACCTTCCCTGGCACTGACAGGAGTGTGATTCCTCTATAGTTGGCACAGTTGCTGAGGTCTCCTTTCTTGGGGATTTTGATGAGATATCCCTCTTTCCAGTCAGCCGGAATCACTTCTTCTTCCCATATTTTCTCAAAGAGTGTGTACAGCATTTCCACTGAGGCATCCAGGTCTGCTTTCAGGGCCTCTGCTGGGATATCGTCAGGTCCAGCCGCCTTCCTGTTCTTCATCATGGTGATGGCTTTTCTGATCTCGTCTCTGGTTGGTTTATCGCAATTGATTGGGAGGTCCTCGTTGGCTGGGTCAATGTCTGGTGGATTTGGTGGTGCTGGTCTGTTCAGGAGTTCCTCAAAGTGCTCCGCCCATCTGTTCATCTGTAGTTCTATTCCTGTTATAGACTTTCCCTGCTTGTCTTTAACGAGACGTTCTGGCTTGCTGAACTTTCCAGACAGTCGCTTGGTAGTATCGTACAGCTGTTTCATGTTACCGCTGTATGCTGCCTGCTCTGCTTCTGCTGCCAGTCCATCCACATAATCTCTCTTGTCCTTCCTAATATTCCTCTTCACTGCTCTGTGGGCTTCAGCATACTCTTTTTGAGCTTTGGCCTTTGCTGCTCTAGTCCTGCTGTTGTTGACTGCTGCCTTCTTCTTCTTTCTGTCTTCTATCTTTGTCAAGGACTCTGCTGTGATCCACTCTTTCTGCTGGTGTTTCTTAATTCCAAGCACTTCCTGGCATGCTGACCTAAGTGTGTCTCTCACTTTCTGCCATCTGTTGAGTACACTGTCTTCCTCTTCCTCAGACCGATCCTGTAGTACTGAAAACTTATTCTTCAGCGTCAATCCAAAATCTTCCTTGGTCTTATGGTCCTTCAGAAGGTTGACGTTGTACTTCGCTCTTCTGTCTGACGCGTCTATCCAGTTCTTCTTCAGCTTCAGCTTCAATCTGGCCACCACTAAGTGATGGTCGGACGCCACGCCTGCTCCTCTTCTAACTCTAACGTCCTGCAAGGATCTTCTGAACTTCTTGCTAATGCAGACATGGTCGATCTGGTTTTCTGTCATGCCTGCTGGCGATACCCAGGTACTCTTGTGGATCCGCTTGTGAGGAAAGATGCTGCCTCCTATGACCAGATTGTTAAGTGCACACAGATCCACAAATCTCTCTCCATTCTCACTCATCTCTCCCAGAGCATGGGTCCCCATGACTTGTTCGTATCCTGTGTTATCAGGTCCAATTTTGGCATTAAAGTCTCCCATAAGGATGGTAATGTCTTTGTCTGGGAGAGTCTCTAATATTTTCTGGAGTCTGTTGTAAAAGTAGTCTTTGTCCTCCTCTTCACTGTCATTGGTTGGAGCGTAGCACTGAACAACATTCATCTTAATCCTCTTCATTTTAGTTCTGAAGGATGCTGTGATGATCCTGGGACCATGTGCCTCCCAACCAATCAGTGCTCTCTGTGCCTGCTTGGACAACATGAAGCCTACTCCCTGTGTGTGGTGTGCGTCGCTCTCTTCATGTCCTGAATACAGCAACAGCTCTCCTGTCAACAGTCGTCTCTGTCCAGCTTGCGTCCATCTTGTCTCGCTAATGCCTAGTAGGGTCAGGTTGTTGCTCCTCATCTCTGCTGCAACCTGCGCGCCTTTTTCCTGACTCGTACATGGTCCTCACGTTCCATGTGCCGATGGTAATCCTCCTGGCTGCAAGAAGGGTGATCGGCTTAGTGGCTTCCTCGCGGCTTTCACCACCCAGCGTCATGCATCTTCGAGTTAAAGACCCTTCTTTTTCCAGGCTAAAAGTCTCTGTTAACTCTATTGTTGGCGTTTCTGTAGCAAGCTGATTTTTACAGGGTGGAGTTGCTAGCCCCACGCCCAACCCTCCTCCTTTACCCTGACTTGGGACAGGCAGATGGCCCCAAAGGACCTCTCTGGTGGAGTTTTAAAATAAGTAGTTAACACATTTCAAGGGACCACTCAAGGTAAACACCCCTCCAGTCATAAGGAGGAAAGGACGGGGGGAAGAGGAGAGTGGAAGCAAAGGGGTGGGTTTCAGATTGTTGTAAAAAGCCATAAATCTAGTGTCTCTGTTCAGTCTAGCAAAGTTACGAATTTAAGCTCCCAGGCTCATGGGCAACAGGTGAACAACCCACTTTGGAGATGCTAGCCTGCTGGCCCTGCCCCTTCCACCCAAGGCCCCACCCCCCTGCACGCTGGAGCCCCAAACCTCCCTCCCCCGTAAAAGGATAAGCCCTGAGGGGCCTCCCCCAACCGGAAGAGCCCTGGCCTGCCAGCCCCAGCTGCCCCCCCTAACCCACTGACCCCCCCCCCCCGAGTGCCGGGCCAAGCCACCAACCCCAAGCACCTGGCCGAGCCTCTACCCCCTCCCCAAGTGCCAGCCCAGACCCAGCACCGGGCTGAGCCGCAAGCCCCTCCAAGCGCCAGGCTGAGTAGTCGCCCCCGCACACACACACCCCGGGCTGGCCCCAGCTCTGGTCCAAGCCACCAACCCCTCCCACCACCCCCGCCACAGTCGAGCCGGGCCAAGAGCTGCCAGCAGCCTCTCTGAGTGCCAGCTCCTCCTGCCCCTGAAGGCCCCCCCTCCACCCCCCCGCCAAGCCACTGGCCCCAGCAACACCCAGCCAAGCCTCCTCACTCCACCAGCCGCTGGCTCTCCACATCGCTCCTCACATCCGTCCCGAGGAGCTGGATGCAGGGAGCAGCAGGAACCTTAGGGGTGGGGGAGATCTCGGGTAAGGGCAGCACTGCAGCCCAGTTATCCAGTGGCAGGTCCCTGGCCTATTTTACCCACCACCCAGGCCCAAGCTCATCTTTTGAAAGTGTGCAGGTTTCCTCTGAGGATGAGGACTGAGAGATCAGATATAAAGCGATAGCTTTGTGAAAAGTATTCACCCAAAGGTGATAAGGTGTTTTTGTCATTTTCCTATGCGAGTTCATTCAATAGCATAGTGATTGTCTGGTTTCACCCATACAACTGCTATTGGGGCATTTATCTTGAAAGGTATGTTGTGGGAGGCGTTGATCATTGTAGCACTGGAGATATGTCTACAGGTTTTGCATCTGTTGTTCTGGCAGGATCTGATAACACTTTGAGTTGGTGTGTCCTGGTCTGTGGGGAGCGTACTTCTGATGATGAGCTTGGAGAGGTTCGGGAGTTGTTTGAAGGTCAGAAGAGAGGGTTTGGAAAGATTTCTTCCAGGATAGGGTCCCCACTGGGCATGGGTTGTAGTTGTTTGATACCCCATATGGATCCCAGTGTGGGATGGTAGGTGGCAACTAGGCCTATGTAATCAGAGGGGGTTTTATGTTTGTATTGAAGCAGGTTCTCTCGGGGTATTTCGGTGGCATATTGGGGACCCATCCTAGAACCAATGACTGTTCCCATGGTTTGGACAAAGTGCTTGTTGTTGAATGTAAAATTGTTATAGGTGAGGATGAAATGGTCCCTTGAAATATGTGTTGTTTATTTATGCCAAATAATCTGTTCAAATCTTGTATTTAGCAGTGACACTTTGAGTTAGTTTCCCAGGCCTGAAGAAGAGTTCTGCGTAAGCTTGAAAGTTTGTCCTTTCACCAACAGAAGCTGGTGCAATAAAAGATATTACCTCACCCACTTTGTCTGTCTAATATCCTGGGACCAACATGACTACAACAACACTGCATAGTCAAACTTCTAAGGTTTGCTTGAACAGGAAAGCTCATCTTGAAGACCATGATGTAATCACAGGACTATTGGTCAGAATTCAGGAAAATGCTTTCCAAGAAATAATGAGACAAAAAATACAGCATATTTGGAAAATCTACATTACTTACAGAATTTTTTTTATTAAAGTTTCTGAGCTACAATCTAAAATACCCATCATTTTAAATTACAAAGAACTGTCGGGTCTGCAAAAATTGCTGATTTTTCCTCTGCTATATTCTGCTATGCCTGTTAATCTAAAAAGAGCAAATTACAATTTGATATCACATATGGTGCAGCATAATTGGTTATATTCAGTGCTGCCAGCACCTGACAAATCTCTGTGGGTCTTTCAGTGTGATTGGGAAGGATCATCTCCCTCTACGGGTAGAGGTCATACCGTATAATCTCACAACAAACAGCAGATCAATGGGCAGAGATGATCTCTCCTCTCTCTCTCATAAATAAATAAAAAACAACCAACCACCCAGTGCTGGTGTCTGAAAACACATTTTTGAATAAAAGTTGACATATTTTAAACCCAATGTCTAGAATTTTTTTTTTTTTTTTACAACTTAATAAAAAAAATTACAATACACATTTTGCTGTATTGTGGCAGCATCGGGGAGCCCACATACACACACACACATTGTAGTTCTTGAAAAGCCATTCACTTATTCTTTCTTTGTGATCAGGCCCAATCCATTTTGGAAGCACAAAGAATACATGATTGAACATTTGATGGAAAAGTCATGAGACATGAAAGATACACTATGTGACACAGTGAGGAAAAAAACTATCCCCTTCATTTAAAAAGGGAACAGGAAGAAAGGATGCACATATTAACATCTTTTTACAGCCAGAACTTTGCCCCTATTTTAGCTTTTTATGTAAGTACCAGTATATTCAGCTGAACAATAGCCAAGTTCAAGTTATACACAAAGTGGGTATGTTCAGCTGCTTTTGCCATGGACTTTCACATGAATTAAGCACTGTGGCCAACATTTTCAACCTTTTCTTCTTATAATTAGGCACCTAAATTTATAATACTGATGTAAGTACCTTAGCGTAGGCAACCAAGGCTGAAAATGTTGTCATGTACATATTTTTTTTTACAGGGTCCAAGCTATTTGGGGCAAAAATCTAACCAACATTCCACTAATGGAAATACTTAGCTTGGATAGAAGCATGCTGAAGACAATGTAATCCACTTCTCCATTAATCTCTTCTAACAGCCTCCTATGTGCACTGAAAAGGAGGGGTGACAGAACAGAACTGTGCAGAACCAAAACGTGAGAGTGCATTCTGGGAGCAGATAATCAGTTGCCCAGTTCTACCCACTAACACTGAAAAATGAGCAATAGTATTTTTCCTCAGAGTCCCTTTGAAACTCAATGGATTGCATTAGCATGCAAGGGCAGAGACCCCAAACCAACTTAGGTAAAGTAAGGTGCATTCTGGCCTCAAAAACTGGAGAAGCAATGGCCCGCCCCTGGCAAAAGCAGTTACCTCACCTCCTTTACCTTCAGGTCCTTCTTAAAAACAAGACTGAGAAGCACTATGACTCCTGGATCCAAATAGTTCACCCAATGCACTATTCATGAGAAGCTTGTCTTCTCTAGGAAATTATGACCTTGCGTCACTGTGTTAACTAATATGATAATAAACATCTTTTTGAAGCCAGGGACTATCATGTGTAACATGGTATCAGCTGGTCATGGATAAATCCCAGTTAACGGGAACTCGCATGTTTTACTTTTGACCAGCTAAGTTAACAGGATGATCCCTGTCTACACCAACTTCAAAGTCGTATTGAACATCATGTTAGTTAATAAAACTACTCAGCAATACTTGCTGGGTCAAAGTGAGATGGCATGAAGGTCCTGGCTTCTGCCCTCTCTATCTCCATTTGGGATGGCTTACACTTGAGAAGACCGTAGGAGGCAGCAGGTAACTGGAGATGGCGGATCCTGCTCAAAGAGAAGGTGAAAAGATCCTGGCACGTGTGCGCACCTCCCTCCCCCACCCCCCATGTCTGAGTCAGTCACAGTCTCATCTTAAATACTATTTAAAAGGATGATCTGGAAACAAATAGAATCCATTACTATCTAGGTCAGCTTCCCCACCTCCAACCAATTTGGTGGGAATAGGCTTTGCCTATTGAATCTTCCACTCCTGTGCCACACAGGGAATGTTCAACCGTTTCAACCAGTATGAAATCCTCTTTGACATAAAGGACTTTTAGCACATTATAATATGAAGCAGAACTCAACTATTTTAAAGATGCTTTGTCCTTTTTCTGTAGGCTTCTCTAACAGCTGAGCTGGGAATCAGAAATGCGGCTGCTAAAGAAACTTCATAATTGTAAGCTAATTAAATTCTAAATCAGCAGCTATATCATTAAACTATAAAATTATTAATATGCATCAGAAAGCTAGATTCAAAGACAAAGTTCATTAGTATGTTGTAGGACAGCTTTCATGTTGGTGAATAAATGCTTTCTAATTTAATATTATTTGCATTAAATCACTCTAAATATCATTAATAAAATTGTATTTCTTTAAATAATTTAATAGACCAAGTTATCTAGCTTTTAAATATTAAATGTATAGAAAGATACTTAGAACACAGCTCTGATGTCCCTTCCAGACAATTGACTGCTGCAGCTTCTACACACTTCAAAAAAGCTTTTAACTCTAGTTCCTTAGATCAGTACAAAGCAGTCAACCTGGACAGGATCTTTTAAAATTTTGTTAGGCAAGAAACTCTCACTTAGCAGAGCCTGTTGTAAAACCATTGTTGCAAAGCTATAGATTATAGCTTGCCAGAGCCATACTCAAAATTCTGAAGTTGAGAGTAGCAGGTCACTGCAGAAAAACTAAAACAACAAAAGCATGTTCAACAATGGAATTTATTCAGCAGGAGTTTTTATAAAGATGACAATATGAATATGGTTAAATGTATCTAATGGTGAGTTTAATTTAAATTTAATTATTTGAGGTCCCAGACAGATTTCATGATTCAAAGATTCGGACCACTTGATCTTGTAGGTTTAAAATAAACTTTGGTGACGGGGAATTTAAAGCAAAATTAAGTAAACCTTAGTATAATCTCTTCTTTTTACATGTCCTGGCTCCAATCTCCAAATGGTGTGATTGGCTTCATGGACTCTTCAGCACCTACTTTTTCAAGGCTGCACTTGTCCAACATCTCGTATGCTACAAGTTAATTTTAATTTCACTGTCAGACATAGGTCTAGGAAGTTATGCATTGTTCTCGGAGAATGTTCTGTTGGAGAAGATTGTTCTAGACATTTCGCCTTATTTCACTGCCAAAATCCTCTGGCAGTTAGATTCTCTTTTATGACATCAAGAGAATTTGAAGCCACATAAGGATTGTCTGGCTGTTGTGCAAGGCCTACATAATTCCTTTCTGCATGTCTAAAACAAGGCTGAGATTTCCCGCTTGGATGCCTCGGCCACCAACTTCTCCATCACTTCCCAAAATGTTTTCTCCCTGAATATTTTATACTTAGATTCCAAGGTGGCCAATCAGCATTTCTGTGAGCTAGCAAGGTTGTCCTGTGGTTTCTCATCCTAGCCCCAGGCTGGAACACTCTGTTTGCTTTCCTAATCATCGCAGTATTTTACCTGCATAAAACCTGATCGCTAGTTTCATGCTGGGAAAATGGATTTCATTCACAGTGCCCAATTAAAGCATATCACTAATGCTTTGCCTAAAATTAACCAAATATGATTATTTAAATACCAAATCTAGATATCAGAAAAACATTAATCTTCCTTTGCACACAGAAAGAAATGAGTCTCCACGCAAAGAGATTCTGTATGTATAGTAAGGATTCAATGAGCACGCAAAAGTGAAAGTAGCAGATCTGAAGGAAGCACACACAAAAGTCTAAATTTATGATTTAGAGTGAACTGCAGGCTGAATACACTTCAACTCCAATTCCACGAAGATTTCTAAAGAGCCTAAGTAGATACTTTCTACTATATTAATTCAGCTTATGAGTTTTCTATGGATCACATATATTCTTGCCTTATTAACAGAGTTCTCCTAGAGTATATAGTAAATGGTGGATTTCATAAGTATGAAATACTCTATATTTGACTAATTGAGATTGTTTTAACCAATGAAATATTGTTTCCATTCCTTTAGCTGTAGTTTACCTATATGATATTTTTGCCATATTTTATCAACATTGCATACAGATCTTGTTGGTGAATATGTAGTTCAATATGTAGTAAAATATGTATGTTCAGGAAATTTTGCCAATTAGAATGCTGCCAACAAGCATATGTCACCATCCTTGAAGTAACGTAAGTTTTCAGACTATTGCAGACATTTACGTTAGTTTTTATTTTTATATGTTATGAGCCAAATCCTGCTCCGCTCCTTTTGCCCACAGGTGTAATCTCATTGAAATCAATACGAGTGAGACAAAGAGGATCTGATTTTATTTTGAGATCCACTCTTGCCTGCCTTGATCACATGATCCTTATTCACTGAAGTAGTCCCACTGTAAATGGAGCAAAAATTGCATGCTTGGGCCCTTTCTTGTCTCTCTTTTATATGATGATCTTTGTGAGAATTTTTTCTTTTACTCCTGTGTGTATTCCTGTATGACGTCTATATTGGTATTAGTAGCTAAATACTGTTCATAGGAATTATTCATGTAAGTTGTTACTGGTAGTTTATCTTGCTATTTACATTGTTCATATATGGGGGGGGGGGTATTTCCATTCCTTTTTCTATTTAATTATACCCCTTTGTTATGTCCTTAAACTCAGATTTTGCTTCTGTGCACCCTCCATGATTAAGGAATTGAGAATTAAAATGTTAGTTCCCTTTAATGTGGAGCTTAAATTTGCTATATTCTATTTTTTTAATATGAGAGTTGAGAGGAAACAAAACTTGTTGAGTTCTCACTAGTTATGCTGACAATGACATGCAACCAATCTAGCCAGGTGAGCGACACATTTTACTAGCTATATTTTTGTTATAATTTAGCAAAAATCATTCTCAAGGCTATCAGTAACCAGAGAAAGGAAAGACTGATTTCTGTTATAACACTAATGCATGCTGTTGACAACCATAACTTCTCATTTGGAAGATGCTAGTTCTAATAATATGGAAACCTAAAAAATAAAAATAAAAATTCTGGTCATGTAATTGTTACCAGAATAACACTGAAATCAAAGACACTTAAGCCCTTTTCAGTTTAAAAGGTGGACAGTCTAAGTGTGCTCTAATTACAAATAATTACACTTAGAAATACCTTGTAGAAAAATATTGAATAGACAAGAGAGTTGCAAATCTGAGCAGAAATTAAAATTCCATTAACTGCTTTTAAAAAAAAGTAAATAGCTGCCAGTTATGTTAGCTAACAAGAAGTGAAGAAGTGATTACAACATCATCTAATCATTGTAAGGAAGAAGTATAGAAGTCTTCAGTAAGTCAAAATTCAAATGGTAAATCCTGGAAACCAGGTTTTTCCATTGTGGTTCAGACATGGAAGAGATAATCCATGCATGGCTGTCCCCCTTTCTGAAAGTAAGTGGGTGTCATCTACCTCGATTTCACCACTTTGCCAACCCTAGACCCCATGGAGGGACCTCTGCAAGGTCAAAGATCTGTGCACTGGGAAGAAGGCAGACAGCCATGGGAAAAGAGGCAGCAGGGAGGGCAGATAAAACATGTACATAATCTCCCCACTCAGACAACCAGATAGAATCCAATGAACGGTTAATTCAGCTGAAATTGTTTTGACTATTCTGTAAAGCTCCTCCATGCTGTAGACAACTTCTCGAGTGGGGGCTCCAAGGGCAGCAAGTGACAGAGGGATCCCTGCATGTGTGGTCCCATTACTGCCATGCTTCAAGTGAGCCAGACAAGTAACAAGGAAGACTTGCAGCCAGTGCAGGGGAACAAAGAGCCAGTGCTTAATTTCTAATAAAAGAGGTGCTAGGCCTCAAGCAATTTTTTTACTTTCATAACTGAAGTGGCAAACCCAGAGGTGCCGGGGCTATGAACTGCCAAGCCTAGAGATGCCGGGGCTTAACCCTAGCGAGCTCTGGCACAAATAAAGCACTGCCTATATCCAGTGCAATAAACCAAAGATGATTACCCTGATTATTCTATAGGGGAACAGCAATCCCAACAGAATGATCCGAGAGAAGCTTTTGTAGGAGTCTCCTTCTATTCTGTCCCCCAGGCCTCTCCTGCAAATTTTTCCACCAAAGGGGCTGATCTAGTTCTGAGTAAGGACTTTGGTTTTTAAAATTAGCTGGTATATACTTAAATTCTCTTTATAGAGCAAATTAACTCAGATATATTGGCCAAATGCAAGCCATTTGCAGTGCTCCACTCTAGTGCCTCTAGGTCACCGTCTTTGTTCCCCTGCACTGGCTGCAAGTCTTCCTTGTTACTTGTCTGGCTCACTTGAAGCATGGCAGTAATGGGACCACACATGCAGGGATCCCTCTGTCACTTGCTGCCCTTGGGGCCCCCACTCGAGAAGTTGTCTACAGCATGGAGGAGCTTTACAGAATAGTCAATATAATTTCAGCTGAATTAACCGTTCATTGGATTCTACCTGGTTGTCTGAGTGGGGCGATTGTGTATATGTTTTATCTGCCCTCCCTGCTGCCTCTTTTCCCATGGCTGGCTGCTTTCTTCCCATGTGCAGATCTTTGACCTTGCAGAGGTCCCTCCATGGGGTCTAGGGTTGGCAAAGTGGTGAAATCGAGGTAGATGACACCCACTTACTTTCAGAAAGGGGGAGAGCTATGCATGGATTATCCCTTCCATGTCTGAACCACTGAAAATTTTCCCTGAAGCAGAGCAAAAGGTAACCAGCCTATCAGACTGTTCAGTATCCTAAAGCCATTTTTCTGAAATGATAGGTTACTAGTGCATTTAGAACAAAGACTTTTATCATTTTCCTTTTATTACATTGCAATATTAAAATTAGTCTCACAAGCAGATTAAAAATTGGAATCAGAGTAGGGCATTTTTGTTCTACCTAAACTATTTCTCACTGAAGATATGCCAAAAATGCAATTAATTCTAAACGTCTACATGCACCCCGCCTTTAATGCTACTGAGAAGGACTCTGTGGGAAATAACTACAGTAGTATTTGAACAAATTCATCATTGATACTAATAGTACATAGCAAGGATGCATTGGTTGGGCTTTGGGCACTCAGATTTTAAATTTGTATATAAACCTGAAGTGTATGACCTATATAAGGTAATCTCTGCAAAATCCCATAATTACATGTCCTTCAGACTTTGACTATATTAATCTAAAAGATCATTGTCATAGTTCAGGGCAACTGCACCTGTATTCCCCCTGCATAGTCCAGCAAGGGCATCCCTTCCAAGTTCCCAGATCCACAGCTGTCACCTCTCTTTGGCGGAGACCCACATCTCTCCTGGTCCTGATTGTGGTTTTGCCAGGCTAAACAACTCCCAGCCTACACTCAGTTATTCCCAGCAAGACAGACCGACTAAACAGGCCAGCATTTGCTCTTGGCTTACTCTTCAAAATCAATGAAGAATGTAATTGCCAGCAGATGTAGATTAATACACAGCTCTTTATAATCAAGCATACTTTTTCACAGGACACTCCATTAAATATCTACCATATATCAGCGTTATCCCTCACATGCTAGAAGACTATTTTAATTTGAATAAACCTATCTCAGAGTTAGGCATCTTATTTTCTACTCAAATTATATACATTCATTTGTCCACACAATCAATTGACTGGTTGATCACAAAAGAAATTAACAAAAGAAATCTACAAACCTAGTTTAGGATGTATAACTATTCAAGCATGGTTTTAATCTAGAGTCCATGATGTTTGAGAGTGTTCTAAATTTCGTAAAATTAATTATTCCATCCATATTACTTAGAATGCATTCAAAGGCATGCTAGCTGCTTTATAGATATGAAGGAATGGAAGTCCCTGACCCAAAGACCTTTCTGTTTTAGTAATCCTTAATTGCTTTTACAGTAACTCATCAAATAAAAAACTGAAAAATAAAATAGAATATTCCTGAGAAGCTGAAAATACTTTGGTCAATACCTGAAATCTTTAAAATGCTTAAATAAACTTCCAAAATATAGTAAAATCATTCAGCTACTGTTTTATACCACATCATTGAACTCCTAGGCATGCCAAATGACTGTAATCCACACTTTATAATTTGGGAAGTCCTCGTCCCAACTGTTGACAGCTTTAGATTTTTTACACATGAGCCTAAATTTGGCTGTGCTCCCTCTGCTGCTCCCCTTTCCCCCGGCATAAGTTCCAAATGCTGATTTTGTGATTTGTAAACCATCAGTTTAGCAGTACGACTGGCAACGTATATAAGCTAACTTCCTGTTCCTAGGAATGGTTGAGTGCAACAAGGTGACTCTGGTAACCGTGACTGAAACTTCTTGAAAGATTCCAAACCAAAGAAACACGTTTAAAAATAGAACTTTTAAGCAAAACCCCTTTATTTTATACATTAGGAAATAAATCAAATAAATAAATAAACAAAAAAAGGTATAAGATAACTAAGAGCCACTTAACCATGTCCAAAGTGAGCAAAGCATGACTTGGTGATAACTGGCTACCCAATGAATGCTCTTAGCTGTTTGGCACATTGTATAGTGATGCTTTTCCTACATCTGTTTCACCTTATTTGAGCTATGAAGGATCACAGTTAAACAAAGAAGATGCTAAAAAGTAGACAGAAGATACAACTAGTGACCTTTCAGTTGTATCCTGGTCCTAAGTTCAGCCAGACTCAGCATGATCTTTGTCACCTCTTCCTTCACCTGCCTGTTAATTCCTTAACTGCTTAACCAGATAGTTCCATTCAGTGTCTCACCAAGACATTAAGTGACAATTTTTGCCCTCAGATACATGCATAACACTCATCATGTGTGTAGCATCTACCAGATTCAATGAGACATGTACACACCTGCACGAGCCTGAGGGCAGAACCCAATTCTTAAACAATCAAATAGACTGAAAAAGGTTCAGTCCTCATTTGAAGAGTCACAACTCAAAACTGTGAAATTTATGGTCTTAAAATTTTTGTCAAGGATTCTTTGAGTGCATACACTTAACCTGCAAATCTAGTGACAAAACCAATCTTGACATCCTGATAATCTATAAGTCAACAAAAGTTTCCAAGTGGTACTGCCTGACATGGTGAGAAAGTTCACAAAATTCAACAGGCCTGATTTTCCTCTCACTCATACTGGTTTCATTCCAGTGATTTCAGTGCGATTACTCATTTTGTATAGCAATGGAAGCAAATGGAGAATCAGGCTTGTCATCCTGGGACAATTCAACACCTGCAGATGATGCCTGTGATACCATAGCCCAAAACCTCCCTATCCAAAATAGGTAATCTCCATACCTCTTGCATTCAGCTGGCAATATCCTGACTTTGAGCTGAGTATAAACATCAGATCAAGAAGCATGCCCTACATCCTGGTTAGACCACTTTCTCCTCCAGGAAGAAATTAGAACTCTCCTAACACAATGCAAAAAGAAACTACCATCATGGTCCACCCCTAGGATATTTTGCACTCTGGCAGATTCCAAAACTTACAAAAAACAGATTTTTTACAAATTTAATTTAAAAAACAAACAAACAAAAAAAAACCCAAGGAGATTCTGCTTCTCCTCTATTATTGATACAGACAAACCATGTCCTTCAGAACTTGTACAGACTGTAAAAAAGTGACACAGAAAAAAACACAACCCCAAAAATCTTTCAAAAGAAGTCAGTTTAATCTAATCTGAGCCAGAAATAATGGAATGTCTAGGAAATTTGATTCAGGTTTAGATATTTTTTTTCTCCAACCTACTTGACCTTAGACAACCATTCAAATCTAACAGTGAGTTTTCTGTGTTTACAGATCTTAGTTCACTTTCAATAAAAACAAAACAAAAAATGCTGTACATAATGAATCTGCGGTGCATAATTCATCATGCAGAACTGGCAGTGTCAAATCAGAAAAAAGTCCCAGTAGTTAAGAATGTTACCATTGCAACCAAAACTAGCCATGGACTGGCCCCTCTTAGCCTGGAATAAGGTTATTACTCAAGCATAATGGAAAATTTTATAGAGATAAGGGATCTTCTGCCATAATGCAAGACTACTGTAGAACAAGCCTACCAAAACATAGCATTTTGTTCCCCTTTCTTTAACCTATAAAAACATTCTACACAATCATCATTCTTAGCGGAAGCGCTTAATTTTCTTATAACAAAGAATTTGCTCTTGTAGGATTGCTACTATGAAGCTACTGGCTGGGTTAAAAACACTCACTTTAAGCTCCTGCTTTCAGGTGGAAATTCATCTGCTTGTTCTTAGCACAAAAGTTTGGTATAAAGACTAGCATGATAGTTTAATCTGTAACCCTTTTATATGTAAAACACTATTGTGATCTTCCCCAGCAGGGATCACACAAAAGAAAGAGAAAACAGATAAAATAGAAAGGGAGGCAGGGACAGAGATAAAGTGTAAAGAAGGTAGGAAATAAAAAAAACTAGGATGGTGAAACTGAAACTAAATGCAGCCATAGCAGTGAGCCCACTGTCTGGAGACATTTTTCAGATGAGAATTAAATCATCACAATTTAAAAGTGCTCACAAAGCATTTATCCACTTCACTTGTTCCGAATTTAGAAAAGCCACCTACAATCATATCAATGGGGACAGAAAAGTTAAAATTACAGACTGAGGTTGTACATTACAATTATCAGGTAAACTATGATCAAGATGCAAGTGTATAGTTAGGGCCAAATCCTGAATACTTTATTAATCAGTGTGTCCACTGAAGTTGGTAGGATTATTCATATAAGTGAAGTAAATGGGATTATTTCTTTAGTACCAAATTTAGGCTAAATTTCAGAAATACAACTTCCTTTTAGCTCTTCCTTGAGTTGTCAATATGTGAAGTGGGATGGAAAAGTGAGGGGTAAGGAAAGGCAACTGAGTAAGTCAAATATTGTTTTAAAAAATGCACTTCAGAACAAATTACAGTAGGTGATTTTTTGGTTTGGAGGGGTTTGGGGCGGATAGAGGTTCTCTTTATTTCACAATGTTCCATTGCTGAATCTAGACAGTTACTGTATTTGCAGTGCTCAAAATAAGGCAGAGGTCACAAGAGCACCTTTTCCCCAGCAGGATCACAGGAATAGTTTTTTAATTTCTCTTTTAAAGTTACACTTTCATTACAATGAGGGGGAACAAGGTTGGGGAGGAAGAGTCTGAAATACAAGGTTGAGGAAAATACTGTTTAAAATTAAAGAACATTAAATGCCCTGTTTAAAAAAACACATTAAAATATAACATTTAATATTTCAATTAAATAACATTACATTCGGCTTTCTGAGGATGCACAGAGTATCTCTGACCATGTAGCCTTACTAATACAGCAGTCAGGGTTCAAAACAGGAAGAAAAATGTACTGGGAATTCGGTATGGGAGGGATAAAGCCAAAATAGAAATGAGCACTGCAGAATAAGCCTATCTGATTGAGGTAAGACTTAATTCTGCAGCACTTATTTCTTCTTTGAATTTATTCCTCCCAGACTGAGTTCCCAGTACTTTTTTCTTTCTGTTTTGAACGTTGGGTGCTGTATTAGTAAAGTTATACTGTCAAAGATAGCCTGTGAAGCCTCGGAAAGCCACACAGCAGAAAACATTCTCCTTTCCCATTCTGTTCCCCAACCCCGTCTTTGTCAACTGACTAGTTTACAACACTGTTTGCACCTCCCAGCATAAGCAGAAAGTATTTCGGATATGTGAAGCTGCTAAGCTTTCAACTCTGTCAGCATGAAGTATGGGATACATCACAGCAGGAGCAATGGGTCTTGTGCAGGCTTTCCTCCTTTCCTCCAGTGTAAGATAAAGTTGAATTTGGTGGGGGGGGAGAGAAATCAGATGTTTCAACTCTACTTAAAATAATCCAATTCCCCATCCCCTACAAACTACCATTAGATAAAAATAAACACACTAACTATTCTCTGACTAAAAGCATCACATGTATCAAAGTGGTCTGATATCACAAGACATTTTTAAAATAAGTACCTTGCAGTTTGTCTTTTCAGTTGAGGATTTTCATCTGCAAAACATAAAAATGTATCACTGATCAGTGAGACCTGTTTCTCCCCTTCCCCTTCTTCAAAAGGAGATGATTCAATACAAACCCCACCCTGGCAGCCAGACAATAAAGCTGCAAATAACTTATTCTGATCAAAGCCCCATCTGCTTGGCAGCAGCAATTCAACTGCACTTGTGGTTTTTGTATGACTGCAGCTTCTGAATTGAATGATCCTTTCATTTAGATGGAAGTTTAAACAAAATATGGTAATTAGCATCAACCACTGTGGCTTTCATGGCTACTATCTACAAAGAATTCTCTAATAAAAGGACTTTCCTGCTTTCCCATCCAATTACATAACATTGTTGAACAATATAATTTAAATTTAAATCAGCCAATTATTTTTTTTAAAGTCAGTCAACATTGGACTTTCTGCCTTAAACTATCTATCAAGTGTTAGTAACTTCAGTTAAATATCAATCTTAACAGAAACAACCTTGATTTGATTCATTTTACACTAAGGCCTGTGTTTAATGTTACAGTTTAACATTATGGTTGGAAGCATAAAACCACCTCTCTGCATTTTGAAAAGAAAGCAACATTGCATGAAACGTAAAAAAAATAAAATAAAAAAAAAATCAATCTTTGCTAAGTGATAAAATTTCAGTAAAACATAAAGATGCAAATAAACAATGAGGCATGTTAAAAATGAGGGGTATGTAATACAATAATCAATACAAATCTTAAGCTCCGCGGGGACAAGCTTAACCAATATAACTCATTTTAAACTGGTTTAATTAAACTAGTGCAAGTTTTTTAGTAGAATAAATCCACAGACACCCACGCAAATCCCTGATCATATTGAAGTCAATTGTGAAAGTTTACTGGTTAATTGTATGAAAAAGAATTAGTGGCAAATAATATTTTAAAATCTGTGACTGGGGTTGGACTTGGCCACTTCACTCCCCTCAGGCTGCTTTAAAAAATTCTAGCCTAAAGATTTGGCTTCATAGATTTCTCTCTTTCCCCCTTACCCTCTCCAACCAAAAATCACAATATAGGTCAGACAGGTTAAAAACAGGGGGGTGGAGGGTGGAGTTGGTTAGCTGCTTGGGCTGCATTTGAATTCAATAGGATACTTTTGTGTAACTAATTTTTTTAAATGATACAAGATCTAAAACTTTATATTCAAGAACTGGAACTAAAATACGTAAATAACACACACACACACACACACACTCACTTTGTTGACTAATGTTGATGCTAGTTTTCTTTCAAGGGAGGGATTGTCATGTTTATGATCGTACCAGAAAAGTATAAGATGGCCTTAATTTGAATACATGTTATGTAAGTTACAGACCAAAACTATAGGCTTCTCTACACAGGAAAGCTTTCCCAGTTATACCGATATAGTTGTGCAGGTATAATTCACTTGTGGACCCTTATTGCAGCATAAGAGAGCCTTTTTTGCAGTTTAACTAAACCCCCCTTCCAAGCAATATTAGCTGAATTTAAAAAGTCACTCTTATACTAGAATAAGTGTCCACATGAGGGTTTAATAACTATATTGGTTTAAACTCACCCCTTAGATTATACTAGGAAGCCCATTCCCACGTAGACAAAACCTCTGCCAATAAAAGTAAATTCACAACTCTCTGCCCTCCTCAAAAGAGTTGTCTTGAGACAGTGAGTTTTCATGTATTTGGATAATGCAATGATGTTCATTGTCCTACGATTCAATCTGAACTGTATCTGCAAAATTAACAGAGTTCAGTAAATTAAGACACAGCTATTCTATTTGTATAGCAAAGAACCATTTGCTTCCAAGAGGTGTTGATCGAAGAGGCAAATGACATTTTATGCAAGCCACTTGTTGATCATATTTCTACAGAACACTGTTTTTTAATCTTGGGGTCAAAACTGAATGTTAAAATAATAAACAATTAAAAATACCACCCTTAAGAGTCAAGCCTGAAAACTGAATCTGTTTCAACAGCATGACAACATCATCTGATCATGCACAAATGTGACCACAGAAGTGGCCCATAAAGAACACACCTTCACTTTGTGTGTGCTAGCCACTGGGCCACTGTCACCTTCCACTGCAAATGCTCTGCAGCAAGAGTAGGGCTGACTTTATCTCCTCCTCACCACTGCAAGCAGAAGGGAGGAGGAAGCTGAACTGTGGGCTGAGACTTAAATTGAGCCATTAAGAGGCTGAACTGAATCTTTATATCTTTCCATTGAGATTTGATTTCCAATTTTAACCATTCTTTTATATTTTATTTATAAATATCAAAGTAGAGATTTGCTGTGAATTAAATTTTTTTAATACATTCTTAAATTTGCAAAACACTGTGGGGATGAGGCTGCAAAGAATTAAGACTAAGGTTCTGATCAACATGCTGCCAGTGTTGGTTCAGCACAGTGGAGAAACATAGAGAGCCCATGTTTTAGATTAATCACTTCTGGTTAAAGTGGTGACAGCTTTTATTAAATGTGAATCAGTATTCTTGTCATTAACAACATAGATAAATTAGCTGTAACTTTAACTATGAGCAAAGCCTTTAGTTCCGAAACCTCAAAGTGACCATGACTGGGCAATAGCTGGGTCTGCACTGCACTGCCAGATATGGACTATAAAGAAAATATGCTCTTTCCAACAGAAGGATATTGAACTGCAGAAACAATTCACTTCTAGAACTAAGGGGTACTGAACAGATTAAGAAGGGAAGGGGAAGGAACAGGAGGCAAACACCTTTCTTGGACATGGCGGACAAAGACATACAGAGAGTGACATACTAGAATCCTAGACTCAAATCTTAAACTTGAACGTTTGAAGTTAGGCATCTATATTAATATACAGGTACTTTAATAGACTGATTTTCAGAAGCACTGAGCAGTCGCAGCTCCCCACTAAAATTCAGCACCTCTGAAAGTCAGTCTACATATTTTAATGTCTAAATGTGGAAACAGATACCCAAAATTAGGCCCTGTTAGGCTGAGAAAGACAGTATGTAATGTCTTCCAGTGCTTTTACTGATACTCTGTCACCAAAATCTTTAAAAGCCTGTGTGCAGAACTAAGTGGAAGTGGGTCTGGTGCTTTGAATATAGTACAGAGGGCTGCCTTTTGAAAATTTAGGGTCAAGCAGATTAGCTAGTTGTGACTTTTGCAGAGATTAATCCAACTCTATTTGTATTTGTTTTCTTTTTATAGTCTACCAATGGATTAAGCAATCAATTTGCAAACACCTAGAAGATAATAAGGTTATAAATAAAAGTCAGCATGGATTTATCAAGAACAAATCATGTCAAACCAATCGGATAGCTTTCTTTGACAGGGTAACAAGCCTTGTGGATGGGGGGAAGCAGTAGCTGTAGTATATCTTGACTTTAGAAAAGCTTTTGATACTGTCTTGCATGACCTTCTCATAAACAAACTAGGGAAATACAACCCAGATGGAGCTACCATAAGGTGGGTGCATAACTGGTTGGAAAATCTTTCCCAGAGTGTAGTTATCAGTGGTTCACAGTCATGCTGTTAGGGCATAACGAGTGGGGTCCCACAGGGATCGATTCTAAGTCCGGTTCTGTTCAATATCTTCATCAATTATTTAGATAATGGCATAGAGAGTACACTTATAAAGTCTGCAGATGATACCAAGCTGGGAGGATAGAATTAAAATTCAAAATGATCTGGACAAACTGGAGAAATGGTCTGAAGTAAATAGGTAGAAATTCAATAAGGACAAATGCAAAGTACTACACTTAGGAAGGAACAATCAGTTGCACACATACAAATGGGAAATGACTGCCTAGGAAGGAGTACTGCGGAAAGGGATCTGTGGGTCATAGTGGATCACAAGCTAAATATAAGTCAACAGTGTAACTCTGTTATAAAAAAGCAAACATCATTCTGGGATGTATTAGCAGGAGTACTGTAAGCAAGACACAAGAAGTAATTCTTCTGCTCTACTCCACGCTGATTAGGCCTCAACTGGAGTATTGTGTCCAATTCTGGGCACCACATTTCAGGAAAGATGTGGACAAATTGGAGAAAGTCCAGAGATGAGCAACAAAAATGATTAAAGGTCTAGAAAACATGACCTATGAGGGAAGATTGAAAAAATTGGGTTTGTTTAGACTGGAGAAGAGAAGACTGAAGGTGGAGACATAACAGTTTTCAAGTACATAAAAGGTTGCTGCAAGGAGGAGGGAGAAAATTGTCCTTCATAACCTCTGAGGGTAGGGCAAGAAGCGTAGACTGCGTAGAGCAGGGGTTGGCAACCTTTCAGAAGTGGTGTGCCGAGTCTTCATTTATTCACTCTAATTTAAGGTTTTGCGTGCCAGTAATACATTTTAACTTTTTATAAGGTCCCTTTCTATAAGTCTACAATATATAACTAAACTATTGTTGTATGTAAAATAAATAAAGGTTTTTAAAACATTTAAGAAGCTTAATTTAAAATTAAATTAAAATGCAGAGCCCCCTGGACCGGTGGCCAGGACCCGGGCAGTGTGAGTGCCACTGAAAATCAGCTCGCGTGCCGCCTTCGGCACACATGCCATAGGTTGCCTACCCCTGGCGTAGACTGTCGATCCTTCATCAGTTGAGACTGAGCCGATCACAACACGTCTTCTAATTTTCTCTCACAATGGCCATCCTTCACCATGCTTGTCCATATCTCCTTGTTAGGAAATCATCCCACCTTTTTGGAGGCCGACTGCCTCGCTGTTTCTGTTCTCGTGGATACCACTCAGATATAGCTGCGGTCCATCTGTTGTCGCTGAGTCAGGCCACATGTCCTTCCCACTGCATTTTGCTGAGCCTGCTTTCAACAACAACGTCTCGCACTCGCAATTAGACTGCTGCCTAATTATTTCGTTGGGGATGTGATTACGGAGTGAAATGTCCAAAAATGTTCGTTCCATCGCCCTCTGTGTGAGAGACAGTTGATGTTCTTCAATCTTTGTCAGCGACCATGTTTCGTTGCCATATAACATCGCTGGAAGCACAGTCGTGTTGAAAAGATTTGCACAAGTTGTTTTGCTGATCTTTCCTTAGAGGATGTCTTTTATGATACTGAATACACACCATCCAGCTTTTTTCCTGCACGACAGTTCACCTTCTCATTGTGGCGCATGTTGACTTCCTGGCCCAAATAAATATATTATTTGGCCAAGAAGCAATGGGCTTAAATTGCAGCAAGGGTGGTTTAGATTGGACATTAGAAAAAACTTCCTAACTGTCACAGTGGTTAAGCACCGTAATAAATTGCCTAGGGAGGTTGTGGAATCTCCATCATTGGGGATTTTTAAGAGCAGGTTGGACAAACACCTGTCAGGGATAATCTAGATCATTGGTTCCCAAACTGGGGTTCACGAAATATTACAGGGGGTTCTTAGGAAAAAATTCCCTAATGGTGGACAGAGCTGTCCCTAGGGACCCCAGGCAGCACGGGGCCAGCAGCCCAGAGCACCTGGACTTCCAAGAGCTAAGCAGATCAAAGCAAGCATATCTATAACACTGAGGAGATTTAAACTTCAAAACTCCTTATAAAAAATGGAAAGGGAGGTGGATTTTTTGTTGTTGCTGTTTTTAAAATAAATAGGCAGCTAGTATTGTTTTTAAAATTATTATGAAGAACAAGTTTAAGGTTTTTTGTAACATGCATTGTTTGCCTGGACTGCTCAAGACCTGAATGCTTGCGTACGAGGAACTCTTTGAGTTGGCTTCTTAAATACCTTCATGCTGTTTCACATCTGATACTCCTTGATGAAACACAGGAGCCTTGTCTTATAACAGGGCTTATTCAAAGTGATACAAGCTACGAAAGTGAGATCTTGGAAGAGTGTTGCCATTTTCATAATGTAATAAAAATATTGTAATGATTAATAATAAATAATGTGTAATAAGCATGTCATAAAAACAAATTTTATATTTCTAAGATCACTGCTTTTATCATTTATACTCAGTTAAAGGAGAAAATCCCTAGAAATATTCATTTTTAGAAGGGGGTTTGCGAAACTTGACATTTTAGTGAAAGGGGTTCACAGGTTGTTAAAGTTTGGAAACCACTGGTCTAGATAATACCTAGTCCTACCTTGAGTGCAGGGGACAGGACTAGATGACAATAGTGGTTCCTTCCAGTCCTATGAGTCTGTGATTCTAATGCCTGTGGTGCTGCACAGCCACTAGCATTTACGTGGTATTGTTTCCGATGATTCTATTGAAAAAGACTATTGAAATTAAGGGGGGGCTCAGCCCCTCTAAGTTATCAGGCCATCAATCTTTACAGTTTCAGTAACTGCTATATCAAGGGAACTTGCCATCCTTACACTAGGATATTGTACAGAAATAATGTCTCCAGTGGCAAAGGTTGAGTTTTTAATGGAATCCACTTTACATTACTATGGTATCCTCATAAAAGTTGCTCAAATGTATTTCCGCACAGTGCAAACCCTAAAGAGTAAAGATATACATTAGGGAAGATTCATGCCTTACATAGTACCAGTCTCCAAGCATTAGCCCAACTACCATTATAGCAGTGGTCCCCAACCTTTTCGTCTGGCGGGCGCCAGAGGAAGGACCACTGCGGCGGTGGAGCACCCGCCAAAATGCCGCCGAATTTCGGTGGCATTTCAGCGGGGACGCCTCTCGATGACGTCGCTTGTCGACGGCAAGTGGCGTCATCGAGAGGCATCCCCGCCGAAATTCGGGGGCGATGCCTCTCGATGACATCACTTGTTGGCGACAAGCGTCATCATCGAGAGGCGTCCCCGCCGAAATGCCGCTGAAATTCGGCGGCATTTTGGCGGGTGCTCTCCCGGGGTCCAGGACACAGGCGCATTAAGATGCCCCCGCGGGCACCATGTTGGGGACCACTGCATTATAGTATTCAACCATGCCAACACTCTCACTTTCAGTTGAACATTTGTTCCACAATACATTTCAACTGTGAGCAAACTTAATAAGTATTGTATAGGACAGCTCTTGACAGAGAAAAGGTGAGTATACATGGTGTACCAAAGCTGGGTAGAAGACATTTACCTAGTGTACAATCCCATGAAATGTAGTTGGAATTATATGTAATCACTATTACACTACTTTCTTGAGGGACAGAAACAGTGGGTTCTGATTAATGTCATTCATTGAGAGAACATTAGCTCTCTTTCCAGCACATATAGATGAAATCTTGTTTTTAATGGCACATATACAAATCATTAATCAAAATCTGAATCTACTTCTGAGACAGCGAACAGCTTTTACAATAGTGTATATAAAGCAGCATATTATTTCCCCATGCTGCCTCTTACTCATGGGAAAAACTTCCAATCCAAATCCATAAAGCTAGCACCATATCCCCCTTCATGTATCTCCTCAAAACTCATCTCTGTCATAATAGGTGCAGAAAACTGCAACTTGACAACAGCCAATAAGGTGATAAGCTGTGATTATTCCTCCTGATAGGATAAGAACGGCACACATCCATATTATTATCCCATCTCCTCTACCACCGCCTGCTTGTTTGTCTCACGCACCTGTTAAGTCTTGTCTTTTAAGCTCTGTGTCAAAAGCAGTCATGTACTATATGTATGTAGAGTAGGGTGACCAGACGTTTAATTTTAATACATTTGTCCCGCATCCCGATTGCACATCGGTTGGGACGCCCTTTGTCCCAATATCAGGGACCGCTCACCATGAGTCACCGCCAAAGTCCCAGGGCTGGCGTGGTGGTGCTTCCTGGGGCAGCTCCAGGTGGTGCACCCGCCCGCTGCCAGGAGCCTGCAGTGCTGGCAGTCCCTAGGCACAGAGGAGGAGGGGATCTCTCTGTGCTGCACCGGTTCCCTCCTGCCCAATCAGAGCTGTGGGGGTAGGGCTTGCAAGCGCCGGCAGCGGGCAGAGAGCCCTCTGCCCCCACACCCCATCCACCTGACCTGACCCGACCCGACCCTAGGAGCCAGAGGGACTTGCCGGATGCTTCCCAGGAGCCGCCCCAGGTAAGCACCACTGGGGACCCCCCCCTCACCCCCCGGCAGCTCCATCCTGGGAAGCGCAGTGAGCCGGCGCGGCTGAGAGCTGGGGGAGAAGCCTGCCCCAAAGTGGCAGTGTAGCACCACTGTTGGAGCCGCCGCTACCTGGCTCCAGGCGGTTGGAGGGGGCCCCAGCACTGCCCCGCCCCGCTACACACTCACCGTACGGATAGCTCCCTGCGGTGCATGGGCTCCATTCAGTGCTGGGCACTGCGCACGCCAGCAGGGTAAATAGCAACCCGGCCCCCGCCACGTCGCCCCCACACAGCCAGCCCACCTGGGCTGCTGCCCGCCAGCAGCCGTGACCCAACGAGGGTGTTTGGCTGGGGATTGCAGCCTGCCGTGGCCGGAGAGAGGGCACCAAGGGGTCCACGGCAGAAAGCAGGGGCATGTGGTGCCTCAATGTGGGGCAGTTTCCCATGTGCCCCCCCCCAACTATCTCCCGCAGCAAAGGTGGGGTGATTATAAAGCCAGGTGGGAGAGTCAGTGGCCACTTTGGGTGAGTCTGCCCTGCAGTTTAAGTGCAGGGTTAGTGGGACTTGAGTCAGCTGAGCTGTGTTAGGGAGTCCTGGGCTTAGGGTGAACAAAGGTCCCAATATTAGAGGCTTTGTCTTTTAGGGGAATAGGCAATTATTCCCCTCCCCCATCTCCAGCCCCGAAAAAAAAAGTGTCCCGATTTTTTACACTTGCTATCTGGTCACCCTAATGTACAGTGCCCAGCACGAAGAGGGTTTCTAGGCACTACCACAATATAAAATATTGAAAATAATAATGGACAGGACTGTTAATACATATGGTCACTAGCTTAGAAATAGAAGCGGTTGAGAAAATAGTCACTGGCAAAATGAACATGAATTTTATGATGCAGCATTGCGGTAGCCATGTTGGTTCCAGATCTGAGAGAGACAATGTGGGTAAGGTAAAATTTTTATTGGACCAACTTCTGATGGCGAGAATGACCAGTGTAACTGAAAAGCTTGTCTCTTTCACCAACAGATGATGTAACTAGCTGTTACTTCTCTGTATTTTTGGGAGACCCTGCACATTTATATTTATTATTACTACTGACCTAATGTCATGCTTGCGCTAAGAACTACAGTTATGATGTAATGAACCAAGATTCAGTGAGACATGTAGAAAAGAAAAGAGCAACACAGTGGTTTTATTGAGGGATAATTTGTAATGGGATGCATTTTAAATGTATAGGCTACAAAATGTAACTAAAATATTTTGAAGGAAAAGAAAGGGTCCGTTATCTATCCTAAAACATAAGAATTACCAATTCAGAAAACCCTATCACTAACAATGGTTTTGCAACCCAATCCAAAGGATATGGGGCTACAGTACTGTCCACAATGCTGAATTACTGCACATACACACTGTAACCTTTTCTCCTTTAAAACTTTTCATTTCATATTAGCACTAAAATAGTCCAGCACTGCATTTGAGGGATTACTAGAGTTTGCAGCAGTTGAAGTCACTCGGCCTTTGGCTCATGCCTTACAACACACCAGAGGCATGCCATAATCCCCCAGAAAAGCACTGCCTGTCGGGTCTTATTACTTAAATATTGAAAGGCAGATAAGTATCCCACTTAAAAGAGACAGTGCTTAATCTGTAATCACTTCAAAGGGATCTCTAATGACTTGGCTTAAACTCATCTTTCTTCAGTTTAACTGCAGCTTTGATGTTCTCACTAATCTCCATCTAACCCTCAGCTCAGGAAAGCACAATCACACTAGAGTTGTTAGAATATGACAAGTACAACTTGCATGCCAAATGTAACCCACAAATAGGTTAGACTTGGCAATTTAATGTACTATAGGTCTAAAACAGCTTCAGTATGTCACATTTATATTTTACTGCCAGCCAAGAAAAAATGAAGACCAATACCATACGACTGCATCTGACGAAGTGGGTATTCATCCACGAAAGCTCATGCTCCAAAACGTCTGTTAGTCTATAAGGTGCCACAGGACTCTTTGCTGCTAATGCCATGTGAACACTCAAGGTATGGAGGGCCAAGAAGTTTGAAATGGTATTGGTTCACAACTTTTGCAATCAACTCTAAATATACTACAACAGTGGTTTTCAACCTTTTTTCACTTGTGGACCCCTAAACATTTTGAATGGAGGTGCTGACCCCTTTGAAATTTTAGACATAGACTGCGGAATGGCAGGGGACCACAGACCACAGGTTGAAAACCCTGTTCTATGGTAACAACAACCTTTTGCAGACCCTTTCGAGGTGGTCTGCGGCCCCCTAGGAGTCTGCGGACCACAGATTGAAAACCACTGTACTATAGCAAAGATATTTGCAGCTAATCTGTGTGTAAATGTTTTCACTTTCACCAGCAGATTAGAAACACACACACACAGACACAGACACACACCCCAGATTAAGTAACAGACATCACTCCACAGACTGAATTTAGACCACTATGCACACCAACATGAGAGACTTTTTAAATATGGTAAGATTTTTACTTGCACTGTAAGAATGATGCAAATTGACCTCCCTAATGTACTGAACAGGCCAGTTCCTGTCATCTGGCACTATCACAATACCATGCTTACATTCAATAACCTATTAGCTAGGCAATAACCATGTATTTATCAGCTACAGAATGTTGAAAAAAAGATAAGTGATTGTCAAGATATGTTACTATTTCTAATGGGAGAGTATCTTGCTTCTCATGAAGGTATTATTTACACCAACAGAATAATCCACATAGTGTATTAGTCAGTGCAAATCCCAGTTATTTCTAGTCAACATGCTCTATGACAGACTCAGTCTGACAACATTCTTTCTTGATATTGTTTTCTAGCAGGGAAGTGTTGATCCTCTGCTACATCTCCGGAGGATAGACCACAATACACTCTGCAGATTTCAGAGGACAGCATGCCCTACTCCACCAAAATCCTGGATGGTCTTTGTGAACAGGCATTCAGACAGCATTGAGCACTGTAGGACCATTCTCTGTGGCTACTAAGATTATTTTCTGATTGTCTTAGACACAGCAGACAAAATACAGTCACTGCCTCATACAACATGACAAAATGGGTCTGATAGACTCCTTATTATACTGGGTAGATTCAGCCAATAAGTATAGTGACACATGATTTATGAGATCATCCAACCAAACTCAAATATCAGAAAAAGCAATAAAAATTTGCAAATGTTCACAATAATCATAAAAGAAAAATGTACACACCAGATTTCATTAAGCTATTCTACTTTCACAAACTTGCAAATATGAAGCCAGACATTTCTCTGACGCACCCACAGCCTGCTACTAATGTTTCATTTAGCTTTAATAATATTTACCTAACCCAAAGTATTGTGAGGATTAATTAGTTAATATTGGTAAAACACTTGAAAATAAAAGCAAGGTATAAGAGCTAGTATTCACAAGGAGGAAAAACACCTTACTGCTTCATATTTTTCTGCCCATAAAAGATTTAGATACATCCCTACTTCAGTCAAGCAGAGTTCCAATCTCAACATAAAATTCAATGTCCTAAAACAGATAGAGACCACTGATCATGCTTTAAAATAATGCAAAACTCATCTTGTTTCTAAATTCATTCTTTTAGTAGTCGCCTAGCAGATGGAGCAATCTGCCCCATCTGCTATGAGAGGAAATCAATTGATTTTAAATGGGATATACATTTTTATTCTTATTATACAGGCTCTAGCAAGCTGTGCAATGGCCTTCCCCCCATGCATACTATTCTACAGCACTACAGTATCTTGGCACACCTGTGGGACTAGATCAATGTAAAATCTATGCTACAAGCATGCAATAAAGTTTCCCTTGCTTCCTCAAAATGGAAAATTAACAGAAGATGCGTGTCTGTGACAGGGATTTGCTTTAGCTGCTTTCTGTTTGTGTTGGAGGGTGTTTATGAAACAATAAATACTAGCTAGTTCTGGCTATAATGCAACTGCTCCACAAACCCTTGCCAATTAACACCGAGACCTTGATCCTGCAAACACAGACACACGTTCTCAACTTTATGCACATAGGTCCTCTCAATGACATCAGTGGGACTACACACATGCATAGAGTGTAAGCACTCGCAGAACTGGGGCCTGAGGAAAGACTTCCACGGGATTCTATGGGATGCAGATCAGATTCTGAGTGTTTAATGAAAAGTAATTAATACAGAAGCAAATTTCTACTTGGGTCTACAACTTATTGGTCTGATGTCTGCAAACATTCAAATATTCAAGCTTTGTTAGTGCTAATACTTCTGAAAAGTGAATTTTAAGCTTCCCAGCTCAAATATTTGTTGAAAGTAAGTTTTGAACTGTATATTCAGCTAGAAATGTGCCTGGTGTTGGAAAGTTATCCAATCTGAGAATGGAAAAAATTTATTAAGATGATGTTTAAAAAAAAAGTGAACAGTACAGAGTTTAAGCACAGAAGTTTCTGGTTATCAGGGAATAATGTACAGATTATCAATACTATCATTTGATTTATGCAACTAAGGCCTTGATCCTGCAAAGATTTACATAACATATTTAATTTTAAGCACATTTGTAGTCTCACTTTAATGTGGATCCTTCTGGACCTTCATATAAGAGTATAAAGCAGAGGTCAACCTGCTTTGAACAACTTGCAAAACAGAGGCCTAAGTCAACAAAGTGTGAACAGCAAATATTCACAACAAACTGCTCTGCTCACCAAGTGATCTGTAAGCCAGAATTATGTGCAGAAGAAATCTGGGAATAATTTCAAATAATACATTTGAGAATTCTTGAGGACAATGAACAAACATTCAAAAAGGCAACATTATTGAATAAATTATTTGTTGTGAATTAATCATTGAGTTCCGCTGCCACTTGAAATACTACCTGGAATACAAAAGCCAGCTTTTCCAGCCCTCTGGACTGCAAATATGATTGGTTCTAAATTGCTGAGGGTTTTGGGTATTTTTTAAATTTAGATTAATCTCTTTCAAGCATTAGGATAAAACCAGACAATTTCTTTTAAGTTGTGGCTTAGGGCAGAATGAAAACAGACCTTTCCTGAGGTAAGATACTAGTACATTATCTTATTGTGTTATACAGTGATTGGCAGAGAACTCAGAAGCAGCAACCACATAATTTATGAAATATTACCAAAATTACACGTGAACTATCCTATAGATGGCATTACTAGGAAATGTATCTTATTGTAAAATCTGATACAGAGTTTAAGTGCCCATTAAAAAAACATAAGCACTTTTGGGAATTGGTTAATGTGTTTGAAGTAACAAAGGCTATTTTTACTTCCTTATCATGATACTCACTAGTGCATTGGTCCCCAAACTATGAGGTACTGGTCCCCTAGGTGGGCGAGGAGGAACGTTTGGGGAGGTCTGCTGCAGGGCCTGGAACACCCCCATGGGGGACGGGGAGGGAGTACCACCCAGCCCCACTCCACCCCCAAGCCCAGCCCAGCTCTGTCCCCGACAGCAGTTCTGCTCCAGTTACAGCCCCACTTACAGCTCTACTTCTCCCTTCTGCAAGTCCCCTCCCAAGCTATCCTGCAGGACCTAGGTTCCCTAGGGCTGGGTTTCTCCAGCCTAGAACCGGATGAACGAACGAACGAACAAACACACGAACGCACAAAGTCTAAGTGGACCAGGTCAATCAGCACTGTCAAGCTGACCCCTTATATGTCTCTGGACTCACTGGGCTGGATGAAGCAGCACTTTCAAGCTGCCTCTCCTTCTATGCCCCTGGGCTCCATGGACTGGGTCAAGCAGCACTTTCAAGCTGTTACCCTTATGCGTCCCAGATTCAGCACATCCCTATCCCTATCCCTACTGGGGTGTTCAGGGAGGGGTAGCACCTCTGGTGTAGGGGCACGTCATGTCCTTCCAGGGCAGCTCATCCACCTTTGGTCCCCACCTGTCACTCAGCTCTCACCTGTGGCTCCTAATAGCTGTAGCATGCGCAGCGGCCACACCCCGGGCAACAGCTTCGACAGGCTGGCCAAACCAGGCTGAGGGTAGCCGTCGGGCATAGACCTACGGTGAGTTAGGGCCTTGTCTATCCCGAGCATGTGAAGACAGACTCCGGTGGATTGAGCGGATGAGACCTTTCAGAATAGGACCAACGGTCACGAAGGCGGTTTCTGCAAGCGACGTGGTACGCTAAGAGCACGGCAAGACGTGAAAGACGCCCTGGTCAACCACTGCGCCCAGCCCATCTCCAACTGTCTCGACTTTTGTCCTGCCATTGGAGCAAGATGGAATCTGAGAAGAGAGAGTGAGGCTGACTATGCGCACCTCTCCCTCACTTTAATCCAATACACGCGCAAGTCTTGACATCCCTCCAATTCCCGTAAACTTTAAAGTCCTGTGGCGATGGGTGAGCGACAAAGCAGCAGGTGTGGATACACTGGGCGCTGTAGCCGCGGACCTGCACACAGGCGGCTCAGGTCGAATGGTCGTCTTCCTGCTGACCGAAGCAACAGCTGGATTTGGCGTCTACCTGAGTGACTGAGCAGTCCTCTTTAGGACCGCACTGCTCACCTCCGTAGTAAGAGGAAGGAGCTAGAAAAGGTGCCCTAAACATTGTTTGCTTCATAGAACCCTGGCCAGCTTACCGTGGCTGGAGGGGATCCCATCTTATGCGGTCGAACAACACAATTTCAAATAATAAAACGTAAGGTGACACCACTCATTGTTGGTACATGGAATGTACGCACGCTTCAAGACAACCCCTCAGCAGATCGACCAGAAAGAAGAACAGCCCTGGTCGCCAGAGAGCTCGCAAGATTTAACATCGATATTGCGGCCCTATGTGAAACTCGTCTAGCCAACGAAAGTCAGCTCACAGAAACAGGAGGTGGTTACACATTCTTCTGGTGTGGACGCAGCAGAGACGAACGTCGTGAATCTGGAGTTGGCTTTGCGGTTAATAATCATCTTGTGCGCAAACTTGCCAGTTTTCCCAAGGGCGTGAACGATCGACTCATGACACTGCATCTTCCACTACCGAGAGGAAAACGAGTTATACTAATCAGCGCTTATGCACCCACAATGACGAATCCGGATGAAGTAAAGGACAAGTTTTATGAAGATCTTGATGCCCTACTCTCATCCGTGAAGCACACCGACAGGCTGATTCTACTTGGCGATTTTAACGCGACAGTAGGATCCGATCACTCTGCCTGGGATGGCGTCATTGGAAAAAATGGAATCGGCAAATGCAACAGCAATGGCCTACTACTATTGAAGACATGTGCGGCTCATGATCTGATCATCACCAATACCATCTTCCGCCTGCCCACTCGCAAAAAGACGTCCTGGATGCACCCACGTTCCAAGCACTGGCATCTCATTGATTATGTCATCGTGCGGAGGAAAGACAGACAGGATGTAAGGGTGACCAAGGCCATGCCGAGTGCTGACTGTTGGACTGATCATAGACTTATCTCTAAATTAAGCCTTTACATCAAGCCAAAGAGACGTCCGCAGGGAAACAAAGCTGTGATGAAAAAGATCAACGTCAGTAAACTGAGGAACCCCAACACAGCAGCTTCACTAGTAGAAGATCTTGGCAACCAACTCTCAGAGCTGCAATTAGAGGAAAATGTTGAGAGGAACTGGGAACGCTTCCGAAATATTGTGCACTTTTCTGCACTGAAGGTTCTTGGACCCTCACATAGGAAACAGCAGGTCTGGTTTGATGAAAACGACGAAGAGATCAAGGCTTTACTTGCTGAAAAGCACCGCCTTCACCGTGCTCATCAGAATGACCCATTGTCAACAGCTAAGAAAAATGCCTTTAACAACATTTGCAGGACCGTACAGAGCAAGCTTCGCAAGATGCAGGACTCCTGGTTGAGTGCCAAAGCGGATGAAATCCAGAAGTTTGCTGATAGAAACGATGCCAAATGGTTCTACGAAGCCCTTAGATCCTTGTATGGACCTCGGCCTTCAGGGAGTTCCCCTCTCCTGGACTTAGATGGTGTAACTCTCATTACTGAAAAGACTCTGATTCTACAGCGTTGGGCTGAGCATTTCCAATCCGTACTGAACCACCCATCTTCCATCAATAACGAGGCGATTGACAGAATGCCCCAGGCAGATATCAACTACAGCCTGGACGTTCTACCATCAGAGACTGAAACCCTACAGGCCATCAGTCAGCTGTCTAGTGGCAAGGCCTCAGGATCTGATGCGATTCCAGCGGAAATCTATAAAGACGGTGGTGCAATGCTTGTTAACAAACTCACTCAGCTGTTCCAGTCCTTCTGGAATCAAGGGTCCATTCCTCAGGAATTGAAAGACGCGTCCATCGTACACCTCTACAAGAGGAAAGGAAATCGAAAAGTCTGTGATAATCATAGAGGAATATCACTGCTTTCTAGCGCAGGTAAGATCCTTGCACTAGTTGCTGAATCGCCTGATTGACCACCTGGAACAGGGTCTACTACCCAAGACACAGTGAGGCTTCCGCAAAGAGCGTGGCACTGTGGACATGATCTTCGTAGTCCGACAGCTCCAAGAGAAATGTCAAGAGCAGAATCGCGAATTGTACACCATCTTCATGGATCTTACCAAGGCTTTTGACACTGTCAGTCGCGAAGGTCTGTGGCGCATCATGTCGAAGTTTGGGTGCCCTGACAGATTTATCCTGATGGTACGTCAGTTCCACGACGGCATGACGGCTCGTGTTCTGGACGACGGAGAAGCTTCAGAGGCCTTTCCCATCACAAACGGCATCAAGCAAGGGTGTGTGTTGGCACCAACCCTGTTCAGCATAATGTTTTCAGCTATGCTGTCAGACGCCTTTCAGAACAGTTCCTTGGGAATCAGCCTGAGATACAGGACTGATGGGAAACTGTTCAACCTGCGAAGACTCCAGGCTGTCACCAAAATAAAGGAGACTGTGCTACGAGACCTCCTTTTTGCTGACGACTGTGCCCTGAATGCTGGATCAGAGCAGGAAATGCAAGCTAGCATGGATAAATTCACAGCAGCATGTGACAACTTCTGCCTCCTCATCAACATAAAGAAAACCGAAGTGTTGCACCAGCCAGCTCCGAAAGCCCAACACCAAGAGCCCACCATCACAGTGAAGGGACAAAAGCTGCAAGCAGTGGACCAATTTACATACCTTGGCAGCACCCTTTCTCGCGCAGTGACAATTGACATCGAGGTCAATTGCAGAATCGCCAAGGCAAGTTCTGCATTTGGCAGACTGCTGACCAACGTGTGGGACCGCCGTGGAATAAGCCTTGCTACAAAGCTTAAAGTCTACCGAGCAGTAGTGCTAACTACCCTGATGTATGCCAGTGAGACTTGGACTGTATACAGGAGGCATGCTAGGCAGCTGAACCACTTCCATATGACTTGCCTCCGCAGACTTCTGAGGATCCGGTGGCAGGATAAGGTGCCAGATACAGAAGTCCTCTCTAGAACAGGCCTGCCATCAGTTTACACTCTGCTCATGAAAGCCCAGACACGCTGGGCAGGCCATGTTGTAAGGATGCCAGACTATCGCATCCCCAAACAGCTCTTCTATGGTGAGCTGTCTCAAGGAAAGCGATCGCACGGGGGACAAAAGAAGCGATACAAAGACACGCTGAAAGCCTCTCTTAAGTCCCTGGATATCGACATCACCTCCTGGGAAACCTTGGCACAAGATCGATCGACATGGCGTACGCTGATCCACCAAGGCTGCCAGACATCTGAAGCCAGAAGGATAACCATAGCACAAGAGAAGCGAGCACTTCGTAAAGCTAGAGCTGCAAATGCTGTAACAGTGGTGCCCACGCATGTCTGCCCGACATGTGGCAGAACATTCCGTGCCCATATTGGCCTTGCCAGGCACCTGCGGACGCACTGTGGACAGCTTACAACCTGCTAGATGTCAAGGTCTTCTTCGAAAAACGATGGACGAACATCATCATCATCATCCCTACTCTCACAACACAATTGTACTGGCAGTAACCTACTTGATGGGCAAACCCTATAGTATTTTGGGCGCTGCAGGGATCTTTAGCTTAGGTAAAAGAAGCGTTGCTGTAGAGCAAATGGGGGAAGCTAAAAACATAAAAGAGTAAAGTTCAGCAAGAGAGAGAGAAGCAACCAAGTTAACCATAAAAGTTATTTATTGAATAATAGTGATAACTACACAAGGAGGGCTACACCAACATAATATACCCACTGGTCCACAATTTTTGAGAAGTCGTCTGCTTCAGAGAATAAATGTGCTATTTATTATGTATTTTGATGTGCTGAATTCAAATATGACAATTAAAACAACTGATTGGCTACTGTTTCTAAGTTATTTAAGTTTTTACATTTTATGTCTATGTATATTGTGTAGATAGTAGAGTTTTATTCATAAATTGTAAACCTAGGTCTTTTCATGTGTTTATGGTTGCTTTACATGATAATATTTCACCTGTCCTGTTTATGTAACACTTTAAAAATCAGCAAAAGGGTTATATAAATAAAATTTATTATGAAACAAAAGGCAAAAAACTATTATGTACATAGTTTAGTCCTATTCAGTGTCTACTCGGCGCTTCTTGGCTTGTCTCTTGTATTCATTAAATGGAGCATCTCTTGTCACTGTCCAGCAATAGTCTGCAAGCATTGATGGGCTCCATTTTCCCCGATAGCATTTCTCCATTGTTGCAATGTCCTGGTGAAATCGCTCGCCATGCTCGTCACTCACTGCTCCGCATTTCAGTGGAAAAAAATCTAGATGAGAGTGCAAAAAATGTATCTTTAGTGACATGTTGCAACCAAGGCTTTTGTATGCCTTGAGGAGGTTTTCCACCAACAACCTGTAGTTGTCTGCCTTGTTGTTTCCGAGAAAATTTATTGCCACTAACTGGAAGGCTTTCCATGCCGTCTTTTCCTTGCCACACAGTGCATGGTCAAATGCATCATCTCGAAGAAGTTCACGAATCTGAGGACCAACAAAGACACCTTCCTTTATCTTGGCTTCACTTAACCTTGGAAATTTTCCACGGAGGTACTTGAAAGCTGCTTGTGTTTTGTCAATGACCTTGACAAAGTTCTTCATCAGACCCAGCTTGATGTGTAAGGGTGGTAACAAAATCTTCCTTGATTCAACAAGTGGTGGATGCTGAACACTTTTCCTCCCAGGCTCCAATCACTGTCGGAGTGGCCAATCTTTCTTGATATAGTGGGAATCTCTTGCACGACTATCCCATTCGCAGAGAAAATAGCAGTACTTTGTGTATCCAGTCTGCAGACCAAGCAAGAGAGCAACAACCTTCAAATCGCCACAAAGCTGACACTGATGTTGGTCATAGTTTATGCACCTCAAAAGTTGTTTCATGTTGTCATAGGTTTCTTTCATATGGACTGCATGACCAACTGGAATTGATGGCAAAACATTGCCATTATGCAGTAAAACAGCTTTAAGACTCGTCTTCGATGAATCAATGAACAGTCTCCACTCATCTGGATCGTGAACGATGTTGAGGGCTGCCATCACACCATCGATGTTGTTGCAGGCTACAAGATCACCTTCCATGAAGAAGAATGGGACAAGATCCTTTTGACGGTCACGGAACATGGAAACCCTAACTTCACCTGCCAGGAGATTCCACTGCTGTAGTCTGGAGCCCAACAGCTCTGCCTTACTCTTGGGTAGTTCCAAATCCCTGACAAGGTCATTCAGTTCACCTTGTGTTATGAGGTGGGTTCAGAGGAGGAGGATGGGAGAAAATGTGGGTCCTGTGACATTGATGGTTCAGGACCAGAAGTTTCATCCTCTTCCTCTTCCTCGTCTGACTCAAGTGAGAATGATTCTGGTGCATCAGGAACTGGCAGTCCTTCTCCATGGGGTACTGGGCATATAGCTGATGGAATGTTTGGATAATGCACAGTCCACTTTTTCTTCTTTGACACATCTTTCCCAACTGGAGGCACCATGCAGAAGTAACAATTGCTGGTATGATCTGTTGGCTCTCTCCAAATCATTGGCACTGCAAAAGGCATAGATTTCCTTTTCCTCTTCAACCTCTGGCGAAGATTTGTTGCACAAGTGTTGCAGCATATGTGTGGGGCCCACCTCTTGTTCTGATCTCCAATTTTGCAGCCAAAATAAAGGTGATAGGCTTTCTTAACCATAGTGGTTATACTGCACTTTTGTGATGCAAAAGTCACTTCACCACAAACATAGCAGAAGTTATCTGCACTGTTCACACAAGTACGAGGCATCTCTGCTCACTTTGGCTAAACAGAAACGTGTCCCTTTGCAAAATCAAACACTGACAAATAAGAGAGCACGACACTATGATTTCTAGAGCTGATATAGGGCAATTTGTTCAGCAGAGTGATGTAAGCTTCGTTATGATTGCATCATCCATGACTTCTAGGAATAACATGATGCAATTCATATCATGTATGATGCAATACCAGCTTCAGATTGCATCATTCATTGTTTTGCCTAAAAAGCAAGTACTGTCCAAACCCAGTCATAGATTTATTCATAGATCCAATCAAAGATGTATTTTAGTCATTTCTGGTTTAAATTGAGATCCCTTCCCTTTAGAACTCACTTATCCTCCGCTATTCCCAAGTCAAGGGTCGTATATACTGACCCAATAGCATATCTTGAAAACTAGAGCCAATCAACAATTTTAAGCATCATTTTCGTTCTCAGTGATCCAGAATTAGTAAAGTTGGACTACATTTATTTCAGAAGCATTTTGGCTGTAGAGCAGTGAAGGTTAATACCTAAGGTAGAAAGGAAAACGGAGAGAGAGAGAGAGAGAGAGAGAGAGAGAGAAGGGGATCTCACCCACTCCATGAGGCTTGAACTGCTCGGGGTTCCCCAGTGATGGTGGTAGCTCAGGGTCCTGAGGGCAGGAGACAGGCAGAACCCCCAGCACAATCAGTCAGGAGAATATGGAGTCCCAGTGGAACTGATGCATAGTTTGGATCTAAGCATCAGAACCCTGACTAGAGGGTGAGTAGGGATTTTTGTAGAGGAAATACAATGGTTCAAGGGAGAACACTAGATTTGTTTATAGGTAAGCAGATGACTCAAGGGTTTTCTTTAGGCTAGACAATAGGGGCTGATCACTCTTGGCCATGGGTGGTGTTTTCTTCCAGGGAGCTCACAATGCAATTAGGCTGCTTTCAGTATTTGGGGTATCAATCATGGATTCATTACTAGAATTGGTCTGATAATTGCTGAGCTGGGTGTGTGCAGGCGTAGGTTCATTAGCATCAGGAGCAGAGATTCCCATGATGCAGTGCTTCCCTGCTTTTTCTGGTCCCAGAGTTCAGTGCGGTTCTCTGTTCTCCATTCTGTATACAAATTGAGATGTCTCCCTGTCCCATCTCTCATGCAGATGAGGCTAGGGGAGTTGTCTCTGCTCTCCATTTTGTATGCTAAAGGAGATGTCTTAATCTTGTCACCCTTGTCAGAAGGGGTCTAGGTGTGTCTCCCACCGCCCTTCATTGCTCTCTGCAAGTCTTTTCTCTGATAGGTTTTGGTTTAAGCAGAGGCTGGGGGGGTGCGTATCTTTCATGAGTCAGACAGGCTGGATACTGCACCCTGGTTCCTCAAGAACACAGAGCTGACTGGTATCACCTACAGTGTACATGACAGCCAGTGTTAACTGGTTTGTATTTGAAAAACAGGAAAAAAAACTTTCATGTAAGAGTACGATGCTATTGCAGTTCATTAAAAACCAGATTCTCCCATCCTTGTCTCATTGAGCAGTACCTTAGACCATGAGTAGCTCCAATGAAGTCAGCAGGACTCTAAGAAGTGAGGTCCCTCACTGGTTCCAATTCAGGTAATTATGCCACCCATGTTCAAGAAAGATGAATTCAAACTAAAACAGGTGCAGAGGAGGGGTAATAGGATGATCAAGGGAATGGAAGGACTATCTTATGACAGGAGACTAAAAGAGCTTGGCTTCTTTGGCCTAGAAATCAAAGGCTGAGAGGGGATGTGATTGCTCTCTATAAATATATACGGGGGATGGGGGGAAAACCAGGGAGAGAAAAGAGCTATTTAAAGGTAGCAACCATGTTGGCGCAAGAACAAATTGGTATAAACTGGCCATGAATAAATTTAGGAGGGAAATAAAGTTTGTAGCCATCTGACAAGTGAAGATCTGGAACAGCCTCCCGATAGGAGTTGTAGAAATAATGTAGAGTTTACTAAATTTACAAGTGGGATTGTATGATGAGGTTGCCTGCCATGGTGGGGGCTGAGCTCAACCACCCCTAATGGTCCCGTCCAGTTCCTGTCACATGTTCCTAAAATCTCGTGCTTCAGGACACTTGTCAGTCATCAGTAGGAATCTGGAAGGAATTTTTTTCCCACCCCTTGTATTCTGTTTGGGTTTTATTGTCTCCTTCTTCTGAAGCATCAGAGTTGGCTGTGGCTGGAGATTGGTGGCTGGAGATTGGACATGGTGGGCCAATGCTCTGAAGTGGTTCTGAATTCCTTCTCAGGTGCTTGGCTGGAGGGTCTTGCTACATGCTCAGCTAACTGATCACCCTATTGAGGGTCAAGAAGGAATTTTCCCTAAGGTCAAATTAGCAGGACCCTAGTTGCAGAGAAAGGCAATCCCCGCCCCACCAAGGGGTCTGGGTCACTTGGCAGGATTATCTGCATATACCTCACTTTATCAATTCCCTGCCCTTTCAGGGGCTTTGGGCACTGGTGGCACCTCAGTCCCTCCTATTCTCTGCCTGTGGCACATAATAGTTTAGCCTCCTCAGGAGGGATCTGAGTTTCCTGAAATACTGGCCTTGAAATTTGTGACACATGATTAACTGGAAGCTTATTCATTTATTTACATTTAAGCACATGCTTAAGGGCTTTTCTTGATCAGGTAGGGCCATTATAAGTAAGGCTATCACAATCTAACCCTCTGTGCTACGGATTCAGATTTGGGTAATCAAGAAAAGAAGGAAAGAGAATTAGAGGGAAATGCTTTGAGTCGTTTACAGCAGACAAATGAAAACAAGTGGATTTCTTATTTGTAATTTAACAGTGAAAAAAGATTCAGCATTTATACTGAGATGAGGTTAAATTGCAGCACCGGAAGACATTTGGTTTAAAATCATTACAGATAATACATCCTCCCACACCTGACTGGCCCATCATTATTTATACACACTGGAAAAATTCACCCCTCATTAAACTGTAGTTTAAGCAAGGTTTCACAAGGAGACCCGTAAGTCAGACATTTTGTATTTCAACCTATCAATTAACGTGGCTCTGGATAATGGAGTCACTCTGAGCAGATACTGAAGGTGAAAAAAACACAGAGAAAAGCAGAACAATTCTGTTGGCATAAGGACACGATCAATAGCATTTCTGATTAGACAACTGGCAACACAATACAAGCATTCACATTCAATAAAACATTTTAAAATGAACTCTTACATTATTTAGGGACTTTTTTAAAAAAATTAATGAAAAAGGTGTGGGGAAGAAGCATTTCACAAGCTCTCAATTTAAAAATCCTCATTGACTCAATGGGAGCTGGATGGGATCTAAATATAGCAAGGACGGCTGATTAGAAGGATTATATAAACTAAAAAAAAATGAGTAAGTCTCATTGAGTGTAAATAGGACAAAGGCTGCTAAAGTGCCAAAGTTACTCTTGAAAAGAGGAGTTAGGCTCCTAAGTCACATAGGTGATTGAAAATTTTACCCCTGATCTTTCAGTTTTGTGGAAGAAACTGTGTAACTATGAGGGTAATTACTGCTGGAATAGTTTACTAAGGGTTATGGTAAAGTCTCTCATTTTGGACTCAAACTCATAACTATCTTTCTCAAAGATATGTGCTAGTTCAACCACAAGTCATTGGGCCTGAGATTACTGGATAAAATTATATGGCATATAGATTCATGGTCTATAAACCATCCTATAGAATGTAACAGAAAATGGTTATCTATGCCATAGAATTCCATATGATGGTTCAAGACTTATAAAACAGATATTATGCTCTACTGAAATTCCACATTTTTGGAGCATCATCTACAGATCTCTGTGAAATTTCTATACTTTACAGTTTCCAAACATATATCAATCCATCAGATATCCATGAGCCAAGAAGGGATAAACAGAATTAGGAAGGTGGCACATTCCATGAATATGTACCGTATAAGCAAAAATATTAGGAGTGTGAAAGTACAAATAAACAAAGTCTGCATAGGAAGGACAGTACTGATAGTTGTACTAAGAGTTTTGTTTTAATAAATAATTACTTTTAAAGTATTTCAGGCATTGTTTAAAATGTTTTTAAGTAAACAAATATTTTGTACTATGTAATTGTGTGGTATTTTCCTTTGATAATGACTTGTAGATCTTAAGTATAATACGCTTAGTATGACATTCCCCTTTCTGTACTTCAGCTCCCTTCAGTCTTTTCAGACAACAGCAAACAGAGTAAAACCCAGACCCATTGCATTTAAACACTGAAGCTAGCTAATTTCAGGGATTAAATGCTAGCGGTCTAGGTTTTACTCTATGCTCTAAACTCAAGGATTTGAAATACAAAGGGAATGTTATACTAATTGTACATTATTTGTTCACATACCAACATTCCATATAAGTATGATTTTTATCTTTGCAGGGTCCCTTTAAGTTAGTTTGACTGATGTCACTCATAATTATGGAGAGAGTATCTAAAACAGCTCTGTTTCCCTACCAATTAAACACAGAAGTAATTTTAGTGACGGATTTTATATTTATTCTCATATCATGCCACACCTGCAAATGAACCATAAGTCAGGTTTTGCAGAACCTAAAAGCTGTTCTTTAAGTTCATTCCCCTGATAATGTGTTATTCTTGAGGATGAAAGGTTACTGCTTTTAAGGGAGGTGGTGGAAAGAAAAAAAGTAGTGCTCTTTTATAGCCTATCCAAGATAGCAGCTTTTCTCTCTGGAAACTCCCACCTGGTAATACATCATGCAGTTAAGTTAGACAACTCCACTGGAAAAAATGTAAACATCCAACTTCAGCTATAAACCAAATTCAGTAAACTCTGAAAGCTTTTTTTCTGGTAATCCTGACAAACTAGCCAAGGAAATTAATTTTGACACAATCATTGATTGGTAGGATGGAACAATTAAAAAAAACCAACAGATAACTGGTAAGCTACACAAAATGTTTGAACTCACACCTATCTGACTGGTTTCAGAGTAGAAGCCATGTTAGTCTGTATCCGCAAAAAGAGCAGGAGTACTTGTGACACCTTAGAGACTAACAAATTTATTTCAGCATGAGCTTTCGTGAGCTACAGCTCACTTCTTCGGATGGATTAGCCGTGGAACTACTGTACAACTAACCACAAACCCGTCCAATTTAGAAGAACAGTCAGCAACAACTTGTGATTTACTAGGTGCAATCAAACAAGGCCACCAAAGAAGGACTAGAATCTGGACCTTCATATGGTGTGTGTTTATCATCCCACTGGCTGTACAATGTTACTACATTAAAGTGCAACCATGTCTTATATTCATTGTATCAAAACTCTCTCCAAGCTCTTCTGATGGCTCTGTGATCAGTACTGCTGGCATGGTGAAGAATACACATACACATGCGCATACACACACACACAATTAGTCCCTACTCTGTTAAAATAAAACATTTAAACTAGGGCTGTCGAGCAATTAAAAAAATTAATCACGATTAATCGCAGTTTAAATCACACTGTTAAACAATAATTGAATACCATTTATTTAAATATTTTTTGATGTTTTGTATATTTTCAAATACAGGCTTGAGGTTGGAGGCTCTGGGCTTCAGCCCTGCTCGGGGCTCAGGGCTCCAGCCTCCCCACCTCGCCCCCCTTCCCACGGCCCACAGAGCTCCAGGACCGGGCTTCAGCCCCCTTGCCACCGATGTCTCTCTTCCTTTGTTTTCAGTTAATCACAGGCATTAAGGGTGATTAATTGACAGCCCCAATATAAACAAATAAATTGCTAGCAGAACATAGTTCAATAATGTAGAAGCAAAATGACTGACTGGGTCACTGACTCAGTATCATGCTAAGATATTTAAGACTTTCAGTGGCTATGTCACACTAATTATATAGGTTTTTACAGTAAACTAAGAAATTAATGTAGCTCATAGTGGATGCTAATTTACACCTATAAAATATTCAAAATTAGTAGCCTTGTTACCAGACACTTTTACACAGTCAAGAGTAAGGTCCTCTCTGCATGTTTACTGACAGTACGGACAAAGTTCCATCATCTAATCCAGGAGTTGGCAACCTTAGGCACGTGGCCCATCAGGGTAATCCACTGGTGGGTCGTGAGACATTTTGTTTACATTGACCATCTGCAGGCATGGGCCCTGGCAGCACCAAGTGGCTGCGGTTCGCTGTTCCCAGCCAATGGGAGCTGTGGGAAGCAGCAGCCAATACGTCCCCATGGCCACTGGCAGCTGCAGGCAGACATACCTGTGGACGGTCAATGTAAACAAATGCCTCAGGGCCCACCAGCGGATTACCCTGATGGGCCATATGCCGAAGGTTGCCAACCCCTGATCTAATCATTACAGACTTGCCCCACAGTGCTCAAGGCCCTAGTTAGAGTTTACAGTGCACAGGAGAAAATGCAGAAACAAACCAGCTCTGCATACCCCAGCGTTGTCCCCCCCCCCCCACATCATCTCCTGTCATCTCATTCAAATTCCTACTGAGTATCTCATCTGCACAAATTCCTACTTTGTTCCCTGCTCTTTTCTCACCCTTGAAGTTATCCTTGCTTCTATTTTCTCTTTTTCCCTCCCACACACTGGTATCTGCTTGTTCTTTGCCTCTTTGTTCCCATTCATATATTTTCTGCCCTCACTTTCTCATACACTCTCATTTTCCCCCTCACCTAAACATTCATCCTTTCCCTAACACATCTCTTCTTTCTCTTCACTCCATCTCACACAGCTACTACCCAGCAATCATCCACTTCCACCTCTCCCAGAAGCCACATTTCTCCTAGGCCGCAAGAAGACTGAGGGGCCACTGCAAGAGACAGTGACAAAATAATAGCACCAAAGCACAGGAATAAGCCATCCTGTGGAATGAGGGAAAGAAGAATGTGGGGACCCTGGAGCAAGAGGTGTATGTCTGTGGGACAGGGAGAGGAGCTTCAGAGCCCCAAATGCAGCCACTACAGTGGATGGGTTCTAAGGAGGAAGTCAGAGGGGACACAAAAAGTTTATGCAGCAAGAGGAGGACTGTGCCACCAGCCTGGGCCTGAGACAAGGGCCCTGGCTGTCACTCTCTGGAAGAGGCCCTGACAATGCTATTGAAATGGCATAGTTACAGATTCAAAAAAAAGGGGGAGGTAGCATCATTGTGATTTTCTCCTTACTTGGCAGTGTAACACCACAGAACATATGTGAATTTCAGAACATAATCCTTGTTAGTTAGTGTGTGGCAAGCTTGCGTGTAACTCTACAGCACGCTAGCCTACCACACACTAACTGGCCACATGAACCTGCTACTGCACACTAAAAGTTCCACATAGCAAGAGGTCAGAGCACAGTGTGAAACTTTTAGAGTGCGGGAGCATGGCAGTGCATGGCAGCTTTACCCCCTGGCTTGCTGCGCACAAAGTGTCCATGTGGAGAAGCCCTAATATTTACACAAAAGTAATGTTGTCCCAGTGCCTCAAGAGGGAAATAATCTGTGCCAGTGTAACCCACACATCTCCTGGGTGTGGTGTTCTGTCCCAGCTAGCGGCACCAAGACCACTTAGAGAGAGAGATTAATGAGTTTGCTCACAGCCAATTAACTTTTAGCTCATGCAGTAGAGGATCATGCACTAAGTTCCAGAGGCCCCAGGTTCAATCCCAGTGACCAGGGTCTGTCGGTGTTATACCAGCTCATCTGGGACTTATTGCGTCCTCTTCCACATGGGCTGGCAAATTGGTGGACAAAGTCAATGCTCTACCTATACCCTCCCTACGCACCCCAGCTTTAAGGGGAGGGCAAGTAGAAGCCCTGCAGAAGATGCTTTATTTCCCACCCTGTGAGCTGCAAAGTGAGGAGACTGCACTGGGAAATAGGAGCTCACTTTATGCCTGCACAGCTGGTGTTCTGGGTGAGTGATAGTCTCATCCTGTGTATCTATGATGATCTATGAAAAATAATTCTAACAACTGAGAATTAAATGAATAAAGAGGCAAAATAGAAATAAACAATTAACTCTGAGAAGCCTTTCAGGCTGCAGCACTGAGGATGAAAGGATGGCCAGTACACGAACAGAACCAGAAAATGAAAGCTTTGCAGGCTGTTGTCTTGATACAAGGATGAATAAATACCTATTTTAATGCAAACTTGACTTATCTGTTGTAGGTCTATTTTAAAAGCTCCTCTGGCTCCTCCTGACCTGTGATATAAAGGAGTGGGAGAGGGAGAGTGTCTGATTAAACAAAAAGCTGTTTACAGAAACATAAAAAAGCAAACAAATTGGCTGGTTTAGCGGAGACAGCCATCTGTTTTAAAAGGACCCAGTTTAACACTCAGATTAACTTCCAGTTACCGGAGTTCTTTGAAAGGTCAAGGTAGATGAGATAAAGAGATTGCAGTGTGAAGGGGCATTGCATTTGTAGATGTCAGAGGTCTACCTGCAGACACCTGGCATACAAGTTTGTTTCCAATGCAAATGCCCTTGTTGACCAATTCAAAACTTGCATTCTGCCAATTATTTGCATTAATATTATTTGCTTAAATCCTGAATGTTGTTGCTGATCAACTCATTCACTGAATACTCAGAGAAATCAAACACAAAAGGCGCTCAAAATGCAGGCAACATGAATTCAATCTTTGGAGTGAATATTGACAGAAGAGGTTTTGGGATACTCTATCAGCTCTGCTTCCAAATCTCACTCTCATCTAATCCTTCAGTTAAATAAAGAAGAAAATGAAACAATATGTAAATATCTGTTTCTGACTTTGATGTTTGTTGTATAATTTAGGGTGCAAGAAGTATAATTAAAATGCTATGGGAAGAACCCATTACAAGCCCTTGGTCAGAATAAGAAATTCTACATGTTACTGAAGCAAGTCTGCAACTGTGGAAAAGCTACCAGTAGAACATGAAATTAATTCCTTGACCCTTAGGTAGTCAATGGTAGGATTTGGAAAATAAGGAGCATGCACTTGAAAGGGATAGTCAATTTCTTTATTAATCATATCGCTGCCACCAGATATCAGGTGTCTTGTTTTGATCTGAAGAAAAGTCAGTAGTTAATTAAAACAAATTTACCTCATTCACAGGCAGAAGCAAATGCTGTAACTTGCTTTAACACATTTCTATAGTGCAGAGCCCTGGAAAATTTAGTAAGAAACAAGTTCTGATGTATCACAGATTTCGCAGCAAAGGTAATGATGGCGACTTTTGCTCTAATGCATAAAAAGCAGTTTCCCAGCCCTAATTTGAGACATCATATTCCTTTCTCCATCCTCACCCTCACTCCACGAAGAGCAGCTCCTCCGAAGTGTGTGATTTCAAAGCACCCTCAATGAAGCGTAAATCCCATTTTTGAGAGACCAGCTGCCTTCCAAGGCCCCAATCCTGCAAACACTGTGTGTACACATTTCACTCTTCTCACATGTGTAAAGCTAAGCACATCCATGAGCATTTGCATTATCGGGGTCCAAGTTGTCAGTTAAAGAACAAGAGGGCTCTCATTGGTTTCATCCTCTGCAGAATGGCTTTCGCACCCCAGACCATCCCCTAAATAGGAGCCAAGTAGCTGAGTTTCTCTATGAACTAAAATAAAGATTAAGAAAAAATATGTATTTATAATGGAGAGTAAGATTTTCATCTGGTTTCTGGTTTGCAAAACTAATGGCCAGGTAAGAAAATAGTTTTTATTTCATTTATTTTATTAATTATTATTATTAAACACTAACTCTCCTGAATCCACGGGCAAAACGCTATGCAGATAGCTATTTATACACATTGAGTATGTCTATGGTGGAGAGCATAACAAATGTGCGATCCAGTAATCTAGCCATCAAGGACTCAACTGGGTTTCTCCTCCCTTGGTTTTCACACCTCAGCTGCTAGAACAGGGCCTCATCCTCCCTGATTGAACTAACCTCGTTATCTCTAGCTTGCTTCTTGCTTGCATATATATACCTGCCCCTGGAAATTTCCACTACTTGCATCCGACGAAGTGGGTATTCACCCACGAAAGCTCATGCTGCAAAACGTCTGTTAATCTATAAGGTGCCACAGGATTCTTTGCTGCATTTGAGGAGAAGGATCAGTGTTTCATATTTCTGCAAATGGTCCTTGTTTGTCCAAAATTAATTGCATTTGCTCATAATAAGCTAAATGCATATGACCAGATTCACCCTGATGCAAATCAGCATAGCTCTACTGAAGCCATTGGAGCAAGCTGAGGACCTGGTCCTTAGTGTCCTGTCAAACATGCTGTAGGGACCTTTTATATTTGACAATCTGTCCCTACTTGTAATTTGCTCTGACACTCTGATTACCTTCCCCATACCTGAAGAAGAGCTCTGTCCCTTCCATCAACAGAAGTTGTTCTAATAAAATATCTTACCTCACCTACCTGTCTCTCTCATACCCTGGGACCAACAGGGCTATAACACTGAGATAGAGTTACACAAATTAGCATGTGATAAGAGAAACCTCAATTTGCATAGTAACAAAGACTTTCTTCCAAAAGATGTTGAAAGCAATCAATACCCAATGAGATTTTATCAGAATCAACTATATGCAACTTACTCACATGCAGTCAGTGGAAGTGGTAAAGAAAACCCTTTACTAATGTGCATAAATATTCCTGTAAGAAAATGAATCAGAGGGGAAAAAAACAAGTAGCTAGCCAAATTCAATGTGAGACAAACACCTCTATGGCATGAAAGCTGATCTATAGTATAACAGGCAGGGCTGGCTCTAGGCACCACCAAACCAAGCACGTGCTTGGGGCGACACATTTTCAGGAGTGGCATTCTAGCCATCTTTTTTTTTTTTTTTTTGGTTAGAGCCGGCCCTGGCAGTAGCAGGGTGTCGTGGGGGGGAGGAGGCGCCCTGGGGCCGCTTCGGTTTGTGCCGCGGGGGAGCAGCACCCGTACCTTGTGGATGGGCCGTGCAGGCTCCGAGTGGGGGACACTCAGGCTGGGGGCCGCCTCACGGGTCACACGGAGCCGCCTGCAGGTGCTGCAGGGCGGCCGCACCCCAGCGCCACAGCCGGGGCTGGGCGAAGCAGCCCGAGCCGCCCAGGGACTGCAGCAGCAGCAGCGGGGCCATAGAGGCAGGGCACTGCCATGCGGGGCCCGCGTTCCGCTCTCCGGGGCTCTGCTCCCTCTGGGGCTACCCTGCCGGGGCGGTCCCCCAGCTCTGCCCTCCCGGGTCCCAGCCAGTTCTGGAAGTGGGAGCCCTGGCTGGAGGGACCCGGGGCTGAGGCGCAGCCCGGGAGCCCCGCTGCTTACCCCGACCCTGCTAGCGCCAGACCAGCTGGAGGCAAGGGGGGAGCAGGCGGAGTCAGCTCTGGTTGGGGGAAGCCCAGGGCTGGGACGGCAGGGGGTGCGGGTGGGGTGGGGAAGAGAGCCCAGTGCTGGGGAGGCAGAGGGTGTGGGTGGGGGAGGACACTGGTAGGGAGGGGGAGAGCTCAGGGCTGGGGTGGGGGGCAGCCAAAAATTTTTTTGCTTGGGGCGGCAAAAAACCTAGAGCCGGCCCTGATAACAGGAGGAGGAAGAAAGGCACTCGGCTGCCAAAAAAAACCAAACAACCACACACACAGGTACATAAGAAGAATAAATCATTGCAGTATCAGGCATCCCTGTGTGACGAGTGTTGTTAAATTATGAGTTTTTAATAGTGCCCAATAGTAGCTCAATGCACCATCACTAGGAACTGAGGTTATTGTTCTTTGTCAAGAAGACACTGTTGAAAAATGGTGGCTATTTAAATGGTGATCATTACATAAATATGAAATAGAAAAGCTGCTGTACTTGAAGGTTCTCTCTGATACAGAGAGAAAGGAGAAAGAAGAACTTTGACAATAAATACAGATTTCTAGGGAAATGGTGACACTAATCTGACAATCTAGCAGAAGCCCTGAGAGCTGGGTTAAGGAGGTAAGGAGAAAAAATATGATTAAGCCATGATGCAGGTAATATTTCCATATGCCATCTTTGAGCCAGCTAAAAGGAACATTTAAATAGTGCCTGACTTGACACAGGTATAAACAATACACTTTCCTTATATGTCTTTTTAACTTTATTTTCTATTCTATGCCAATGAATTGAATTAATCTAAGATAACGAAGTATCTAAAGAGGATCTTAAATTGGGGTCAAATTGGGCATCAGAACTCAGACATCAAAGGGAGATGAGTCATGAATTACGTAACAGTATAAGTCACTGTTTAAGCCAGTTTCAATTCCCTTCCGCAAACAGTTATGTCAAGAAGGAACATGTACATAGGGAGAGCCAAACAACAACTCGGTGCCAGATTCTGTTACACTTATCCTTTAAAAATTAAATAATTATTTTGTTTTTGTCCTACTAGCCAACAGGGGCTAACTACGACTGAGATAAGTTGATGTTCTCAATCAGGATCCTAGTGAATAAATCTCTACCTGCTGAAAAACACAGCAAGTTACTTTGTTGGCAGTCTCAGCAGAGAGGCGAATAATTTTTAAAAACATGAAGAATGAACTAGCCTCAACTCTGGATAGGACAGCTCCCATTTTTCTTTAAGGACACTGGTTGAAAAGTGGCAATAATTTAAGACATAATGGGTCAACTCCATTGGGCACAGCTTGTACTGCTAATGCCATACTGCAAATCTTTCTGGTGAACGGACATAGAATGTGGGTCTTCTTTCGTAAGCGCTAAATTCAGCTATTATTTCAAATTGTGGACCTGATTCTCCTGTCACTTTTACTGGTGTAAAATTAAGAGTAACTTCAATGAAGTCAATGGAGTCATGCTGGTGTAAATGTGAGGAAAAGCTAAGAGTATGTCTATTTTATAGCCCCAGAGCCGAAGCCCTATGAGCTCGAGTCAGCTGACCTGGGCCAGCTACAGATGTGCGGTGAGTCTTTTATCGCAGGGTAGACATATTCATAGGTATATATGGGGCCCCCATAACACTACTAGCTAAACATCTCCATCTTCAATGCATTTATCCTCACAACATCTCTGTGAAGCAGGGAAGTGCTGTTATCCCTATTTTACAAAAGGGAAAGAGGCACAAGAGACAAGTCCAGATTCACAAAGGGATGTAGCCACTCGGCTATTCTGGGGCAGGTCCCTCTCAATCTCTCCTGCTGAAGCTGTACCACTGTGTATTATCAAATACTTAAATATTAATTGGGCCAGAGAGAGAGAGAGAGAGAGAGAGAGAGAGAGACTATAGCCCAGTGGTTCAGGCATTCCCTGGGCAGTGGGAGACCCAAGTACAGGCAGAGGGAGGTACTGAACCCATGTCTATCACATCCTGGATCGGTGCTTTCATCACTGGGCTCAGAGTTATAAGCGGGTATCTCCCCGCACCTCCTCATTTTTTCATTTGTCTCTCTTCACTGTTTGGAATGTGGCAGGGCTGGAGCTAGGAAAGAAAAGCAGAGATCCCCAGCTTCAGCCTGGATTAGCCCTAAAAGACATTCTGTGCTGACAGATTACTACAGTTCTGTAACCTACTGGAACCATACACTATATAACTCATTTGTGCATATATGTTGCCTGCTTTAAACCTGTAAATAACTCACTCATTTCTTTTTCCTAGTTAATAAATCCTTAATTAGTTTACTATAGGATTGGCTATGAGTATTGTCTTTGGTGTGAGATTGCTTCCAGTCCAAAAACACCAGTCACTCATCCCAAGTCAATCTGAATCTTTTGTGATCTTTGGTGAATGGCAACTAACCATCACTAAGTCCAGCTTGCCTGGGTGGCAAGTAGATTGGAGTGTCCAAGGGAAATGTCTATGACTCCATGGTAAGACTGTTTTCATGCTTCAAGAGTTCATATTTGTCACGCTGCTGGCGAAATCTAATTATAGAACACACAAACAGTAGAGGTGTCCGCCCTGCTTTTTGACTGCCCATAAATGTGGAGCATGCTGATTATAAACAAAATGATGAAATATCAGTATTTATTTAAAAACAGTTTCCTGACTTAGTCTCCTCCTAACTGTATATCTTAAACACTTTTGTCACAAAAAAAGAGAATCAAACCCAACAGCCACGTTTAGAGGCAAAATCCCCATGTATAGCTCTAAAGGCCCAGCTCTGAAAAACTCTACCCATTAATAGCTGTCTCCTGCAAATGGACCCAAATTGGTGTGTCCTTATCCAGTATTAAATCAGTGAAACTATACACACCAGCAGAGGCTGCTTGCTTGAGTAAATACTGCAAGATTGGGCCCTAAAATGTCTTCTGATTTTGCTCTGAGACTTTTTCTACGCTCCCTATGAGCTAATAAGCATTGAGTCATTTCTAGTCTGGAAATTCATTACCAGCAACTTGGACCTACCAGGAATCATAGATTATTCTTCTCCTCCATTAACAGTGAAAGACAGGGCTAAAGAAGGGAAGCCAAACATTACTCCCTTTCTGTAATCCATGTAGCTATGAATGTTTTTGCTATTTCCCATCTTCTTTTCCTTTATTCAAATAAGAGAAAGAAATTAAGGGATAATCATCTGAATTTATGAAGCAGCTCCATGGATCCCCAACAGTTTATAGGAGGAAAACAACAAGTGTTTCATTGATTCTATAGTAAACAATCAATCAATAGTAATCTGTTTAGCACACACACAGAAATTATTTGAGAATACCTAAAACACTATAAAATCTTATTCATGGACTATGAAAACTAATTGAAAAAGCTGACAGCTAGCTAATGCCACCTTTGAAAAGGGGAAACTGTCCAACCCCAACACATGGAAGAGTTTGGACATTACTCAAGAAGCTGTCACTAGACCCTATGGATCTAGCAAATTGTCTCTCAGTATCCAAGCTTCCTCTCCAACTATTCCTACCAACTAACAAGATCCTGGATCCCCTCTTCTAATCAGGTAAGGACCACCAGTAATCATGCTGAAGGGTAATTTTCTCTTCACCATAGACAGTGAGAGGATATCTATTCTCTTCACAAAACAGTACTCTCATTTTAAAATTTTTTTAGTGAGGCTAATGGGAAAGTACTGTTTGGCCATCCTGACTTTCAGGCTGCAATCAGAGTTTTGATGGGCATTTTTTCCAGATCTCAGAGCTCAGTTCTGTCACCCAACTTGTTCAACATCTATATGAAGCCTCTGGGGAAAAAGCTGCCCAATAACCACAGAGTTCAATTCTGGAAGGCAGTGAGAATATTCAACACTCTCTGGCTTCAGTGGAAGGTCAGGATGCTCAGTACCTCACAGGATAAAGCCCCTTGGTGCCTAGCTGAGAAGCAAGTAGATTCAAGGCTGAAAGTGAGTCTGAAGAAGAAAACATTCCGAATATTTAGGTATAAGTTAATAATGAAAAACAGATTAATCTTCAGATTCTTTATCATTTAGTAAATGTAACAATTACACCTGAGGGAATTCTGCACCAAAAATTAAAAATGCTGGACCCAATATTTTAAAATTCTGCATATTTTATTTGTCAATATGATCACATCAGTTTCAATTATTTTGGTAATTTATTTCAAAGTACCTGTCAGCAAGTAGGTCTGTAACAATACAGACAACAAAAAAGACTCAGGAAACGATTTTTGACAAAGATTCCTTGCTAGGCATATTAATACAGCACTCTGAGTAATAATTCATTTAAACTACGTACAGAACCATATTTCCCACACCCCTAAGAAGCAGTGGAAAGGCTTGGGGGAGTCAGGGGTAAGGGAGGAGCTGAGGGAAAGGGAAGTAATTGCTGGGAAGGAGCCTGGGCCTGAACTTGAAGGGTTGGTGGGTGTGGATGGAAGAGGTATTTTTGGGTGATGGGGAGGGATTGTTAGGGAGCATTTCCCCCCGCCCCCAATGCAAACCCCTGGCTGACCCCTAGCCTCTCCCATTCAGTCAGGCACATCTGCCCCTGTCCCTATGTGTCCATGCAACCCTGTGTGTCCTTACACCTCCTGTCCACATATGTTCCTCCACCCCCACTCAGCCACTCCCCTGTCCTCATGTGGCCCTACACCCCCTCCTCCCTGTACCCATGTGTCCCTGCAACCCTGTGTGTCCTTGCACCCTGTCCCCAGGTGTCCCTGCAACCCTGTGTGTCCTTACACCTCCTGTCCACATACGTTCCTCCACCCCCACTCAGACACCCCTTCCCCCAGTCCCTGTGTGTTTGTGCCCCCACTCAGCCACTCCCCTGTCCCCATGTGGCCCTACACCCCCTCCTACACTGTCCCCATGTGGCCCTACACCCCCTCCTCCCTGTACCCATGTGTCCCTGCACCCATCAGCAAGCCCCCTCCCCTCATCTCCATGTGTCCCTGCACCTTCTGTCCCCATGTGTCTCTGTGCCTGCATTCAGCAATCCCCCTTCCCCCTGTAGCTCTGCCCCCTGCCCCCTTGCCCATGTGGCCCTGTGCTTCCACTCTCATTCAACCCCTCCCACAGGCTGTCCTCCCCCACTAGCTCTTATGAGCCTCTTTATGACCCCTCAGCAGCCCCACCCTGTCTGTCTCCCCATATCCCCTGTCTCTTGACCTGGCCTGACTGGCGCGATGAAGAAGGCAGGCTCTTTCTCCTTCCTATCATAGCTGGGGCTGGCCAGGAGCAGCTGCTCTGTTCTAGTGCCACAGCACCCTCTGGTGGACAAAAGGAAAAACCACAGCAACTTTTCAGCAGACGTTTTTTTCTGAACAAAAAAAAAATTTAAAAATATGCATGGCACATGAAATATGTGTGCGTGCAGTGGTGTAGAATTCCCCCAGGAGTAAACAATGGAATCAGTAAGTGCTACTCAAGTCATATCATGTGGTGTTTTGTAACTATTTCAGTACATTCTAAGCAATTTTCTGAATTCAAATTAAAACCAGGGAGTTCATTCTGTGGTTCATAAATCATTTATCTGAAAGAGGTTCTCTCTGTAAGACCCAAACACTGGTCTTGAAGAGTGGAGATGACACTTGCTGATAAGCAGATAGAAATTGTGCAATATCAGGAAATCAATCTGGAAAAAAGGTAGAATGGAAAGATTTCAAAAATAATACTGCTATTTTTTCCAGAGGGATTCATTTTTTAATAAATCCAAATTTTACAATTTAGTTTATTTTCTGATTGTAAGGTGAAATGCCACAAATACACATTAACACCCTACCCACCACCAGCACTACTGGATTAGACTTTACATGACTAATCATTGCTGAGACAGACTGTGTACTTATACCACTGGTATAAATACTAAGGATTTTAATAACCAATGCTCTCTCTATATGTATGTTCCATTCAGATACTGTTACTCCGTTTTGAGTGAGGCTGCATAGAGAGGGCCTGCTTCCATTTTCATGGTAATGGACCACTAAAGCTAGTGGTTAGGATCACTTGTCTTACAACAGAATGGGTAATTATTCTAGGCCAAATCCATCCCTGTTTATAATAGGCTGAATTTCCTATAAATGTAAAATCTTTGACCAGAAATGAAATAGGGCACTGGTGTGAATTGGAAGTGGGAAGCAAAGGAAGACCTTGGCCCTGTCCACAGTAGAGAAATAGTTCAAAATTTCCCACCATTGCTACTTTTGGTTCATCCCCTTTGGTGTTAGCAACATTGGAAGCTTTAATGTAATAGTGACTATAGCCTATTTACAAATACTGACATCTAACCCTATTCAGAATATGCCTATTCAACAGGTCTAAAACATTGGTGGCTGCCAACCTACACTAGGGCTTCCAAGGTAGTTCATGCCAGTGGAGATGAAACTGTATTAGTTATGTGGGAACATTTGTTTTAGGAGTACAAGTGTACATAGAGCCCAAGAAGATATTTTCTAATGTTCTTGCACATTTAGCAATCTGAGTCAGCTGAAGCTGCTATTGGGAAAAGGAATGTGTTTTATTTTATTAATGAATGGAACTCCCATAAAGGAAATTACCAACCTGTTCTGGAATTTGATGTAATTAAGAAGAATGCACCTAATTATAATGTCAGGATACATGTAAAACTTCTGGAACAAAATAAAAAAAAAGTTGTTGAAACTTTAACAGAACAGCCTTTCCCTCCAACAATATAAATACTGTACTAGTCCCACCAAAGCCCTTGCATAGCCAAAACCCAGAGACAAGGACAAGATGTTGCAACATCATATCCTAAAGGTAAATGGGTTTGGGCCCTGTTGGTCCAATGGATAAAGCTGATTCCAAAGGCAAAAGCCCTTCACCGAGAGTGCCCTGCCACCATATCTATGCAGTGGTAGCACAAGCATTTCAATTGGTCTCAACTGCTGACATGGTATGTGGGCAAGAGGCAGACTCATAGGACAGGGATCCAAACAATATAGGGTTTTGGAGATTAAAGCGAACAGCTGGAATTGCACCTGACACAAAACAGGAGGATAGTGCAGTTCCTGAAGAATTGATTTAACATGTTCTCTGCAGATGTGCATTGCACCATTTGTGGCTACTGAATGGTCTTCAAGAAGAGCTCTTTGTAGAAGGTATTACAACAATCCAATCAAAAAGTCACAAGGGCACAGATAACCACACAAGGTCCAAATAGGAAGAGAGACAGAGATGGTCTCATCTACATAATTAGATGCAGAATAGATGGAAGGTGTACTTTGGGCCACCATTGCAACCTGAGATTCCAGGAGCATTCAGGAGAGAAAATGTTCAGTCCTCGCCACCAAAACATGAAACTTTCTGGGGAAAAGGTTTGGAAAAACTCTTTCAGTAGCAGAAGGAGTAGTTCTCTCTCCTATGTTCTCCAGACCCTTCCGAAGCTTACCACCACCACCTCTGTCATGCCTGAGTTAAGTTCCAGCCCGATCATTCTCAACCAAGTTCTTAGTGCAGGTAAGCAGCTGGGAAAGCAGTAGCCAGGTAAAGAGGAAAATGAGACATGAAGTTGTGTGGCACCTGCAGCTTCATTATCTCCCGCAATGAAGAGGAGGGGTGGCAGAAGAGACTCCCACATGGAAAGTCTCTTGGAGGAAATGCTCTTGGGAGAAATTGCCATGCTTTAGGAATCTATGTAGAGGTGCAGAGCCTCACACAAGCAGCCAGGCCCAGGAGGATCTCAGGTGTACATAAATCTGACCCTCTAATCCAAGAGAGGGCTAGAGGCAGAAATTGGAGTGAACTCAGGTTTTTATTTTGTAAGCACAGCTTTGCCCAGGGCTTTTAAAACAAATTAAGAATAAAGGCAAACCCCAGGAAGAGGATGCATGTGTCTCAAATCCTCTATCTTGTGTGTTTCAGCACAAGATGCTTGGGGCTCACACCTATTTAAAGAGCTATTACAAGAAACCACACTCAGTTCTGAGAGAGAAAAGAACATAGCCATTCAAAAGTGAAACCCCATCTATGCTAGCTAGGGGCTGCTAGTCAACAGTATCAACAGCTGCTCACAGAGCTAAAAGAATCAGACCAGGCATCTGATCTTCATCTTTCACTAAGGTGATATCACAGACCTATGAGATCAGTGCAGTCTGAGTGCTTTATTCAGGCCTAAAGCCAGACTGAAAAGGGATCAAGGAAGTTTTAGGTCCCCAAAGCCACACAAGTTAATAATAAATGTTGTGGGAAGCAATCACAGCTGGATACAGGTCACTAGGGACTCTCTTAAAACAAACACCCGCAGCTCAAGCCCTCATCCAGAATTTCTAGGATCACTAAAAAGCTACCCTGGGTGCCCTTACTAGACAATACTTCCTCACTCGCAAGCACTGAGTCTGTATATGAAACAAGGAAAACTTTTAGGAGAAAAGGGAACACAGAATCAGCTTGGGAAAACACAGCAACAATATATCCGTATGAATGATAAAACACGTCCCCATTGCAATTTTGGCCGTAGTCTGTTATTCGGTTCCCCTTCCACCCATGTGAACATCTAATAAGCAAATGCTCCTTTACCACATCATTTCCCCATCCACTGAATCCCACTTATGGGCTGGTGTCAGTGGGTAGCATCATCCCAGACTACCTTGGTTGATTTGTCTACTGTCCTGAGGCTCCACCATCTAACCCAGCAATAGTGATTTCTGCTTTATTTAGTGGCTGAGTAGGAGGAGCTTCACCTGGGTTCATTCAACTCTGCTGCTGTCCTGTCTATCTGTTTCCCAGTGGCACCGGATCCTTGATGGAAAGAAACCAGTAGCATATAGCAGCGGTTCTCAACTTGGGGGCTGTAGCCCCTTGGGGGGCCTTGAGCCTTTTCAGGGGGGCCATGGGACTCCATGGCTGGAACCCAGAGCCCAAGGCTCAGTGCCCCCTGTCATAGGGCTGAAACGTTAAGCCTCGGTGCCCCCCACTGTGGGGCTGAAGCCAGGACCCCCGCCGCCCCTCACCATGGGGCTGAAGCCAGGAGCCGTGCGGCTGAAGCCCTGAGTGCTGGTTGCCCCTTCTCCCCGTAGTGCCAGAACAAAGCAGTCCAGAGGGCAGCGCCACCCCCCGACACTTCCTCCCCACCCCAGAGGCCCTGCCCCTTGTCCAGGTCAGAGGCGGGAAGCCAGAGTCAGCCAGTACGGGCAGTTGCTGCACTGGCTGGTGCCACAGAGCGGGCAGCCATGTCGTTCTGTCTCCTACTGTTGGTGCCTGGGGTTGCGGTTGCTCCTCAGCTCATGCAGCCAGTAAGAGCCGCTGAGGCAGGGGACCCGGCTCTGTGGCTGGCAGAGCCCTTGGGGAGCAGTGACCACAGGGGAGCCCTTCTGTCACACTGCCCCTAGTTCCCCGCCTCCCTGCACCCTGAGCTACCACCTTGTCCATACACAGCCACTAGTTACCCCCTTCCCTGCAACCTGAGCTACCCCCCTGCCCCCACACAGCCCCTAGCTACCCCATGCCTCCACCCTGAGCTACCCTGCTGCCTGCTCACAGCCCTATCTACCCCCTCCTTACCCTGATTGCACAGCTCCTAGTGACCCCTTACCTCCACCCTGAGCTACCCCCTGCCCTCACATAGGCCCTAGCAACCCTCTCCCTCCACTGTGAGTTATCCCCCCTGCCTGCACACAGCCCTAGCTACCCTACCCGCCCTGCCCGCACACAGCCCCTGGCTACCCCCTCCCTGTACCCTGAGCAGTTTTCAAACTTTTTGAGCTAAACCCCCACCACACACAACCCAGACAGGATGAGTAGTCTGCTGGAGTGAGTTAGGGAGTGGAGGTGGTGCTGTCTCCCTGGACCCTGCTGTGTGGAGCTGGCCCAACCTCGCTGACCCTTGCCACCCCTCCCCAAAAAATAGAAGTCAAAATATGCCTATGCCCGAGGACCCACCCCTGGCCCAGAGCCCCTAGTCTCCTCCCTCCCCTGCTGGGCCCCGGAGTTTTTATAGCATGTTGACGGGTGCCTCAGAAGGAAGAAGGTTGAGAACCTCTGGCATATAGGACTCTTGAGCCAAATCCTTGTCATAAAATAGGATCGCTTTTCTCCTCTCAGTTCAATTCCATTACCAAACCAAATCTGAGTTTGCATTCAGTTCTGGTGTATGATTAGTTGGGTACAGGTATGATGACTTAAAGTGTCACTGGATGAATTCTAGGTAGAAAGTTTATGCAAATTAAGCTCTCCGTAGCCTGTCACCAATAGATGGGGGAAGATAGCTCTTTCCCCTCTGAAGCTTCAGGCCTCTTACCATTTTATACTTATTTATTAATAAGTCATTCCTATTGCCAGTACCACCTATTATTGGCCTTTCCTTCATCTTCTTCTAGGAAGAGATATTGTGAAGATGGTGGCAAGGAAATATATGTCAGTACTAAGTTCTGCATTTATTATTATTAATACAAGTCTTGCACCTTAGCACTAAGTTGATTACTTAGGACTAGATTCTGCCACCCTTACTCACATAGAATAACACTTTGCCAGATGAACAGTCCCACTACAATGAATAGGGCTACTCACCAAGTAAGGTACTGTTCAACACGAGAAAGGGAGGCAGAATCTTTCCCTCAATGCAAATATCTCTGGAGCCAAAGCAAGAATATTTACCTCTTCCCCACAAATACTGTTTATATCTATGCCAATTAAAAATATTTTAGGAGCTATTTCTCTAATCATCCATTTGCCAAAAAGCATTGCTGAAATAGATGACAGAAGAAAATGATCTTCAGTCAGAATTATCCAGGGAATAATATATTTGTATACCTTCCTTCAAAACCCAGTTGTGCCACAGGAAATTAAACTGGCACCATCTAATTTCATGAAAATCCTTTCTGAATCACTTGGGGATAGCTCTCAGGAATTTTTCATTGTTATTCCAAGGTGGCATTGTCAATCAAAGATCAGCTAAAAAGTTTAGTCAAACGAGTCTGTGGCCAGAATGCTAGCAAATATCGACTCAGCTAGTTCTGATCCTTGAGGTATTGGAAAAAGGACACTGAAAACGGATTGCACTTCTAAAAAAGCATCACTGCCTTGTATTAGGTTTCATGAAGAGAGTCATTTTGGAGATGCCATACTGAAAAGGACGTTCCTTAGTGTTAGTTCCACTCTCTTCCCCTTTCTGATTTTCTTGGAATCTTAGCTTTGATGCCATTTTACTCTTCTTCATGTTTGATTGATTTCTGCCACTCAGCCACACACACAAATGTGTTTCTAGCAGAACTTTACGGAAATCCCCCAAATTGAATCTTGGCTTCAGTTTTGTTCTAATCAGGTTCCATTTCTGATAAGTGTATTTTTCCAGAAGCCCAAAGGAGGAGAGCCTTCTGTCAAGGCTCCTTCTCATGAGAGTGTGCGGTTTTTTTCTCCCTTGACAAGCAAACTTGTATTGGAGAAGAGGTTATTCTTTTAAATTCCTGTCAAACTGTGGTAGGTCCTGTTCCCTGAAGTTAACATTTACATATTTTCATTTTACAAAATTATCAGATTCAGCTTTTCTGACATGAATAAGATTCTTATTACTTATTGATAAGGCTATGTTTTTGTCACGGGTATTTTTAGTAAAAGTCATGGAGAGGTCACAGGCAGTAAACAAAAATTCATAGGCCCATTACCTGTCCATGACTTTTACTAAAAATACCCGCTGTGACTAAAACTTGGATGGAGGTGCTCTTGGGGGGGTGGTTCAGGGGCACTGCGGGTGCTGGGGGAGGTGACCTGGGACCCCCACAGGTGCTGGGGAAAGGAGGGAGGGTTGGCGGGACTGGCAGGGGCTCCCTATCTGGCTCCATGTCCCTGCAACTCCTAGACGGTGGAGGCAGGGGCTAGGGCAGGAGCTCCTCTGCTGCTTCCACCACAAGCGCCGGCTGCCACAGCTCCCATTGCTCCCACTGGCCGGAACCTGTGAGGGCAGGGCCTGAAGGCGCTGGCAGTGTGGAGACCCCTCCCCGCCCTTCCACCGCCTAGGTAAGCCCCCCCACCCGCCCTGCCCCAAATCCCTGCCCCTAGCCCTGAGCCATGACTTCCATGACAGACTCGCAGCCTTACTTATTGCCACTATTAAGCACTTCTGTTTTCTGAATCATCCTCAAATCTAACACAAAGAACTTTTCTTCATAGTTATATACCGTAATGTTTACAGTAGGACCAAATGAAGTGGAATGCATGATCTGAACTCCACACCAGCAATCTAAAAATTATTAACATGGTCAATGTGCGCGTAACTCGCTCTGTGCATCAAAGAACATTAATCCACAAGTAGTCAAAGTTGAATTCACTTAACTCTGGAAGCAATTTGAACACAGCACACAAATGCATACATGAGGCTTAATATTCTGATAGGACAATGAGTGCCTGAAGATGACCTAATTGCATGGATGAGGGAGAGCAGGATATTGCTAGTGTGTGGAAGGGATGTGTATAAGGCCTCATCTACATGGAGGAAATTGACTGACATAGCTATTCCAGTATACTGGAATAACTTTCCTCGGAGGGAACACTATTCCAGAATAAAAATCACTCCAGAGAAATTATTCTGGAACAAAGTTACTTTTATTCTGGAATCGTCTCCACATAGGAGCTATTCTGGAATAGTTTATTCCACAACAGCTGTTCTGATCATTTTCTCCGTGTGAACAAGGCCTATGTATGGGATGAGCACAGGCTTCAGTTTTTCCTTTTGCTGGCTTGGAATCCTTTCTGCTTTTGTTTTGAATGATCTAACCAATTTTGAGTCAGAGATCTGCCCTATAATTATAGAAATCTCTGAATATTGTAAGAAGTTATTTCTGGAATAAATAAATACATCTAAGGTTTAACAATTGTAAGACTGAGTACCTTAATGTATATATAACTTATAGAAGAGGTATCAGTTTTTGGTAGTCAACATTGCCAGAGTGTTCCCTGCTCAGTTGGCAGCTTTCTTTATTAAGACATACCCTGCACTTGGGCTTTTATACCCAGATATATGACCCCTGACCTCAGACTAAATGAACCCCAGAAAATGTAATTTTACACTCAGTTGGCCACTTTGTTTGGAAAAAATTTTTTGTTACTGGGTGAATTATAGATTGTTAGGGATTGTTTTTATTTCAGTGGGCTAATAAATTGTCTAAATGTGCATCTCAAGCAAGGAAACTGAGGGCTTGTACAAATACTTCATTTTGTTTAAATTGGGTTTACTCTACATTGGGACATTTTAGCAGAAATTTCCTATTGCTGTTACCATTAGCTTAGCTCCACTGGTGGTAGCAACTCTGGGGACTACAAGAGTAGGAAAGCTGCTGGAAATGCCTAATTTTAAATGTCTACTCTGAGTAGAGCTGGGCAGGAAATGGTTATTCTGTCCTGCAAATATTTCAAGGAGTTTGGAAATTTGTCCTATTCTGTATTTCGGGACAAAACTCTGACCTTTCAAAATATTCCACTGAAGAGAGAAAGAGACCCCATACCTCAGAATAACTAATAGATTAGAGTACTCATAGGATTGTAAGGGACCTACAGAGATCTTCTAGTCCAGTCCCCTACACTCAAGGCAGGACTAAATATTATCTAGACCATCCATTACAGGTGTTTGTCTAACCTGCTCTTAAAAATCTCCAATGACAGACATTCCACAACCTCACTAGGCAACTGATTCCAGTGCTTAACTTTTACTTTTCCCAATGTCCAACCTAGACCTCCCTTGCTGCAATTGCCCATAGCTTCTTGTCTTATCCTCAGAGGTTAAAGATAACAATTTTCTCTCTCCTCCTTGTGACAACCTTTTATGCACTTAAACTGTTACTATACCTCCCCCCTCCCCACTAAGTCTTTTCTTCTCCAGACTAAACAAAGACAATATTTTAAATCTTTCCTCATCTTGGTATCATCTGCAAACTTTATAAGTGTATTCTTTATGCCATTATTTAAATCACTGACGAAGACATTGAACAATACCAGACCTAGAACTGATCCCTATGGGACCCCACTTGATATGCCCTTCCAGCTTGAATTTGAACCACTGATAACTACTCTCTGTGAACAATTTTCCAACCCACCTTATAGTAGTTCTAGATTGTTTAAGAGAAGGTCAAGTGAGACAGTATCAAAAGCCTTACTAAAGTCAAGATATACCACATCTACTGCTTTCCCCCCATCCACAAGGCTTGTTACCCTGTCAAAGAAAGCTGTTAGGTTGGTTTGACATGATTTGTTCTTAACAAATCCACGCTGATTGTTATTTATCATCTTATTATCTTCTAGGTGTTTTCAAATTGATTGTTTAATTATTTGCTCTATTATCTTTCAGAGTACTGAAGTTTGACATGATTTGTTCTTAACAAATCCACGCTGATTGTTATTTATCATCTTATTATCTTCTAGGTGTTTTCAAATTGATTGTTTAATTATTTGCTCTATTATCTTTCAGAGTACTGAAGTTAAGTTGACTGGTCTGTAATTCCACAGTTTATTATTTATTCCTTATTCCCCCTTTATAGACTGACACTATATTTGCCCTTTTCCAGTCCTCCGGAATCTCTCCTGTCTTTAATAATGTTTCGAAGATAATTGCTAATGGCTCAGATATCTCCTCAGTCAGTTCCTTGAGTATTCTAGGATGTATTTCATCAGGCCCTGGTGACCTGAAGACATCTAACTTGTTTAAGTAATTTTTAACTTGTTCTTTCCCTACTTTAGCCTCAGATTCTACATAATTTTCACTGGTGTTCACTATGTTAGACTTCCAATCACTACTAAACATTTTTTTGATGAAAATTTAGCACTTCTGCCATTTTCTAATAGTGTTTTAACCTCCTCATTGAGTAATCGGCCTACCCTGCCCTAGGTGGTCTTCTTGCTTCCAATGCATTGGTATAATGTTTTCTTATTACCCTTTATCTCTAGCTAGTTTAATCCAATTTTGTCCCTTGGCCTGTCTAATTTTATCCATACATGCTTGAGTTGTCTGTTTATATTCATCCTTTGTAATTTAACATAGTTTCCACTTTTTTTAGGGTGACCAATGTAAACAAAATGCATAGTTAAATCTTAATCCCTTAACCCACTAATGCCACCCTTCTGAACAGAGAGCAACAAGCCTAATATGGTTTAAAAATTCATATTTTTGAATCCATTCATAATCACTACATTTTTGTTACATTTTCAATTTTTATTTTTAGTCTAAGTAAATAGTTTATTGTGAAATGTTAAGTAAGAAAAAATAGCCTAACAGGGTTGTTGTGTGTTTGATTTTTATATAACGGGGTTAAAAAAAAAGCTTCAGAAACCTCAGAAAAGCGTATTATTTTGTTTCAACGTAGAATAAACAAATGAACGTGTCCAGTTGAACATTGCAATCTAGGCATTGTAATCTATTCCCTTGTACATTCCTATAGATATTATAGCAAGTAACGTTACCTTAATATTTCAAATACTGAGGTATTTAATTTTCTAGGTCCGGCGCCAAAGTCTACTGAAATCAATGGGAGTCTTTCCACTGGCTGCAAGGGTCTGTATCAGGCCATAGGCACTATTTAAAGCAAACTGGTATTTTCCAAAGAAATCAAATGACATTTGAGAAGATGTCTAACATATTATCACTAATGCATTATCTATTTGTTAACAATTAAAGCATATTAGAAACTTGGTTCTTCAGTTTCACTTTGAAGGAACTTTGCAACACTTTCATTCAGACTATAGCCTGACAGTTCTATAGGGGAATCCACAAACAGTCACTGCAGAAAACTTAAAGCATTTTTTCCCTTTTTCCTTGTTTTATTTCCACCCACACATTTTTACATTATGCCAAAACCCAGTTTACTTTAAATTATCTATGCCATTAAAGAAAAAGAAAAAATAAACAAACCTAGTTCTTACAATTCTGTCTGAACTTTTACTCTAATTCCCAAACTTGCACGTCGAAGCGGGAAGCGGCGCGGGCTGAGGGAGAATACTGGCCGCCGCTCCCACCACCCCCATTGGCCTGGAGCAGCGAACCGCGACCAGTGTGAGCCGTGATCGGACATGGAAGATAAACAAACCGGCCTGGCCCAACAGGGGCTTTCCCTAAACAAGCAGCATCCCAAGTTTGGGAAACACTGCTCTAATTGATCTATTACATCTAAACTTTGAGTAGTGTTTATACATTCAAGGGTTTTTCAAAGCTAAAAGAACACACATTCCGATTAGATAAGACTGGGTGATGGTATGAGTCAGTTTCCATCTCTCCTGCTAGTACATTGTGTGTACAATGCAGTCTCTTAGTCACCAACCTGATTAGTGCATCTCTCTTCTCCCAAACCATCTTCTGCAGTTATACAGAAGACAGTGATGTGTACAGGTTCCCCACCAATCAATTAATGATTAAACACCCACAGTAATTTATGTGGTCAAGTCAAGCCAATAATGGATTTTTTTGGTAATATATTGGGAGGAAATGGCTACATGGCACTACAAAGTTAATTGTAGACAGTACATTTGTATTCCTTTGATTTTTAATAATTCAATTCATCTAGATTGTTTTTTTGCCACAGGAAGGGATTGAGAGGGCCAATGAAAAGCAAGAATGTCAGTATTAAAACAAACCAAACAAAGGCTGACATGTTGAAAAGGCCATCTGGCTCCTGTTCCCCTTATGTTCCAGCATGAGTTCTTATAAAAATGTCACCATCTCCAGCACTGATATTCTGTTTATATGAACACACACACTTAGTGATTTCAAATACATAAATGAAGTGTTACTTATGCAAAGACATGTGAGGTAATCTTTCCTAAATCCTCTTTGACTTTTGAAACTCAGACCTCACTGACAAGCTCTGTAGAATGTTTCATCTTCTATATGACGACTCCTCAAAAGAACCGCCTTCTTCTGAATTAGGTCAGGTCCTTAACAAGGATGTGTTACCACCCCAGAACTCTTCAATACAGACACAAATATATATATTTCACCAGACACTACTGTGACAGGGTCAGGTCAGATGGCTACAGGAGAGTGATAGAAGGCAGATATATTAGCACCAGGTTAAGTAGGTCCCCTTTCCCTGGGTAAGATAACAGGGAAGGTTCCAGAACAATCAGGAACTTTCTGGAAACAATTAAAACAGACAGGCTGATTAGAATATCTGCAGCCAATCAAGAAGCTGCTAGAATCAATTAAGGCAGGCTAATCAGGGCACCTGGGTTAAAAAAGGAGCTCACTTCAGTTTGTGGCGCGTGTGTGAGGAGCTGGGAACAAGAGGCGCAAGGAGCTGAGAGTGAGAGGGTATGCTGCTGGAGGACTGAGGAGTACAAGTGTTAACAGACATCAGGAGGAAGGGCTTGTGGTGAGGATACAGAAGGTGTTGGGAGGAGGCCCTGGGGAAGTAGCCCAGGGAATTGTAGCTGTTGTGTAGCTGTTCCAGAAGGCACTCTAGACAGCTGCAGTCCACAGGGCCCTGGGCTGGAACCCGGGGTAGAGGGCAGGCCCAGGTTCCCCCAAAAACCTCCCAACTCCTGATCCAAGACAGGAAGATCTCCGAGGCTAGCAAAATCTGCCAATAAGCGCATGACCCACCAAGGTAGAGGAGGAACTTTGTCACACTACCTAAATGCAGTTTAGACATATGCCTCAATGATAAGAGCCTCACCAACACTGATTTTACCAACAACATAGAACTAGTTGTCAAACCAATGGACAAGCTAGTTGAGGCACTTAAAGAAAGCCCTGGAAAGCTGAGTGGCAAAAGATGGCCTGAAAATTAATTGCGGGAAAACCAAAATGCAGGTCTAGCATCTTAGTGGGTGACCATCCAGTCAAGATCATTGGTGATTTCACCTACCTAGGTTGTGTTGTCAATAACAAGTGCAGCATCGAGAAACAACTGGGAGCCAGCATGGCAAAAGCATAATCAGTAATGTGGTGCCTTATTAAGAATGTCTTTAACAAACCAAATGCCCTGATAAGTAGAAAGTCAAAGCTGAGGATATATAATGCTTCCATGGTCAGTACTGTGACCTATGGCACTGAAAAATGGTGCCTCACTGTCAAGAATAAAAAGAAGTTGGACAGCATCCAGATGAAGCTTCTCCAAATGATCAAAACCATCAACTGGTACAAATTCAAGTTGAATAAAGAAATATGTTTTCTAACTGACCAGATTCTACTCTAACGGTCGCCCAGTAGCCTTTAAGGTGGCATGGTCATTGGGTTCAAATGTCTATCAACTTTCCTCAGAGAATCACATTTGACATTGACCCAGTGAAAGCTGCATAGAAAAGACCCCTAAAACAAACACCTAAAACATGGCGGATGGACAGGGTCAACAGATACCTGTCCCTCACAGGAATTCTATCTTGAAATGAACCAGATTTGGCTCTGGCCAGAACATGGTGATGTTCAGAGGCCTTTCCATTGTCCACCTTATTCCTCGCTTTCAAGCCCCACAGAAAAGCTCACTGAGAGTTACTACAGCCTGGGACTTCATCAACTCCTCTCCTGCCCCCTCTGCATAAGAGAAACCCCTTAAGTAGGTGGGTCCCAGAGGCAGCTGCTGCTGAGGGAAGCCCTAGTAATGGAGCCACAGTGTGAAGAAGTCAGAGAGGGGATCAGGGGTTCATGGCACAAGTGTAAAAGTAAAGGACTTCCCCATACATGATTCTGGCCTGCTACAAGTTCCCTGAGATCCAGTTTCTAGGTTAGGAACTATTATTGCCCATTCCACATGTATGCAGTCATCCATCTGACAATTCCTCCACACAAAATGATCTGGGGGAAATTCTGTCAGGGGAGTCTAAAAGAGATTTCCTCTTCTATGGTGCTGTCCCATGGACATTCTTATGACAGGGAATAATCTGGCCCCATCTATGCCTTTTGGTCAGAACATGTCAGCATTTTATCATGGAAATTTAAGAAGTTAAGCTTCACATTTTATTTTTCTTCCTCACATAACCATATAATTGTGGATTTTAAAAGTTTGAAAAATTTATCAATTCTATTAAAGACAAATTCTCTTGCAATACTGAAAACACTAGACACTAATGTCTAGTGCCTAATGTCCTAGACCTTCTTGAAAGGATGAGATTTATTCAGTAGCTTAAAACTTTAAAATGATGTGGATTCTATTTTGGGTTGACATAATTCATCCTGTTATCTCAATGTAATTATATTTTGCCTTCAGTCCATCACCAGCAGCACTAACATTTCACATATTATTAGTTACTTTGTTTAACTGTGCCCCAGAAAAATATAAAAATAACTAAAGACCACAACAATACTTCAGAAAATTAACCCTAAAGCTCTGTTTACAACCAGTTCTCACTTGTTGGGGGGGAAAAAAACGGGGGGTGGGGGGGGTGAGCAGTAAGTGCACAGGGATTTATCCAATCCTGTCAACAACAGCAGCTGCTGTAAGCAGTAATAGGAGAAAAAAAACAAACAAACAAAAAAAACCCACATAGGTACAAACTCTGAAAAAAGCCAGGTATAAACCTACATCCTAAATTCTGAACTGCCTGATGGGTTCTAATATTCCTTTCGCAACAAAATACCATAGTTTTAAGGTTGCTTTATTATAACCTCCTGGATTCACATGCTCATAACTTTCTAAAAAATTCTCTTTTACAGCTGACATTTTCCATGCTTCATCTCAGCCAAAAGGTGATTTTGCTTTAATAAAATGAACAAAATCTGTTCACACATTTAGGAAGGGAGAACAACATGCACCTTTTCTATTGTAAATGTAGTCACTTATATAACTCAAAAATGGCTGAAATTGACGAGCTGAAATTTTCCTAGTAGTAGGTCCTCATTGAGGACTAATCTCTTGTGGCTAGTCTGGGGGTGTGAGGATTAAATTACACAAGACTAAAAAAATTATAAATGCACAGAGGAAAATCCTTTATGTTTAAAAATACATTGGTCTTCCTTGGATTATGGAATAATAAATAAATTATGTCTATGTAATTTACTTGTGCCTTTGTGTTTCTGTTTCACTATGGAGTTCCATTGTTGTAAGAGAGGAATGGATAAACAAGCCACAAAAAACAGGACAAATTTAGGCCTTTAAAATGTCCACAAACTGTCCTGAACCAAATGATTTTTTTTTTAGAAAATGTGTGAATTATCTGAAATTGTTCAATGATTTTTTTGCACAAACAACATTTCAGCCTCTGGATTCTCTCTCTCATAAACATATATAGAGCTCATTGCCAGTATTCCTTCCAATGTTTCATATTCACAATCAAAATTTGAGCTGTGGGACTGTTCGCCTAAGTCACGAAGGCCCCACCCAATTTGTCTAGTTGCTTCATGCCAGTGGGCATCTGTACTTTCAGAAAGACCTAGAGACTTCAGTGACGATCATCAAGAGGCCCACCCACAGCTTGCAGCATTTGGCCCATAGCTTGTCGCTGTTCCTTGGTTGGATGATCACATCTTAACAGACTATTGAGGTGTCATGACTGGGCCATGATCAAAGCAGGAGCTGGGAGTCAAGCTGGGGTCAGATACCAGGAGATCAAAGTCTGACACAGGCCAGAGTGCAAACCAAGAGTCAAGTGTCAAGAGGCAGGCAGGGTCAGGTCACCAGGAGATCAGAAACAGGAGACAAACTTGAGAGCAGAAAAACAGATTGATAATTAGAGTCAGGCCAGATCAGGATACCAGGAAGTCAAGCCAAGGGAGCAGAAGCAGGAATCACAAGGCACACAGTCGAGCACAAGGTAGAGCCCAGTTGCATGGACAACATCCTGTTCCTGTGCTGGGTTTAAATAGGGGTTGTGGACCAATCTGGGCCCCCAGTGTTCTGCCAACTTGCTACCCCAGGACTGGAGTCCTCTGCGTCCAGCTCCTGTTCCGACAACATTTGTCAGGTCTCTGGGTGGCAGGTTGAAACCTACTAGCTCCAAAGAGCCTTGCATACCAGGGTTTGAAACCCACATCCCTGACATGAGAAGACAACAAAGAGGAGTCATAAAAAGAGCATAGAAAATTATGAATGGGACAGAGAAAGTCAATCAGGAGTTTCTGTTCTCCCTGTTTCAGAGCAAGTGGACATTCAATGGGATTAAAAGGTGGCAAATTCAAAACTGATAAAAAGAAATATTTCTTCACACAAAATGTCATTAGACTGTGGAATAACTACCACATCAAGTTGTCCAGCTCAAGAATTTAACAAGTTTAAAAAAGGAATTAAAATGTATATGGATATCCACAGCCAACATAATTAACAATAACCCAAAATTTGGAAGAGAGATTAAACTGAAGTTCTCACATCTGGACAAAAATGAATGCTTTAGGGTATAAATCAATCTAGATATAAGCATGAGATTTAATGTAGGGGCCTGTTATTATTCCATATCTGCCTGCTACAGAGTTGTTAAACCTCACCCTGAAGCATCTGGTCCTGGCACTGTAAGAGAAAGACCAGAATTAGATGGACCTTGGGTCTGAGCCAGTATAGCAATTCCTACGTACTAGGGCTTTTTCCTGAAACTGATTTTTTTCAATGACAAAATGATCAAAAGAATGATCTATGGGCCCAAAGTTCTAACTTTATTTAAATTTAACGTGATTTAACAAATGCTCATGAAAATAGTATAAAGAACGGTGTGAACATGGTCAAAGTGAGATTCTATCTAGAAGTCAACAAAATGTTAATAAGAAAAATTATTCATAATCTTCCTCAGTCTAGCCCTATATCAGTTTTGATTATGCAACTGTGAAAGCACATAGTGAAATCAGAAGAGAAAATAGCATTTTAGGGCCCGTTTGGGAACAACCATAGAGTTAAGTCCCCAGTTCTCATTTTTCCCCATTACAAATGAGGCAAATTAAATACAGTTATGGTAATGTAACATTTTGGATTATGGTTTTAAACACAATATGAGAAAATACAAAAGTTAAGTGTCTCATAATAACCTTATCTATCCATTTTTACACACATGGTGAATCATGCATACCTACTCATGGTCCATAATAGTGCTATAAAGGCACCTGTGGCCCATCCCCTGCCTGGTCTCTAACTTCTATGACAGGGATCAGCAACCTTTGGCATGCGGCCCATCAGGGAAATCCGCTGACAGGCCAAGACGGTTTGTTTACCTGCAGCGTCTGCAGCTTCAGCTGATCGCAGCTCCCATTGGCCGCGGTTCACCGTTCCAGGCCAATGGGGCCTGTGGGAAGTGGCGGCCAGCACATCCCTGAGCCCACGCCGCTTCCCACAACTACAAAAAAGAGAATCCTCTCACCTTCTACCCACTCCTGATTACAGGTTACAGCCACTGAAACCTTATTGTACAACCTGTAGTGTTTAGTTAGGGGATCCATTTCCCTGTGGCTGATTATATCTTTGAAGGCACTTTAGATTTAGTTTTGTCCCAGGGAGAAACAAGTAAAATTCACCAAGATTTTCGCAAATGCAAATTCTAGTTAATTTTAGAGCACCAATCCAGAAACTCCTGTGTGTGTGTCAAGGTGTTTCAAAGGTAAGTAAGAAACAGCAGTTGCTAAGTTTTGGACCTCTAGAAAGTAGAACTTAGTACCCACTTGAGATCTAACCAGTTAAGTTCTCTCCAACTCTTGCCTTATGCATTATCTTCTATAGCAGAGTTATGCTCAGCATTTTGCCCTTGGGTGTTAAATGAAGCCCTTGAGGTTCTGCTGGAAAAGAATAAAAGCTTTTTTCCTCAGTTATCCAATAAACAGAAAGTCAACAGTACTCTAGCAACACTTATTAAAGCCTAGCAGAGTCTAATAAAAACAATTGCCTAAATATTAAAGCCATTTCATTAGTAGCAGCTGGAACATAAGAAAGCAGATATTTCAACTGGTTCAGGACTTTATCAAGGCTGAAAAAGAAAAATTGTGGCCTGTTATTTATAGACACAATTTTAGCAACAGAGCTCCTGTCAACCATTTTATTGTCAGTGTAAGTAACTTCAAAGAAAGTTAATCTTTAAGCCAATCATTTGTAAGCCATACATTTGAAATTAAGGTCTCAGGGGCCCTTACATCAATGATACCATAATCAGATAATTAAACTAAAGATAACTCATAATAAATCAATGTCAATCAGATCCAGTAATATCAACTATGGAGAGCCTTCAGCTTATGAATTCTCTCTTACAGTTGACTAAAGACATCAAAAACTGCATCAAAAACAAACCACAAGGCACAACAGATAAGCTCACAAGGTTTAACAGTGGCAGCAGGTGTTATGGAGAAATTAAGGCAAACTTCATATTAATAAAAGGCTTTAATCTTTCCATTACTAAACCCAGGATAAAAATAAAATTATGCTAAATTAAATTAGGCCATATTCCTTAGTTTGACTAAATCTTTAAGATATTTCCTTTCTTCTAGGCAGAATTCCATAGATAGTAAAGTGACTATTGTCTGACCCTTTCTTCCCTCCCACTGAACACCAGTTCCTCATTAAAAACAAGCAGCATATTTGCTCAGACTCAGTCAGTTCAGTGATAGTTTGGTTTTTAACCTGTCTGCCTCAGATAAGAATGGAAGGATTCATCAAATGGCTGAAGATGATTTTAGTCGATTGGCGAACTAACAACTGTGGGTCAGAGTGAAAATAGAATGCCTATTAGCTCTGGAATTTTGGCAGTCTCCCAGGTACAAACCTGGAGAACCTGCCATTTAGAACTTATTTCTGCACTGCTTGTGCATGTCCTCACTGACTATTCTTCTGCTCTGAAGGATATGTGGACAGATATAGAGGATACTTTTATACAAAGATTTACATTTTCATGGTGATCTTCTTCCCACTTTCATTATTCTGACTGGTAATGTGCTTGAAAGCACCCAGGTGAAGGCTCTACTTTACTTCATCCAAATCTGGAAGGTTTTTGTTTTAAGTATTTAAAACTCTTTAACCCCGTTGTTTTCATCCAATTCAGAAAATCATTTAAGAATGTGCTCAAGTTCATCCCTGTTCAGCAAAGCATTTAAATACATACGTAGGTCCATGTACTTTGCTGAATAGGAATGCACTGCTGATTCAGGGCCTTAAATCCCTCCTGAAATTACACTTTTGTAATGCCCCAATAAGGGAATCAGTAATAATCATTGTCATATCTTTAATATCTTTATTCTCTTATGTGACTTAACAGACTCAAGATGTGCACATTTCTATACTGAGTAACACAGGATGATTTTGCTGTAATCCTGGTCCTTCCTCAGCCTAGTCTCTCCCGCTGTCACATGACCTCATTTTGTCAACTCTAACAAAAATTGGAAGCTCTTGGTGCAGACACTATGCTTTTCTGAGTCTTCTGTAAAGCTTTCATCACAAAATTAACTTATGAAGTTAGATTATTAATAACATTCACTGCAAGCAGTAGCTCTGCAGCTAAAGACAGCTCTAGTCAGAGAGACAAGTCCCATTTTTAACAATATATAGGGACAGTATCAAACTCACTATACAGCATTCCTCAAAATAAATCCACACAACATACTTTGTAAGATAGTGATAAGTTTACACAGCAAAGAAAAATCCATGGCTGGCCTGTGCCAGCCGACTTGGGCTTGTGGGGCTTGGGCTGCGTGGTTGTTTCACTGTTGTATAGACTTCCGGGCTCAGACTGGAGCCCAGGCTCTAGGACCTTGTGACTTGGGAGGGTCCCAGAGCGCCTGTGAGCCCAGAAGTCTACACAGCAATGAAACAGCCCCACAGCCAGCTGGCACCGGCCAGCCTTGGGTTTTTGTTTGCTGTGCCTGTGTAGACATACGCTGAGTTAAGAGTGGGGGAGTAAGCAGCAAAATTGTTAGCATTAAAGTCTTAAGCATTAAAACAGCTGCTTTTGGTTTCAGCAGCTCTCTGAGCAACACCATCGGGAGAAAGCAGAAGGAACTGATATCACCCTAACCAGAGTAAGCAGTGGGAATCTTCTGACACACAGAGGGTGTTCTCTCTTCTTCCTTTTTTAAAAAGTCAGAATCAAAACAAAATGTTTTTTAATCAATCAGTCTGAAACACAATTTTTTGGATTTGTCTTTCATGGAGAATTCAGAAGTCTGCCAGGAAGTGAGTTCTGAATCAAAATGAAAAAACTTATAAATTACAAAATCCTTGGCGCAACGCAATTACTGTTCTCCACCGAGCAGAACCACTTGTATATTCTCTTCTGCCAATGAGGGTAAAAATAGACCATGAACAAACCATTCCTTAACCTATTCTGTGACAAGCTAGCTATCTGAGTTTCTATCCTGGTGGGAAAATCTTGCATTATTACTGGAAACTCAAAGCTACCTGTCTGAACTGTGGCAGATTTCAAGAAACAGACTCCTTTCCTATACAGCTGCTCTTTCATTTTAACCTGCTATCCTGGAATCTGTACATTTTGTATGAAAGACTGTACTACAGGTCATGTGTACTGGAACTGTTTCTATAAAAGATTCTGTGGATACGGAACCCCAAAATCTCAGAGCACTATTATGGTTAGTATAGCCACACATCCACTGAGTGGGCTGTTGGAATGTAGCATCTGTGCAAACAGTACTGGGCCAAGGCAGGCAAGTAGCATGCCTCTGAAGAAGTCATGAAACTTCATAAGCAGCATCATATGCTACACTGTCAAAAAAGTACAGCATGGATCCTCTTGGCTTTGGTTTCTAGGTGCTAGCAGATGCACAGAGCCTTGGCCACACTACCAGTCTGCCTGGTCATGACCCATTGTGACTGTAAAGTATTGCAGGTGTCCCTTCTTTAGTAATCAGAGATCATGATTTTCAGTACCGTGGATACCCAGGGAAAGGTGGCCCTATACTCTCTTAAGCACACCAGGCAGAGGCAACCATGGTTTAGTCCTAGAATCAAAACAACCATTAGCTCAACCAGAATAATGTTCTCCTGCTTTTGAGCAGTTACACTATTGCAGGGCTGGCCAACCTAAGCTTGAGAAGGAGCCAGAATTTACAAATGTACATTGCCAAAGAGCCATAGTAATATGACAGCAGCCCCCCATCAATTCCTCCCCCGACTCCCAGCGCCTCCCACCCACCCATTAGCGCCTTCCCCTCCCTCCTGATCAGTTCTTTCGTGGTGTGCAGGAGGCTCTGGGGGAAGAGGGGGAGGGAGAGGAGAGAAGGCATGGCAGGCTCAGGGGAGGGCACAGGAAGGGGTGCAGTGGGGGCAGGGCCTGTGGCAGAACCAGGGGTTGAGCAGTGAGCACCCCCCGGCACATTGGAAAGTTGGCACCTGTAGCTCCAGCCCCAGAGTTGGTGCCTATACGAGGAGCCGCATATTAACTTCTGAAGAGCAGCATGTGGCCCCGCAGTCACAGGTTGGCCACCCCTGCACTATTGGATCTAAAGAACAGGAGCTAAATTCTCTGCTAGTGCCTAGAGAATTTAGTCCTCAAAGTCCAACATATTAAAAAATATCTATTCTTAGGGGGTTCGAGATGAAAATGCATTTCACTGCTCATCCTGATGGCTCTGTTCTTCTGAGCCAGCAGGGTAGTGAAATTGACAAGATGCTTCTCTCTAAGCACTTCAGAGAGGTTAATTTGCCTAATTTGATATTCCTCCAGTTCACAAGAACTGTGTAGAGAAAGCAGAGAAATGGCATGAGATCAACATTTTGCAATTTAACTGCAAACATTTTCAGACTGTTTTAGCACTCATTTTGGATGATTGATGGATTTGTGTGTTCCCTACTGCAATGAATCATTTTAAAATAAAATGCCATTTGGTGGTGAGACAGAGATCCATATACACCTCTACCCCGCTATAACGCGACCCAATATAACACGGGTTCGCATATAGCGTGGTAGCAGCAGGGCTCCGGCAGCGCTTTAAAGGGTCCGGGGCCCAGCTGCTGCAGGGAGCCCCGGGCCCTTTAAATCCCGCTGGATCCCTGCCGCCGCTACCCCGGGGCTGTGGCAGCGGGGCTCACCGGTGATTTAAAGGGCCCAGGCTCCCAGCAGCAGCTGGAGCCCGGAGCTCTTTAAATCACCGCCGGAGCCCTGCTGCCCCTACCCTGATATAATGGGTTTTCAGCTATAACACAGTAGGGATTTTTGGCTCCCCACAACCATGTTATGACGGGGTAGAGGTGTGTGTGTCAAATGTAAAGGTTTGAGAATGTCCTGTAAGCCAGTGGTTCACAACCTGTGGTCCACAGGCCCGTAAGGTTCGCAGACTGTTTTAAATTTCCAAAGGGGTCTGCACCTCCATCTGAAATATTTTAGGGGTTTGCAAGTGAAAAAAAGGTTGAGAACCACTGCCTTAAGCAATAGCAAAGACATATCATGAGAAGTTATTTTACAAAGCTATACAACACATCTTAAAGTTTTAGAGTGTCAGTAGATGAAGTGGAATGGATTAAGTGTCCTGGTATTTTGACACAGATAAAAAACTTCTTGCTTTTACTTATAAAAGGGGTGGGGTGGGGAAAGAGATAAATTTTAAGTTTCACAGATACAAACAATCCAGTAACCTAATCTGCTATGCCATTCCTATCACTGATGAAAGAAATTATACATGTGAACAAAGTGTTATTTATTAGCATAATCCTAGAGGTGATCCAAAGCAGATAAAAGGCAGACAAATTGCCAGTTACAAAGGAACCATACCATACTAAATGAACACACTATTTATGGCAACATTTAATTCATGTCTTAAAGAACAATGCAAAGCTTATAAATCAGTGTGTTAGATTTGCCACAGAAAAAGGACAATCTAAAGCCCAGGCAAAGTAGTTTTGCATTTTTCATTTCAGTCCTCTCCTTATTTGCCACCTGCTGGGATGTTCCTAAAGTCCAAAGACCGGAGCTCGGAAACCAGATAATTCCCCTAGCCTAGCCTAGGCTTTATATACCTTTCATGAAATTAACAATTACATTGCCACTCCTTCCCAAATAACTCCAACTCTACCTTTCTTAAAGGCACCCACCAAAATGACCGGCAGTCACAAAGAGTAAGAAAAGTAGAATCAGGGCTTAAGCATTTGGATCACACCCATGCTACAGAATAAGAAGAAAGCAACATTACTACCATATGTTAAATGCCCGCAGCCATGCCTGGACCCCACATTTTACACCGAATTCCCCGCAATGGAGAGTTTTGCTTAAAAAAAGAAAGAAAGAAAAAAGATGGTATGATAAGGCACTTTCATGTCAATTTTAACAATAAGATCTTTTTACCATCTAAAGGCCTGATTTTACCAACACATATGTGAGTAATTTTGCTCACAAGAATAGTTCTATTAACATATACCTCTTAGGTTTTAAATACTGCTACAGTTTAATGAACTACTGCTGTAATTTGACAGCGGGAGAGAAAACAGGAAGCTCTTATATTCCTAATATTTATCACAAAGTTATAAAAAAGTACATTTGAATCCAATTCTTCATTATTTACTGTTTATTGGTTTAACCGACTATATCAAAATGAGAAGTTCACCCAAAGGTCACTTGCCTGCAAACTGCTCAAGATGTAGAGCTGGTCAGAAAAACTTTGATAGAACTATTTTCCATCAGAGAATGTGCTTCTGTTTAAACCAAAATGTTTCACAAAATCACCCTTATTTTGCCAAAAAAATCAGAGGGAAACGTTACAACAGTGTTGAAACATCCTATTTCAACATTTCTGGAATGAAATATTTTGATTTTTCATTTAGAAATGAGTTTCAGTTTCAATTTATTTTTATTTTGCATTATATTACGATATCCTTTACCTGGCTTGTCCTCATCTGTCCCTCCAAGTCTAAGGCACACCATTCCTTTTTGTTCAAGCCCATTCTTTCCATTTCGGGCCAAAGAGTTCTGTCATGGGATCGGCCCAGCGCATTTTTGGTCTGCCCAGCGATCACTTGTGGTCTCTGAGGATCCAGTCACTGATGCGGGCTGTCCACCTATTTTCGTGCCCGCGGACTACATGACCCACCCATCTCCACTTTGCATCGTACATCACCTGCACTACATCAGTCTCCTCTGTAAGCCTTCTGATCTCCTCATTTGGTATGTGACCAGGGAGCAATATCTTATACATTCGCCTTTCCATTGCTCTCTGGGTGTGTAGCGGGGGTGGACACACGCTCCTGCCCTGAGGGGCTTAAAACAGACCTAGGAAAGAGCTGTGGCAGGAGAAGAGCAGCGAGGCTGATTGGGGGAAACAGCCTCAGCTAGGGGCCATGCCCCAGTCAGGGCCCAGCTGGCTCTATAAAGGCTTGAGCCAGGAGTAAAGGCAGAAGTCTCTCTCCAGGCTAGGATAGAGCAGGGCCTGACTGCTGGGAAGCTCAGGGTACCTAGAGTAAGGCAGGGCTGGGGAAAGGCCAGAGGGGCTGGGGAGCTCCAGACTGGCAACTCCCCAGGCTGCAGGGCCTTGTCCAAGGCCCCATAAAGGTACTGGGTTGCAGAGAAAGGCAGCAGGTCCAAACCCCCCCTTGCCAGTGATGAGTGGCATACACTGCAGTCTGCCCCAGGGAACGGGGACTAGTTGGTGACTGGCAGTATCCTTACACCAAGGCGAGGTGGGGATAGGGGGTGGGGAAACCCTGAGACTGAGGGGTTACTGCCAGAGGGGCAGCACCCCAGAGGAAGGGGCACCAGGGTCCTGGGAGGGACACGGGGGCCAGCGGTAAGGCGGATCACCAGCCTGCAGAGGGCACTCCGGAAGCTGGACGAGCTAATTCCTGACAGAGACCAGCAGGAGGTGCCGCAGGGGTGAGTCCACATGCTTACAGGGTGACAGTGAGCTTTTCTTTCTCCGCTTTTGTCATTGACCAGCTTTCCACTCCATATATCATTGCTGGCAGAACAGCAGAGTTAAACAGTTCTTACTTTTTTTTCATGGGTAGTTTATCATCCATTAGAGATGTCTTTATTTTGTTGAAACTTGCCCACCCCACCTTTCTCTTCCTACCACATTTCCCTTCAAATGAGTTGTCTCTCTTCAGCTGCTGATCCAGGTAAATACATTTGTCCACCTCCTAGATTACTGTCCTGCTTACAGTGATAATTCCTGCTGCACAATGCTCATTCTGCATCCACTTAGTCTTCGATGTGTTCACTTCCAACCTGATATCATGCAACAGTGTTTCAAGTTGCTGCAATTTGTTCTCCAGTTCTGCTGTGTCCTTTGCCAATATTACAATCATCAGCAAAGAGAGGGTGTGTTAACTGTTCTCCATCAATTCTGATTTCTTCTTCCCAGTTCAATTTCTTGAACCATGACTCCAATACCGCTGCCAACGGCTTCGGTGAGATTGTGTCGCCTTGTCTGACTCCTCTACATATAATAATAATCCACAGAACATTGAATAATGTTATCTCTGTCGAACAATTGCGGTTAATTTCTTCTGGAAGAAATATTATGATATGGTATAAATAAAAAAGGCAAAATCCACTTGAAACATTTTGATCTACTCAAAATTTTTTTTCCAGAATTCTCTTTCACAGAGATTTTTTTTAAATTTACACATTTTGTTTCTAATTGGAATGAAGACAAATATCAAAATCTTGAAATCCTTTATGAAATATGATTTCTGTCCTCTGCACTTACTGAGATGTGTTATTCTTGAGGAATACAGTACTTTACACCCACATAATGCACCTACTTGATACAACAGGTCACCTGACTTTGGCTGCAAAGACAACCATAACACACTGTAAATATGAGAATCAAGCCTACAACTCCTGTTACCATTTCTTTATAGAAACTTCCACATCCTAAATAAACATGCCAAATCTTCCAAATGAGTGCCAAGTATCAAATTATGCAAGATAAGAACACTACCTACCAACGCAAGTGCAGTGTCTTTTGGACTACTAAGTGTGCTTCCAAATTTAATTATCACCTTGCTACTTTCCACAACTGTCAGATAAGTACTCTCTATGTCTCTAAATCTAGACTACATACCACTGGAGGCCTTGTGTAGTGTACGTGTTGCTACACATTGCAGTGAAAAGCAGGCTGCATCATCCACACTGTGTGGTGTTTCTAGATGGGTCGGTGAAAGTCTCTGGTAGAGGGGAGGTGGTGAGGAAAGGCTTCAGCAACTCCCCACTGCCACAGACTTTCACTGCAGGGAGGAAAGGCTCTGATGGCAGGGAGACAGGCTGAGCCTTTCCCCATTGCCTCCCCCATTACAGCTTTTCCTCTCTGCCGGAGTCTTACCCTGCTGCAGGGAAAGCCTCCAGCAACAGGGAGCTGCCATAGCCTTTCCTCGCTGCCTCCACATGGGTACACCTTTCCACTGTGCTGGAGTCGCTCCCTGCTGTGCAGAAAGGCTCGGGCAGCACAGAAAGGCTCAGAAAGGCCAAATGCAAAGTAAAACTCTTAGTATAGGTCACCCATTCTGATGTAATCAGGTGCTTTCACAGTCAGAAGACATCTGGTAAACTGGGAGGCTGGATTTCACAGGTGTTTCATCCATTGTGAAAATGAGCAAACTGAAAGGTATCTAATTCTCGTTCATATAGCCCTGTTTAAAGAGGACTAAGATAACACCAACTAAGTACCTTTTTGTTTGCACCTCCAGCATTCACACAGAGGAGTTACAGCACAGCACTCTAGTGAGCACAGCAGTTCTCACCTCCACAGTCCAAACTGCAGGGCCCGTAAACAAGCCTTAAGACTGAAAAAAAGGGGCAGAAAAATATGGCAACATCTGTGCCCAGGAATAACCTCACCCAAAAGGTTTACTTTCTCCAGAAGACAGAAAACAATTGAAAGGCACAGCATGACCACTGGGAACTCCTGGATAAAGCTCTCAGCTACAGGACAGAGAAGGGAACGGACACTTAAAGAGAAATAAAAATCTCTGTGAGCATTGCTAAGATTAGGTTCTGACCTCCTGGTCAGGGAGAAAGAAACAGGGAAACGAACCAGGGTAATCCCTGTGTGACAGTACCTCCCATAAGGCTTTATGGAAATGTGCTTAGAATGTGTTTTATGCTACATATGCCATGTAACACATCTCCATAAAGGTTATGACCCACTGAATGTATTAATCCTATTTGTATGCATGTATCATTTTTGCATTCGAAATTATGAATGTTGGCTGTATATTGGCTTGATTTCTAAATAAACCCAGTAGAGCATTTGGTCAGTTCCTGGAGAAAGGAATGTTGAAATTAAGTACCTAATCAAGAAACACTTAAAGGACAATAGATCTTGGAATGCACCAATCCACATAAGAAGTCTATCTGAGGACATTCAAGGTAGCAAGTAAACAGTGGATGCTACCTGTAAAAACTGAGCCATGCATGGGCATGTGACTTGCCCAGGTGACTCCTAAACTCCATCTTGGAGCAGGACTTTGCATAGGAGTGAGGAGGGGGTCTCCACCCACAAGAGAAAGTCTATTTAACCCCCTGGGAGACTCCTCCATTTTGTCTTCACCTGGTTAAAGAGAGAGCCTCTCCACCCCCTAGGATACTTGAAAGAAACTGGAACAAAGGACAGTGTGCAAGGGGTGCTTTGAGAGGGCCGGCTGAGGAGTGACTGAGCCAGATGATCATCCCCTTAGTAAAATCCTCTCCAAAGCAGCTGCCCCACATGTGGGTACAGCTTCATGCATCCTCCTGAACTCATAGATAAAATCTGAACCTACATGGAGAATTTTAACTGGCCAAAGGATATTTTCTCTTATGAATATTCAAACTATACAACTTAAAGGATCGAGCTAAGGTAATCTTCAGAAATCAGGATGGCCCAGAGAAACATCTTCAAGTACAAATATGAGTACACTGACAAACTCTGCGTCCTTATGAATAAGAAATGCTCAGACACTCCCAGAGAGGAAGTACGGGTTTCTCAAAATGCTGGCTCAGATGCACAACAGGACTAGTTCTGAGGAAACTGATTAACTAAACCATATGAACCCTGGCAGCCCTAGGGAGTTATCGCAGACAGTATGTCACAGGAAAATGTAGGGGCTGAAAGTCTGAACCAATGAAAACTGAGATTGTGACCATTAGTCAAGAAAAATGGGATGAGTTGAGATGCCTGTCCACTGCTAGAACAGAAACTGCATGGGAGTCTAAAAGAAGCAAGGAATCATCAGGCAAAGTAGTCTTCTAAAAATAATTGCATTTAGTAGTTAAGGGTAGGGAAAAAGAACAACTACCAAAGGATAAACCTTTATCTTGGTGAAAACCTAAAATGGTACCTAAGCTATAGAAACATGCCATCCATTTAGGAGAACTGATGTTTCTCATCAGGAATTACTGCTTTTTGAAAACACCTTCCCTTAAAGAACACTCTACAAGTCAAATGCAAAATGCAGAATAGGGAAGGAGGAGAAGGGATTTAGCAATAAACTAAAATTAACTGGCACAGCCTGCCAATGAGTCAGAGAGGGTGATAGCACTGGGATGTTAATCTGGGTTTCTTTCCACAGGGTGTTTTGTAGATTCATTAACCAATGTTTGTACAGCACTATGGACATGTAAAGCCTTACTTAAAGGCTTAGTTTTATTATTAATTGGTTTACAACAGTTTGTATTTAACTATGTTTTAATCCATGGTGTATGCATTAGAAATGAGTAATTAAGCTACTTTATCACTGGTGTAATGGTTGAGATTAATAAACAGCTGTGACATTCAACCCAGGACATTTACAAGCAACATTCCTTTTCCCAGACTAAACTAGGACAACATAACCAGGACTCTCATGTACTCTAATTGTTTGACCATGGAATTTCTGCAGAATCTGCTCTAAGCTCCAACCACCATCCCTCCCTTACAAGATTAAGGCCCTGATTCTGCAATTTACAACATGAAATTTATTATTATGAGCCTGTGCTGAGCCCCACTGGCTCCAGTGAGTCCTGCGTGACTGCAGAGTTTGCAGGTTGTAAATTGGAGAAACAAAGCCTAAAATTTACAGCCCATTTAACTGCAAGGAAAGCCTTCCAAATGAAAACCAAATGCAAGCCCACAGTGCTGTATGCAAACAGCCTAAAACAGTAGCTTAAAAAGAAGGTGGTCTACCCCATTCAGTTCAATGGGCTATGGACTAAAAATTGAATATTGTTAAATACTTCACTAACTATTTCATTAAGTATTTTAACCTGCTAATTAGGTTCTCCCACAATCCTACCTACCCTCCCCAAATCTTACACGTCAAAATAACCAGCAGTACCCTACCCACTATCAAAACCTCTCCCCAACAACTTCTACAACAATGAAGTTCTGTATTTTCAATATAGAATTTTTCAGCACAATGACAATGTACAACTAAGGGCTGCATCAAGCTATTTAATATTAAATTTAATTCAAACACATAAACCCATATGGGTTATACTTTTCATTTTTACACTTAAATAAAAACTAGGGCTGTCAAGTGAGTAAAAAAATTAATCATGATTAATCGAACTGTTAAACAATAGTAGAATACTATTTATATAAATATTTTTGGATGTTTTCCACATTTTCAAATGTATTGATTTCAGTTACAACACAGAATACAAAGTGCACAGTGCTCACTTTATATTTATTTTTATTATAAATATTTGCACTGTAAAAATAAAAGAAATAGTGTTTTTCAATCACTTAATATAAGTACTGTAGTGCAATCTCTATCATGAATGTTGAACTTACAAATGTAGAATTATGTACAAAAATAAGTATCAGAGGGGTAGCCTGTTAGTCTGGATCTGTAAAAGTAGTGAAGAGTCCTGTGGCACCTTATAGACTAACAGACATATTGGAGCATGAGCTTTCATGGGTGAATACCCACTTCATCGAATGACATGCATCCGACGAAGTGGGTATTCACCCACGAAAGCTCATGCTCCAATACGTCTGTTAGTCTATAAGGTGCCACGGGACTCTCTGGTACAAAAATAACTGCATTCAAAAATAAAACAATGTAAAACATTTGAGTATACAAGTCCACTCAATCCTACTTCTTATTCAGCCAAGCACTCAGACAAACAAGTTCGTTCACATTTGCAGAAGATAACGCTGCCCACTTCTTGTTCACAGTGTCACCTGAAAGTGAGAACAGGTGTTGGCATGGCACTGTTGTAGCAAGATGTGTAGCAAGATGTGTAGCAAGATGCACTAAAGATTCATATGTCCCTTCATGCTTCAACCACCATTCCAGAGGACATGTGTCCATGCTGATGATGGGTTCTGCTCAACAACGATCCAAAGCAGTGCAGACAAATGCATGTTCATTTTAATCATCTGAGTCAGATGCCACCAGCAGAAGGTTGATTTTCTTTTTTGGTGGTTCAGGTTCTGTAGTTTCCGCATCAGAACCTGCTCTTTTAAGACTTCTGAAAGCATGCTCCACACCCCGTCCCAATCCGATTTTGGAGGGTACTTCAGATTCTGAGTGGATTTGGATTCAGGACAGAGTGGACTTGTAGGCTCTAAAGTTTTACATTGTTTTGTTTTTGAGTGCAGGTATGTAACAAAAAAATCTACATTTGTAAATTGCACTTTCATGATAAAGAGACTGCACTACAATACTTGTATGAGGGGAATTGAAAAATACTGTTTCTTTTGTTTATCATTTTTACAATGCAAATATTTGTAATAAAAATAATATAAAGTGAGTACTGCACACTTTGTATTGTGTTGTAATTGAAATCAATATATTTAAAAATGTAAAAAAATCCAAAATATTTAATAAATTTCAGTTTGTATTCTGTTTCACAGTGTGACTAAAACTGCAATTAATCATGATTTTTTAAATCACAATTAATTTTTTGAATTAATTGCATGAGTTAACTGCAATCAATCAACAGCCCTAATAAAAAAACTTGATTTTTAAAAATTTATCTGAAGCTGTTGCAGAATCTCCAGTATGCAGCAGTTGAGTACAACAGTATCCAGGTCTCTTGCCTCAGAACTGAGATCTAGGTTGCTGCAAAGTATACAGGGCCTTCAGCATAACTATTGCAACAATGTAACAATTCTGGGCCAGATTCTCAGCTGGTACAAATTGCGGAAGCCCTGAATACTTTAAATGACAGTATTTAAAACACATTAACACACTGATACAATACTGCAGCTTTGTAGCTAGATAACAATACCCTAAAAGACACGATCCCCCTTCATTAAAAAGAAAATAAGTGTTGACATCTCACTGCATTTTGTATTAAAACAAGAAAGTGTTGGACTAAACTAAGAATTCTATCTAAAGAGTATTTTTGAAAATCTACTTTAGTTAAAAATTGTAGAACAAAGAAGACCTAGTTAATTAAATACAAACAAAAATATATAGAAATGAGGGGAGTGGATGGGGAATACTCACTCTTAGGCCTGGTCTACACTAAGCGTTTAAACCGGTTTTAGGAGCGTAAAACCGATTTAACGCCACACCCATCCACACTGAGAGGCCCTTTATATCGATATAAAGGGCTCTTTAAATCGATTTCTGTACTCCTCCCTAATGAGAGGAGTAACGCTAGTATCGGAATTACCATATCGGATTAGGGTTAGTGTGGCCGCAGATCGACGGTATTGGCCTCCGGGTGGTATCCCACAGTGCATCACTGACCGCTCTGGACAGCAATCTGAACTCGGATGCAGTGGCCAGGTAGACAGGAAAAGCCCCGCGAACTTTTGAATATTTCCTGTTTGCCCAGCGTGGAGCTCCGATCAGCACGTGTGGCGATGCAGTTAAAAATCAAAATAAAGAAAGAGCTCCAGCATGGACCATGCGGATGTGATTGCTGTAAGGGCAGGCAAATCTGTTCTATCAGCGCTCCGTTACAGAAGACGAAATTCAAAATCATTTTTAAAAAATCTCCAGACAGACGCCATAGCAGGGACTCAGCGCACTGCTGCGTGACAAGCGTAACGGAAAGCCAAAGAATCAAATGGACGCTCATGGAGGGGGGACTGGAGAGGGGACTGGAGGACTCAAGCAATCCCACAGTGCCTGCAGTCTCCGAAAAGCATTTGCATTCTTGGCTGAGCTCCAAATGCTTCTAGGGTCAAACACAGTGTCCGCGGTGGGTCAGGGCATAGCTCGGCAATTTATGCACCCCCACCCACCCACCCCCAGAAGTGAAAGGGAAAACAATCCTCTCTTGACTCTTTTACATGTCACCCTATCTTTACTGAATGCTGCAGATAGACGCGATGCTGCAGCACTCAACACCAACATCCTTGCTCCCCCCCCGGCCATGGGTGGCTGATGGTACAATATGGCTGATATCCATCGTCATCATCAGCCTATTGGCACATGGGGCAGTGCAAAAGGACTGGTAACCATGCCGACTAGCATCAGTGAGGTCGATCAAGGATGCCTGCTCCTAATTTTTCCTGGTAGATGGTGCAGTATGGCTGGTAACCGTCTTCATCATAGCAACAGGGGGCTAAGCTCCATCAGCCCCCACCCTTCATGTGTAAAGAAAAGATTCAATTGCCCCTGGACTAGCAGCGGGATGCTGGGCTCCTCTCCTCCACACTGCTTAATGTCCTGTCTGGACTATCATAGCAGCTGGAGGCTGCCTTCCACTCATTTCTCACTAACAAGTCACTGTGTCTTATTCCTGCATTCTTTATTACTTCATCACACAAGTAGGGGGACAATGCTACAGTAGCCCAGGAAGGCTGGGGGAAGAACGGAATCAACAGGTGGGGTAGGAGCACCCCCTGTGAATAGCATACAGCTCATAATTTCTGCAGGATCTGACACAGAGCAGCTGTGCTCTCTGGTTCTCTGATACAGTGGTTCTCTAGTACACTTGCCCATATTCTAGGCAGGACTGATTCTATTTTTAGATACCAAAAAGGAGGGATTGACTCAGGGAGTCATTTCCAATTTTGCGCCCTGGCTGATCTCAGCCAGGGGCACTTATGACAGCAGCAAATGGTGCAGTGCAAAAGGACTGGTAACCATGATCATCTTATTACCAATTTATGGTATGGTAGATGGTACAGTATGGCTGGTAACCATCTCTGCTGTCATGCAAAAGCAAAAGCATGCTGCTGTGTAGCGCTGCTGAATCGCCTCTGTCAGCGGCATCTAGTACACATACGGTGACAGTCACAAAAGGCAAAACAGGCTCCATGATTGCCATGCTATGGCATCTGCCAGGGCAATCCAGGGAAAAAAGGCGTGAAATGCTTGTCTGCCGTTGCTTTCCCAGAGGAAGGAGTGACTGACGACATTTACCCAGAACCACCCGCGACAATGATTTTTGCCCCATCAGGCACTGGGATCTCAACCCGGAAATTCCAAGGGGCGGGGGAGGCTGCGGGAACTATGGGATAGCTACGGAATAGCTACCCACAGTGCAACGCTCCAGAAATCGACGCTAGCCTCGGACCGTGGACTCACACCACCGATTTAATGTGTTTAGTGTGGCCGCGCGCACTCGATTTTATACAATCTGTTTTGCTAAACCGGTTTATGAAAATTCGGAATAATCCCGTAGTGTAGACGTACCCTTAGATACACTAGGAAATAGGGTGTCCAGACAGCAAGTGTGAAAAATCGGGATGGGGTGGGGGTAATAGGCTACTATATAAGAAAAAGTCTCAAATATTGAGACTGTCCCTATAAAATCAAGACATCTGGTCACCCTACCTAGGAAACGAGACATCACTTTAAGTATTCCCTCACTACAGGTGTTATTCTATTTTCAGATGCATGCCTATCTCAGTAAATGTGACATGTGAACCAAGCTTTAATCATATAAATATGCCATCTCTCTAGAAATGTGCAGGCAGGCTTCTGCTGATACCACAAAATGCACAGAGCTGGAAGAATACGATGGGATGGATCACTCAATGATTGCTTCTTCTTCTTCATTCCCTCTGAAGCATCTGGCATTGGCGACTTTTAGAAGACAGGATGCTAGGCTAGATGGACCATTGGCCTACCCAGTATAATTGTTCTTATGTTCAAAGATGAACAACTGTCCATGCCATTCACAGCTTTGCTAAGTGTAAATGGTTATTTTTTTCCTCTCTCTTTTCTTTTCAAATTTCTGAAATAATTTTTTTTTTTTACCTCTTAGGTAAAAAATTTCCCTTAATTTGTATACAAAATACCTTATTAAGAAATAAATGAAGCTTAACATACTGAATGAAGCCTTCGGTCAATGCTTAGCATGGCATTATACAAACAACAACTGCCCAGTTACATGTACCTTCCAACCCCATACTTGTTTGCTATCACATGTGAAGTGTGCACCCCACATGCAGCTCTTAGGCATTAATATTAAAACACATGATTTAAATAAGGGGCAAAAACCCAAATGAGTTTAATCTTCATTTCCAAAAGCAATAGCCAAGTTAGGCTATTAGATACAGAAAAACTAGCAACAAGAGGTTCAGTGGGATTTTGGCTTGTGAGGAGAGTGATGATTTTGTTTGGACTGATTTTTACCAGGTGTGTGCCTGGATTCAGTGCTTGCTGATATCCCTTAACAATAAGGTGGTGGAGGGGACTCAGCTAGTTTAGCAGCCAGTCACTAGGGAGCACTGGAGCAAGGAAGAGCTAGCAGCTAACAACAGTTTCTGTGGATGTTTGTAAAGTTGTCCCTTGGCAGGGGGAGGGTTTTTCCCGCCCACTTCCCCTTCTTTTTTCCTAGGAATAGGGTCTAGGAAGAAAAGACAACAATGGCTACTGAAGCAGCACTAGAAGTGACCCCGAGGAGAAGCGGAGACAAAGCTGATGCGGAATTGCAGTATGTAAATCAGTGGTTCTCAACTGATTCCACACTGTGAGCCGCAGATGTGGCTCACAATGTGTTACTTGGGCCGCAGGAACCATGTGGCAGGGCAGGAGCAGCCTGGACCCCGACTATGACCCCTGCTGCATGGGACCAGCTGGACACTCACTGCATGGCTGCCACAGACCCTGCAGAGTGGGCTGGCAGCCCTAGACTTGCACTCCCACCACATGGCTGCCCTGGACCCCGGAGCTCGCCGTGCCAGCCAGGAGCCCCGAAACCCTGGAGTTTGCCATCCCAGGCACCTGCCCTGGACCCCAGAGCTTGTGGGGCTGGCCAAGAGCCATAGACACAGACCCTGCAGGGTGGGCTGGCTGCCCACCCAGGCCCCCGCCACACAGCTGCACAGGACTGGAACCAGCCGGCTGCCCTGGACCCCACCACATGAGGTGGGCTGGGAGCCCTGGACCTCTGTCCACGACTGCTCCAGAGCTTGTGGAGCTGGCTGGCTGCTCCAGACCCCAGGCCCCTGACTCCGCGGGGCTGGCTGGCAGTCCTGACCCTGCTGCCACGCTTGATCCCACACATGATCCAGGGGGTACCCACACATGCCTCCACGCCGGGCAGCCAGGAATCTGGTGGACCCCAATACCCGTCTTTAGCACACAGCTGAGCTGAGCCACAGCTGCGTGCTAATTGGGCCATGGGTTGAGAACTGCTGATGTAAATCATCCTTGAGAGGGTATGTGATAGAAGCTACTTATGCCTGAAACATCACCTGACAGAGCTCATGGTGAGAAAATTCAAGGCTCAGAGATGCAGCTGGAGACAATGATGGAATTCAGATAGGATATAATGCAGGAGAGGAGAGAGGAGGTGGTCCAGACTGCTCAAGATCTGCAGACACCTGCCTAACAAAATGAGGTCCCTAGAGAAGGCGAAGGGATGACAAGATAATGAAGATCAACAGATGACTAGAGTGACCATACGTCCCATTTTGGCCCATTTTTAAACTCTGTCCCAGATGTCTGGACTTTTTTGGCAAAAGTGGGCATTTGTCCCATTCGCTCTTGCCCAAGGGGGAGGGAGGTGTGCAGAGAAATGTCTGGGCAAAAACAAATGGAACAAATGCTTTGTTTTGCCAAAAAAGTCCTGATGACTGTGATGTCAGCTGGGGCAAGTGGTGATGTCTGACGGGACTTGGGCGAGCCACGTGTAGGTGTCCCATTTTTAGTTTAGGGAAATATGGTCACCCTACAGATGGCTCAAGGATTCTTGCTATGAGGAAGGTTTTGAGATATCAACCATTTCCCCACCAAAAGTGGATGATCACAAAGGAAGTCTGATCTATCTCTCCTCCCAGTTCCCAGTGCTGCCTCTCTGCTTCACCATGCTACAGAGTTGAATGGAAGAGCCTGAAGAGTGTGGGTAGAATAGCACAGAGGGCAGAAGAGAAGTTGCTTACCGGCAACCACCACAGCACCGCTTAATGTCCAGTAAAGCAAGTTACACCAAAAGGAAAAAGAAAGGAAATATTTTCCTAGCATCCCTTAACCTCTGTTTCTGAGGCCACTGAGGCTGCAAAACTGGCAGGTGCAGTGTGGCCACCTCCTGAAATTTTATCACAAGTGTTACAGCACGTGGTGGCTTTCTGAAAATGCCACCTCCTGAAGCCAAGGTGAGAAACTCAGCATTCATTAATACAAAACAAATTTCTAATCCTCCTGGTTTCAGAGAGAGCATTGAAAACATGACTTGAATGAACTCAAAACAGTAAAGAACCCAGAAGGCAAATAAAAAGAATTCCAAATGTATTATTTTTAAAATAAAATCTCCTGATTTTTATGCTAATCATGATTTTTGAGTACTTATGCTTGCAATACAGCAGGTGGGCAAAAGCTTGCCTTATGTGGTGATGAGTAGTAAATACAATGTATAAATTGTCACTAGTAATGAAAATCAGGCAACAAATTTCAAAATGCATGTCAAAACACTAAGCTGGCCAGTTCCGTAGGTTTTCATGTTGTTTAATATTTTTTTCTGTACTAAAACAGCTACATGACTTCCTGAAAAGTGGTTTAATAAAATTACTCATTAGCAGACTTTGCCTGAATTATAAATACCCGAAAATAAGAATTAATAATGAAAACATTGGCACACACACAGTTCTCCATGATAAACACAATTATAATTAATCTATTGTATAGATAACAAAAAATTTGCCTACTGACTTTCATGCTACAGATCCACATAAATAGATATTGGCACCTTAAGATATACATTTCACACCCCAGAACCATTTTCTGATCTGTTTTCCAAAAACAAAACAAAAAAAACTTGGCAGAGCACTTATCCCACAGATACATACCACACATATACTGCGCTTAGCCATCAAAAGGCAGGTCCATACCAAAGAGATACTCAGTTTACAAGACCAACTCAGAGCTCAGCAAAACTAAATATTCACATTTCACACAAAGGAGCCCTGTTCTCTTCAAAAATGGCACAAATTGCATTTAAGAAGTGCAAACAGTGTAATTTAATTAATGAAATCTGGATGCCGATCTACTTGGCTACAGATTACAAAGAAAGGACCCACTGCTACAAATAGTTGCTCGCAAATATAAAAGTTATTCACACAGGGAGTCCCATTGCTCCAGCATTAAATTCAGCAATTGTAAGACAGTATCTCTGCTCTTGTTGACCATGAACTACTGCTGCTCTTCTAAGGTGAGCTCCAACTTTGTTGCAACAAAGAATCCATTAGAAACACATATTAAGGGTATGATTCAAAACCTACTGAAGTTAATGGAGTCTTTCAACTGACTTTTCTGAGGTTTGGATCTGGCCCTGATTTGGTGAGACAATAGGAAGGCCTATTAAAATTTATCAACAATAAAAAATGAGTTACCAGTAAGCTTGGTGGATATTTTCCTGTCAATCAAACTGTTGAATGAAAGCCTTATTTAAAAAAGCTGAATATAAGGTTTTGTTTAGCTCCAATCAACTGGATAAATCAAGAGAAAATGAAATTCTTATCAGGTATTCTAAGCATCATTCTTGCTTTTCATAGTGCATGAAATCTCTTTTTCAATACCTAATTTCTGCCTGTTCCAGACATCACACTGAGATCTGACAGTTGGGTAAAAAAAAGTCATGTAACTTCATTTATATTATATCTTATTGATGTCAAATCAATTGCCAATGCTTCAACTTAATTATTTTTTAAAGAAGCCTTTTAGATTTAGTTTCTTCCCCACATTAAACTGTCTCCTCTCATCTTAAAAGAGATGAGTAATGAAAGATCATTGTCAAATGCTGCACGCCATACAATATTTGTATCAAATGGGAGTTGGAAAAACGATTGGTGGACTAGTTTAAATTTCCTTATGTTAAATTTTGGCAGAAAAAATGAACTTTTTAATAGTTCCGAAGGAAACAAGAGAACATGATTATTACTATTTTCTTTTATGTTACATTAATTTACTACCATAAATTTGTAATCCACTGGAAATATACAGAGGCATAGGGGCCTATGCTTACTGATACCTTTTGCACGATTGGGTTTTTAGTTGTTTGGTCTCTTATCAAATTCATGCTTCTAAGGTAGGTTATAACTTTTATGGCATAGGAGAGGTGGTGTTCGGTTCTCTCAACTCATTCCTTGCTGTAAAGAAGATGTGACCAGTCAGGAACACAGTAATTGCCAGATGAGAACATATCAATGTCTGTCCTCCAGAGTGATCCAAATTAAAAGTTTTGTCAAAGTTATCCAGTTGAACAACAGTTCTTAGAGCTTATCAGTTGAAGTTACACAAGATGCCTGGTTTTGCATCACTGTCCCTGGAAAGAAAAGTTTTCCTCATGCTGAAAGTCTTTGAGTGAAATTCTAGCCCTACTGAAATCAATGGGAGCTTTGCCATTTAATTCAGTGAGGTCAGAATTTCACCCTCCGATCTTTGTTGCATAGCCTGATCTAATCACATGGGGGTCAAGCAGAGAATTCTTTAGGGGAGGGGAGCGGGAGCAAAATGTCTCTCTTTGTGTGTAACTATAACTATTACAAACTGGGTTGAGAGTCTAAGATCTTGTTTATATTTAAACTGTGCATCAATTTAGCTACATAGATTTTTTAAATGATCTAGTTAAACCAGTGCAAACCCCAGTGGAGATTAACTAAAACCAATTTACATAAGGCTAGAGGTCTGCAGTGGTTTAACTAGACTGATTTTTAGTTAAACCAGTGCACTTTCCTAGTATACATCAAACGTACGTCAGAATCAGCTGCAATATTCAAGAGACTCTCTCAATGGAGATGAAAAATTTAAAAAGCCTCCTGACATACTAAATTTGCATGCAGGAGCACCAACCAAGCATTTCTTTATTCTTTCCCCTGGATGGGCTCTTTTTCAGATGTTCAGGTGTTTCTTCTTCAAAGGGTTTAATGATTACAAAAACATTTTTTTAATTGCCTAACTGCCTAAAAATTTGTTAGTGCTGGATATGCAACAGAAAAATAAGACTGCAGTGGCTGATACTAAAACAGTCAGGCCTACAGCAGTATTCGTATGCTTCACTTGCTGCAGGAAGAAGGTAGGGATTTGCTTCTGGCCTCTACCAGCAGCAAACTTACACCACTTATCCTGCTGGTTTAGCTGCACTGGCTGCTGAGTTGAGAGCTTATCTCCTGATCCTCCCCATCCACCTGCTCTACAGGGAGTGGGTCTGGGAAGCCAACACAGCAGTGTAAGAGAGATTTCTGACTCCCCTTCCCTATACAGGCGTGTAATCCCAAGGCTTGTCTACACAGCAAGTTACTGTACGGCAAGCCAGGATGTGACTCTAGACATCCCTGTGGTCCGCAATGCTTCATGCAGCGCCCATTGGCTGGGAATGGCAAACTGTGGGAGCTGCGGGAAGCAGCGGCCAGCACATCCCTGTGGCCCGCGCCACTTCCTACATCTCCCGTTGGCTGGGAATGGTGAACCGAGGGCACTAGGAGTTGTGGGCATCCATGCCTGCCAACAAGCAATATAAACAAACTGTCTCATGTCCCATAGGCGGATTACCCAGATGGGCTGCGTGCGGCCTGCGGGCCACAGGTTGCCCACCACTGCTCTAGAAAGCACTAGCTTGCCAAGCAGGAACGTCCCATGTAGGCACTGCTACAGCTGAGCCAAACCACACTTTAGGACTTTCAATCCTCCTCGCACACCAGGTGATTCTCTCTGCTGGTTTCATCACAGTGGAAGTTTCTATAGACATACTTGATTAAGCCTGTGTCCGTCTCACAATAGATGGGCACAGAAGGGATTCAGCCAGAATTTTCAGCAGGGTAAAATGGTGAGGTGAGGATTAATATACTTTTACTGTGCCATGGGAAGAATGAATGCAGTCGGAAAAGTACAGATAGCAGAAATCCAAAGACTGTGTTTGAGTTGGTCTTAAATTCTAGAGGTACAGCATGAGAAAGAAATGGGCCAAATCCTGCAGTCCTTACTCAAGCAAAACTCCCACTGATTTCAGTGGAAATTTTACCTAGTCAGGAAGCATAGGATAATTTGGCCACTTAATCATTAGGAGGCAACTGCTTAAAAGAGAACTTAATTCAGCAAATCTAAATTGCTAAATAAAATTATAAATCTTAGTTAAAAGTAAATATTGCTACTGTTATCAAGTGAGAGAGGGACAAAGAAAGCATGCCTTTGTTCAAAGATAGTTACCGCAACCAGCAACTTTTCCTCCCAACTTTAATCAGTATGTGTCTCCATAATTCACAAACAGTAAAGGTTAGACCAGTCGGCTTTTTTTGGCACTCCATCATGAAATTCTATTCACTGTTCACATCTGGTCCAGGTTGTTGTTACTATATTTGAAAGTAGTTTTGTGACAAAAGAAGTGTGTGTGTGTTTGTATGTGAATACTTTCCTTTAGGTTTTCTTTCTGTGTGGCTTTGCCATCTGTTGGCTGTGATTAGCTCCTGATCTGAGAACAGGTGGACTAGTAGCCAGTCCTCAGGAACATATACATTTCTTTCCCCTAGCAAACGTCTGTCGCATTCTACAGCAATATTACATAATGTATATAAGGTACATACATTACCATTTGTAACACCAGATACTAAATCTTTCATTGTTTTCCAACCAAAATGCTTCGATATCTCTTTGGCTTTAGTCCACATCACTAAACTGCCTAACCTAATTCAGCACAAAGGCCTCACTTGACAGCTTTAAATATGCACAGAGAAACATAGGATATTACATTTGGAGAGTGGAAAATTAGGTCTAGTGTACTCTCAGGGTCTCTAAGCACCAGAGTTGGGGGGGTCCATCAGCAACAGCAGTGGAACAAGATGGGTTTCAGTCAGAGGTGGTGCTCGCCCACTGGGGCCCTAAGCAGGAATATTTTGGGTCCTCCCCCCAACACATAATAAATAGCAAATAGAGGAGCCCCTTGAGCTGTTTGGGGGCATAAGCAATTGCTTAGTCTGCTTATTCCTACACCAGCTCTGGTTTCAGTACCCCTGTTGCTACAATATATTCCAAGAGTGCTCTGTATCTGTATTCTATAAACTAACAGACGTTTTGGAGCATGAGCTTTCGTGGGTGAATACCCACTTTGACGAAGTGGGTATTCACCCTCAAAAGCTCATGCTCCAAAACGTCTGTTAGTCTATAAGGTGCCACAAGACTCTTTGCTGCTTTTACAGATCCAGACTAACACAGCTAGCCCTCTGATACTTGTATCTGTATTGTTGTCCCTTTTTCTGACACCAGTATCCTGTTTGACACTAACATGTGCCCTCTGCTGAGGACTTTGCAGGTTGGCTTCACATTCTAGGCAGAACAATCAGTGGCACACATTCTGGGTACATTTTAAGTGTAACTTGCTTTATTTACACATTAAATACACTAGGAAATTAGGTCAATTTTATAGAAGTCAATTTTTAGAAATCAATTTTATACAGTCGATTGCGTATGTCCACACTAAGCAGATTAAGTTGGCAGAGTGCGTCCTCACTACCATGGCTAGCATCAACTTAGAGAGAGCTGCACTGTGGGTAGCTATCCCACAGTTCCTGCAGTCTCCGCCACCCATTGGAATACTGGGTTAAGCTCCCAATGCTTGATGGGGCAAAAACATTGTCGTGGGTGGTTTTGGGTATATGTTGTCACTCTCCCCTCCCTCCTTCCCTCCATGAAAGCAACAGGAGACAATCATTTCGCGCCAGACACCAGGGTGATTAGAAGAGCACAGCAAGGTGCACTGCGCATCAGAGAGGCTTTGAAAACCAGTTTCATGACTGGCCAGGCTTTGGTGTGACAGTTGTGTGTTTTTCTCCTTGATGCAAACCCACTCCCTTTGTTAATTTTAATTCCCTGTAAGCCAACTCCCCCCTTCGAAATAAAGTAACTATTGTTTTGAAACCATGCATTCTTTCTTTATTAATTAAAAATATATATATATAATGGACAAGGTAGCCCAGGTGGGGTGGGAGAGGAGGGAAGGACAAGGCCACATTGCTTATTGTAGCCACACTAAAAATCAAACTGTTTGAATGACAGCCTTCTGTTGCTTGGACCATCCTCTGCAGCAGAGTGGCTGGGTGCCCAGAGCATTCTTGGGCATCTGGGTGAGGAGGCTATGGAACATGGGGAGGAGGATAGGCGGTTGTACAGTGGATGTAGCGGGCATCTGTGCTCTTGTTGGATTTCCTGCAGCTCCAACAGATGTTTCATCATGTCCGTTTGCTCCCTCATTAGCCTCAGCATCGCATCCTGCCTCCGCTCTTCACACTCATTTAATTCTTTCCTGGCCTCTGCCACTGAATGCCTCCATGCATTAAGATGTGCCCTATCAGTGCGGGAGGACTGCATGAGCTTGGAAAACATGTCATCACAAGTGCATTTTTTTCACCTTCTTATCTGCGATAACCTCAGGGACGGAGATGATAGGGGGAGTGTAGAAACATTCTACGCTCTACAATTCTGGGGGGACTGTATGGTCACCTGTGCTGCTGAGTTTGCCATGCTGACCAAACAGGAAATGAAATTAAAAAGTTCTCGGGACTCTTCCTGTGTACCTGGCTAGTGCATCAGAGTTCAATGTGCTGTCCAGAGCGGTCACAATGGAGCACTCTGGGATAGCTCCAGGAGGCCAATACCATCAATTTGCATCCGCACTACCCCAAATTCGACTCAGCAAAGTCAATTTTAGCACTATTCCCCTCGCTGGGGAGGAGTACAGAAGAAGTTGATTTTATGAGCCCTTTAGGTCGATGAAACGGGGTTGGTTGGGTGGATGCATTCATTTTTAAAATCGACCTAATGCGGCTAAATTCGACCTAACCCCGTAATGTAGACCAGGCCATACACTAGACCTGATATGAGATATAGGCACTCTCTTCTTTCAAGAATCTCAGCACAACATCAAAGACCAGTTTCTAAGGAGCAATGCTGCCTCAAGAATCTAATCAGAGACCAAGGAAGAGAATAAACCTTGTATAAACGACAACAAATCTTTTCTTCCATAACAAAAAGCTTGCTTACTTACTAGCAAAAAGAACTTGGACCTTTATGGGTAACAGCACCAACTACCACAACAATATATATGTAAATAGTTAATAGACAACATGCCAGGAATATGTCGCATAGCTTAGGGTTTTGTAAGACCAATAACATTTGTTATGGTTGTGCTGCCTCCTATCGGCAGCAATTTTCATGGTGCTTTTAACACACAACATGTGGGGCTGGGAAGCCTGCCTGCTCCCATAGTGAGAGGCACACTGGTGGGGAGGTTGTTCCAAGTAACAGCAGTGGAGTGGGTACTGACTGGGAAAAGGGAGAGGCTCCTTTTTGGGTAGAAGAGGGTCCATAGTCTTCACTACCCTCACCTGGAGATCCAGGTAGATTGGTCCTGACATTGGATCTTCACTATCTTCCTCTAGAGGCTTAGGAAGGCGAGTAAACAGCAGGTGTCTTCTCTTGCCCTTTCTGGAGGATAGTAGAATGGCAAGTGTCTAGCTGGTGAGGGGTCAAATGCTGCCTCCTGGTCAGATCAGGTGGGCACAGCAGTGACTAGTGCTCCTGACTCAGAGAGTAAGCACATTTGACCACATGCAAAGCAGTATTTGAAAACAGTGGTATCACCAAATATGGCTGGGGGGGCTTTGGGGAAAAGTCAGGATTTGATTTGCTCATGCCTTACTTGAGAAACCCATTCTGGTCTCTGCTGCATAGCAAATTACTGAGCATACATAAACACCCACACTTTACATACCATCTTAACATGTAAAACGTCCTTTTACTAGAAAACTACTTGACTTTTAGTTGTCAAGACTGCCAACTGTACAGAACTGACAAATGAATGCTGTCTGAGAGTCAACAAGCTAAACCAAAGCACTGAACCATGCCAGCTCAGGAAGAGCTAAAAAAGACTCATTTCAAACGGTTTTACTTAATAAAATCTCAACACTGATTTAGGCCCTGATCTCGCAGTACATAAGCATGTCCCTGACTTTATCCATTGACTTCAATGGGACCATTCACACTGGTTAAAATTAAGCATGTGCATGCATCTTCGCAGGATTGAAATATTAAAACGGAAAGGCATAGGACTAAATCCAGAGTGTAAATAGGCAATGCTCATTGACTCTAGTGAAGGTACCAGAAGAGAATTTGGCTCATATTCTTTAGTTCTCATTACTAACAAAAAGACAAAAATTAGAAAAGAAATGAAAGAAGATAAAAAAGGAAATCTTCTGAACGTGTGATCAAAAGTAGTTTTTAAGCTGAGATCTAGTTTAAAGCAATAACCATTAGCAAAATTTAAATCATAAAATAATAATCCAATTATTTTGTTTCATCTTCTAAACAACAACATTCACAACATTAAATGGTGAATTGAAATTTGGTTAAATTCACTGTAATTCAATAATAACAGTTTATATAGGGGAGGACAGAGACGCAAAACACTCTTTTTCTGAAATACCTTGCTTATACATAATTTTGTTCAAGGATAGACAGACACAATTATATCTGTCAATCAAAGCAATATGGTTAAAATATTTCCTTGTAAGTACTTTAAAAGATCAACCAGGAAGAAAAATATACTGTGATTTAATAAGCTCAGTTCTGAAATGGAACAGCTTTGTTGGAAACTGCTGAACCAAAGCAAAGATGCAAAAAGCAAAACCACACCATGCATAAATTTTGTTTGTTTTGTTTTCCGACATATGAGCAGCTTTTACAGAAAAAGTCCACTCCACTAACACTCAAAAAATTATCAAAACATTGGCCATTGATGGAAAATGACAACAAAACTAAAATGTCAATTATATAATATTATATAATGTCAAAATATAGTAGCATAGAACAATAAAAGTTATATATTTTTGTTTCCAGGAATTTTGTTTACTGTATCAATAAAAGTACCTGGTCTGCTACCACTGAAGTCACTGAGAAAACTCACTTTTTAAAAGTTATTTAACTCATATCTGCAGATAAGCTTTATATAATCATTACCATTGCACGGCTTGTTTATGGGAGGTGGAAGGGGAAGGGAGAAAAGCATAGGGTAACTCAATTCACTCAGAATCCTCTGAACATTCTTGTCTCCTATTCCTGCAATGCAAGAACAAATATCTTGTGCATTGAAAGCTACTGGTTTCCTTTTTTCTCATCCAAACACAAAATGACTATGATCCAGAAGCAGATCTGCCTGCATCAAATGGTTAATAATCTGCTGCGCAAGGGACATGAGTTGTGAAGCAATTCCATGAATAATATTCTGTGCATGTTTCAGAAACTTTCTTCCTCCCAGGGGAAAGGGTGAGAAGAATGTAGAAAGGATTTCTGTCAAATACTCCACTGGACAGTTAATTGACATTAGCTTTGGCAGAAGCTGTAAACTATCAAGACTACACGAACATTCTGAAATACAAAGGAGATAAACAAAATAGGGTGCCATTTTGTCAGGCTTCATCTCATCCACTCCCGTCCTCTTGGAATGCTGTTTTTCCTCACAATAAACCTTGCAACCTTGGTGGCTGAGGAAATCCCCTTGGTATATACACTTGCACACCCTTAAACAGATAAAGGACAATGCCAATTCTCCAATACTTACACAAAATAATAATGCTCATTACTCTACAAAGCTAAATAGATGAAGAGCAATGGTATTTGCCTTACCTGAATGACATAAGTAGAAAGAGCACCCACCAACAGCTACAGAAAAGACCACACTCCAAAGGGGTAGGAGGAATGTGGAAGAGGAGACACCATGCCATAGCTGGGAACTCAATTATGTCAAAGTGCCACATAGCTGTATAATCCAGATAGACCTTAACCCAAAAATCCACTGCTCACTTACCTAATTAAGGGAAGAATTGCCTACATCACCAGGCATATGATTTAACTAGTGTGCTGCTACACATTTAGAAAAACAGGAACTGGTGGCTAGCAAAGGGCCATTCACCTGGTTAGCACAAGGCACTTTCCTAAAAGATTGGGGTGAAGTAGGAATTGCTTGCAGGCAAGCCATCACTACATAGCAGACAACTCTCTGCACTCAAGTTCCTATAAAGAATCAAACACAATTTGAGAGTTGATAACTCATTGGAGACAATCTTTCCACTTGTGGCAGACCACGACAACTGAAACGTGATAACTAGGTATATTTGTTTGGGGTTGAATATAAGGAGACACACTGTATTTCCATTTGCTTACTTCCCCACCCCCGTCATTCTTTCAATGGGGAGGGCATGTTTGGCTTGGAATTTGAAGACTCCAAACTATCCATGCAAAAGCCCTGTGTCTCTACACTGGCTTCTGATTCCCCCATCCCTAGCCTCCTTCAGCAATCCTGATGCACCAGAATTCCCCGAAAGCTTCTCTTTGTAGAGAAGGGAGAAGAAAGCAGGTGGAGAGATCAGGTAGGGAGTGCAGACCAGGATATTGATTACAATGGCAGGGTGTAGATTCAGACTACATTATTAAATCCAAAAGATGCAGAGATAAAAAGGGAAAACCATAAGTCTAAGATAAAGTACCCAGCACTACCTTGATTTTGGTCCTTCTATTTAGTTATCTCATTAAAAATATACCGTTTACAACTGCATTTTTTTAAATTCAAACTAATGCATTTCAAATGTAGTGACAATCATTCCTCTCTAAATGATTCTGTCATTTGAAAGAAATAATTGCATGATTAAGTGCAGCTATGACCAGGCCCACCAGACAATTGGGTATTTGTCTATCAGTTCCTGCTTTCAGCCATCCAGCCTGCATTGTCCCAGATATGGCTACACCAACCATGCAGCAGGCATTAACTCCCATGTGGCCAGCAGGCCAGGTCTTAACTCTATGCCTGGGTAAGTAGAAAACCTTTGGGGCTAGCAGGGAAATGAAAGGATTTTTGTGTTAGGTGGCAGAACAGAAGTAATGGATTTGGGGGCAGAAGAAATTAATATGATTTGATGGGAGGGACGAAGTAGTAAGTAAGTTGAATTTGGACACAAAACAGAATCTTTCCAAGGTCATGACCTGGAAGAATTGTGAGGGTATTGCTCAGGGTGCCGAAGTTTGTCCGCCTGACCTCAGAATCTGTAACTATCATACATGTATCTTCTGACATTGTTAACATGTGATCTTCCTAATGAAAGCAGAAAAGCAGATCAAATAACATATCGACAGCACATTAACACTGGGGACTGAAGATCTTTATTCACAAATTAATTACAACTTTGAAAGCAACAATGCAAGCTCCTCCACACTGTTCAGTCAACGTAACTCAGTCCAGCACTAGAGCGTGTGCAAAAAAGCAATAGAGGATACTTCAGTTTCAGCCAACCAGAACACCAATTGATTGATATTTTTGCCATCATCGGGTCATTCTATCCCTAGGAAATTGGCGGAAAACAACTCACTTTACATAGATCATCAATAGCATTAACTTTTAACCACTGAAGTTAGATTTGAATGAGGAGGGGGAAGACACTATGGACAATATTTGGATGAGAGAGATGATATTTTTCTATTACAATTATTTGGTCTTCTTTGAATTCTCAGTCCCCTGAGCCATTCAATTCCCCCTCAATCTTATATTATGCTACAGTTTAAGATTTTTGGAGTTTGATTTTCAAGAGCATCTGAGTGATTTAGGTGCTCATGTCCCATTGAAAGTCAGTGGGATTTTTGTGCCTAAGTCAGTTGGGTACTTTATTTATAACTAAGAATTAAGGCTGGTATTTTTGAAAGTAATTCTTTCTCTCTCTCTCTTTTTTAACAAGTTCAGAGATAGGACATTGCACAGAAGACAGAAGTAGAAATTATCACATCTAGGGTGGAAGCCAAACTCAAACAGCTTAATGGGACCAAATTGGGGTGCCCAGATAATCTCCATCAAGAATATTAAAGGAACTGGAACATGAAATTGCAAATTTTAATAAATCTATATACTTGGAGATCATACCTATGACTGAAGAATGACAAATATAGTACCTATATTTAAGAAAGGGGTGGGGGTGGGAGTGATGTGAACTGGAAAACTACATGCACATTAGTTGACCTCAGTTGAATGCAAGGTCTTAGAAATATTTTTGAAAGACAGAGTAGTTAAGGACATAGACATAAAGAGTAGTTAGGATAAAATACATGGTTTTACAAAAGATAGATTGTGCCCGACCTAATCTAACTTGATCTCTTTCTTCAGAAGATAACTGATTTTCTAGACAGAGGAAATGCAGCAAATCTAATCTACCTGAATTTCAGTAATGCATTTTATATGGTTCCACATGTGAAATTATTAGTTAAATTGGAAAAGATGGGGATTAATATGAGAACTGAATGGTTGGTAATGAACTGGTTAAGGAAGGGGGAGGACTACAATAAGTCATGCAGAAAGGTGAACAGTTAGGCTAGAGGGAAGTTACTAGGGGAATTCCTTAGGGATTGGTCTTGGGATCAATCATATTTAACATTTTAATTAATTACCTTGGCACAAAAAATGGGTATGTGCTAATAAAATGTGCGATTGACACAAAGTTGGGAGGTATTTTTAATACGGAGGAGAACTGGAATATCAGAGTAGCAGTTTTGGATGACCTTGAAAACTGGAGTAATGGAAATGGGATAAAATTTAATAGTGCGAAGTGAAAGGTCATGCATCTAAGGACTAACAATAAGAATTTTTGCTAACAGCCAGTATCAGTTGGAAGTGAAAGAGGAGAAAGACCTGGATGTATTGGACAATCACAGGATGACTATGAGCCGCCAATATGATGCAGCCATGCAAAAGGCTAATGCAGTCCTAGGATGTATGAGGTGAAATATTTCCAATAGAGGTAGAGAAGTATTATTACCTTTATACAATGCACTGATGACACCTCATCTGGAATATTATGTGAAATTCTGGTCTCCCACGTTTAAGAACGATTAATTCAAACTGGAACAGGTGCAGAGAAGGGCTACTAGGATGATCAGAGAAATGGAGAACCTTGTGACATGAGACTTAAGAAGCTTGGCTTGGCTGAGAGGAGATATGATTGTTCTCTATAAATACATCAGAGGGATAAACACCAAGCAGGGGGAAAATTTACTTTGGTTAAGGGTCAATGTTTTCACAAGAATAAATGGATATAAAATGGCATCGACAAGTTTAGGATTGAAATTAGATTAAGGTCCTCTAACCCTCAGAGGAGTGCAATTCTGGAACAGCCTTCCCAGGGGAAAAGTGGCGGCAAAAAACCTAACTTGTTTCAAGACTGTGCTTCATAAGTTTATGGAGGGGATGGTATGATGAGGTTGCCTACAGTGGCATATGGCCTATTCTCGACGTATATTAAAAACTATCTCCAATTGCTGGAGATGGGACATTATATGGGGAGGGCTGAGTTACTACAGAGAATTCTTTCCCAAGTGTCTGACTCGTGAGCTCCTCCCATGCTCAGGGTCTAACTGATAACCCATATTTGGAGCTGGGAAAGGATGTCCCTCCAGATCAGATTAGCAGAGATCTTGGGTTTTTGGGTTTTTGCCTCCCTCTGCAGAGTGGGACACGGATCACATGCTGGTTTGAACTACAGTAAACAGTGAATTCTCTGAAATGCTAAGTCTTAGAATCAAGATTTGAGGACTTCAGTAACTCAGCCAGAGGTTATAGGTCTATTACAGGATTGGGTGGGTGAAGTTCTGTGACCTGCCATGTGTAGATCAGACTAGATGATCATGATGTTTCCTTCTGGCCTTTAAATCTATGAGTCTTCTTCCATCAAAATTAGAACTGCGGTTCAATTGCCCTAATTTGATAATATACTTTAAAAAAAGAAAAAAACCACAAATGGTAAACCAATATTTTTAAACATACAAAATCCAGAGTTCGTATTTCTATACTTTCCTGTAGCAATTTAGAGCATTAACACATAATAGTGCAGGGACCCATGTCCCTTATAATGTTTTTGCTGTTAGTGCAGCAGCGGAAACATAGCCCTAAATATTGATATTGACAGGTGTGAAGGGGAACTGCTATCCAGATTTTGTGAAGGAATGAATTTTTAAGACTTTGCTTCATGTGGATATTTAAAAAATTGGGATCTTCAATACTTTTAATGCATTTCTTTTCCCCTTCTATCCTTGGTTTTCTTCTGACACTCTGACATTAAAGAATGAAACATTGTTCCTTGAGAAATTCCTACAGCACTCTAGAGCCAACAGCAGCATAGACTGTCTCAATAGCCCCACTGCTACTAAAAGGAATTGACATTTTTTTCTTTTGGATCATTGGTCCAGCATCAGTGCTTAGAAATGTATGCCAGGCCTCCAAGCCCTGATAAGTTGTGTGGACTTTAAACATCATGCCATTCTTATTATCATCTAGTTTTCCCACAGCCCTGCACTTCAATTCAGACATGATTTTGGCAGGCACTATCTCACAAACTGCTAAAGTTAGAGAGTAATATGTTATGCCTCCTGAATGCTGCATTCCAGGCTTCCAGAGAGGATATAACTACAGCTCTGATTTCTAGCCTTTGCAGTTCCCAAGACAGCAGCTGCTAAAATCATGTTGAAACTGAAGGAGGAGAGAAATTATAGTAATCAGAATGCTGCTATTTTATACACCACTGGGAAGTGAAGAGTCTCATCTTTCCAAGGGTTTGCAGCATTTGTTTTGATCCCTGATGATTTGCAAGTACCAGACTTTAAAATGGTGATCGTTTCCTCATTCTACAATGGCTGCCATTAAATTTGATACAGTTTTCCTCTTGCCTAATTAATGTTAGGAGTTACACTTTGTATAGGGAATACCACAATAATATTAATTATCTGGGCATGGCAGTTCTAAAGATTTTAATTGAGATTGCTATAAGGGTTCTTTTTTGACACTGGTCCAGGAATGAATGGATCTTTTGCCCGTGAAACAAAGTCTGTATTTGCATAATTTCCTTTTCATGGAGATACAGCAGAAGAACAAAAGGGGTTTGGGATACAGGTGTGCTTGACCGGGAGCATGTAAAGGGGTGGTATGGAACTATGCTTCGCCGTGTGGCTAAGGCACTAGCCTAAAACTGCTCTACCACAGACCTCTTTTGTGACCAATCACTTAGCTGCTTTGTGCCTTAGTTTCCCATCTGTAAAATGGGGATAATAGCACCTCCCTACTTTTCAGGGGTGTTGTAAATATATTAAAGATTGTGAGGTGCTCAGATACTTTGGCACTGGGAACCACAGAAGTAGACATTCCACATAGTGTAATTGTTGGAGTAGTGCAGGAGACTGTCAGGGCATAGGATTGAGGGCAAGGACTAGGGAAAATTAAGTGGGAGAAATATTCTTAGGGCTGGTCTACACTAAGGGGGAAAATCGATATATAATACGCATTCAGCTCGAGTGAATGTGATAGCTGAAGTCGAAAGTATCTATTATCATCATCACTCCCCCTCCGCCACGGATCGATGTCGGGGTTCTCTCTCATGCGCTCCGCCCCCGCGTGTGGTGTGGTGGTGTCGAATCGATAGAGAGGAGGCGGGGATATATCGCGCCTAGATCTAGATGAGAATATCGACGATATAAAATCGATCGATCGCCTACGCCCCGGGCGGGTAGTGAAGACGTAGCCTCTGAAACACATTCCTTTCAGAATCTTTACTACACATTTAGTAAACTATATACAAAATTAACACTATACATCCAACAGTGTATTTCAATTATTAAGAAATCAAGAGGGCAAAGTTGGCTTGGGTGGGTGGGGCTGATAAGTGATGTAGGATTATGACAGTGGCAGACTGATTGGATCTCTGTGCTGGGGTGAATATTATCCCTTCCTTGCCTCCTCCTTAGAGTGGAGCATAGGAAGAGGACTTGCCAGAGGGCTTACTCACCACGAAGCTGCTCAGTGTGCCTGCTGGAAAGGTAGAAAATCCCCCTGAGTAGATTATAGCAAGGATATAAAAAGGAAAGTGCGTTGGGCTGAGGAGGGTCCCATGGAGGAAAAAGGAAGGGCTCTCTCCTAACCAGGAAGAAAAGGGTGTCCAGAAGCTCCTAGACCAGGAAGCAAGGAGAAAGTGGGAAAGTAACTACCCTATTACACAGCAGGCCTGTATGACCTAATGGAGACTTTAAGATAGAGCTGATTTATTTCTCTCTTCTCCCCTGCCTGCATTTGAAGCAAGGTTTTATTCATATGGCCTTTTGCTCTCCTTTTGAACCAAGTTGAAGAAACTTCAGTCCTAACTCTCAAGACACCTGGGTCAGAATAAACAAGTTCCATGCAGAGCGTGTGCCTTCAAGTGGCAGGCTGCAGTATTTTCTTTCCTTTTCTTCTTTCACTAGTATGCAAGGCTTTGGTCCTGAGCCACAACATACAGACCCTTAGCTGTTCATTTCCAGCATTTTTTATCTGTTGGGGATTTAAAAAAAATTTTTTTTAATGAAGCTGTTTGTCAAAAAACATTTGAACTACCTAGTGTAATGGTCATCTACAAAGAGGAGCAGCCATGAAGCTTAAAAAGTGGACATGTGCTGTTATGAAAATTAGCTTTAAATTTACTCTGACTTGTGTAGATAATTTCCTATGATTAAAACAAATAGCAAATGATGTTTAACACCCTCCATCTTTAGCATCCCCATTATAAGCACGTTAGTCTGAGAATGCAACATTTAATCGTGTCTACATTCAGAATTTTTTTTTTAATTTCTTCAGTGTAACTTCATGCCTGTAATTCAATCTGTAACTGGCTGTAATCAGTCAGCTTTCAGTATAATAAAAAAAACACAGATGTTTCCATTCTAAATGTTCAAGAAGGAAGAATATACCATGCCAGGAAGATAAAATCTGCTTACAAATGTTTACAGGCCCTATTTATCTTATTGACATTTTAAAATGCCACATGATCTGTAAGTTTATTTTGGTACAGGTATTGAATTTTATTGTGCATGAAACACTATCAGGTAGGGGAATGGTAATTTGATAGTCTAAGACCTCTAATAATGGCTGGAACCCTTCAGAAATGCACCAAGTACTTCCTTTAGCAAACACATTTGCTAAGACCCCAATCAATAATTATGCCACAAATATGGACCCTATATCAATTGCTACTAATAAAAAAAGATGTGCAATCTAAAAACAACATCATACATAAATGATCATTTCTACCTCTTTCTGCAATTTGGTTTCTCCAAGTCTTCCTATACCAGCCCAAACAAGTAAATTGATCCTCCCTTCCAGCAGATGGAGACAGAAATGCATTAAAATTGTGATCTCAATGGAGTCATATCACCGTAAGACTGATGTGAAACCACAATCAGGTCCACTGAACACACATGCACTTTTCTTGCATTGTGACAATTCACAATTCAATTGTGAACAATTTTTGATCAACTGAATTGTTATTTTTCATTCTATTAGTCCAGTTCTGAGTTTGTGTAAGAGAGAACAATGTAAGTAAAACCAAAAATTAACCTCTTTCTGCGAGATTCCACAAATCTTTTCTTTTGACACAAGATCAGCTAAGCTGAGGGCTGTGGTTCTCTCTGTAAATTCTTCATGGAAAAAGTTGAATTGTACTTGTTAATACCATTCCTCATATACCTTCAAAAAATAAATTAATCGGTGATCACTTTCTGCTGAAAATAAAAAAGCATGTATCATGCTATTTCATGACTAATTATAAAGGGAGCAACCACAATGCCAGGTGACATTATGTGCATCTAGAAGAAAAGAAAAAAACATTTAATTAAAGTTTTGGCCATCAGCCCAGTCGTCGTTTACTCCTGGGAAGAAGAGAAAAAATGGCTCATAAGATTACACCTGGCCTGAAAAGCAGAAACAACTGTTGGGCTCATAAGTTATTTGATTAGTTCTGCTTCAGGAAGTTCTCTGTGGAGGGTTTACCCTCCACAGAGAAGTTTAACTGTGCTCAGTAAGAAATGGGAAAAGTGGTGCTAAATTCATCTGATATTACAAACAAGTAAAGATGAATGCAGAGAAAACTAGACTCCTGGTCTATGCAATTGAACCAAGCAGTGCTATTTCTAATCAGATAAAAGTACACATTACAAGGACATCTCATTGAAATACTTCATTCTCAAGTTGAGTCATCCTTCATTTATTATTATTTACAGCTGTGCCACTGTAATGTCTCTAGTGTAGACATAGCAGAGGTCACTGGGTGGGCTGCCAGTGTCCAGCCTCAGGAGGCAGTCAGATGACCCTTTTCCTGACCCCATATCTTCTAGAGACCAAAAGGTACCCCAGCTGATATCATCTGGGTGCAGCCCACACAACCCCCTCCCCATACATCCTATTCTTCCTTTTGGCCCTTTCCTCTGGAGCCGAGATGTGCTGGGATAATAAAGAACTCCTATATGGCAAAAAAGTAATAGATGGATTGTGGATAAGTGTAAGGTAGAAGTTCATTACCCACCCATGGCAGATCGCGGAGGAAGAAAAATAGATCAGATGGCACACTGCAGACACCAGAGAATGGAGGAGGGAGAGATGGGCCATCCTGGCCCCCTTAAAAGGCTTCTGGATGAGTGTTCCTAGAGCAAGGCAAGAGGTAGCAAAACTCACTGATCACTTGAGCGTCAAGAAAAGATGCAATTCTGAGTGGACCACTAGAGTTGAGAACTTATGAAACAACAGCTGCTGAAACCTGTGCAAAATTCAATTGATTGGCGTTGCATGGCTCTTCCCTTGAGATGTGCTGACCACTGGAAATTCAGCCTGTAAAATGCACGTAACCCTACCCCACTCTTGTCAGAACAGTAGTTTATTTGTGAGGTTTGTTAGCCTAAGGAGGAAGCATTGCAGTCATGTTAACATGTGATATGAGGATTTAAGCATGTTGGGTAAAATTTTCAAAAGCACACGTAATCAAGGAGGCCAAGTCCCATTTTCAAAAGTATTTTAAGCTCTTCTGTGGAGTTATTCTGAATTTACATTGGTGCAATTGAGAAGAATCTGACCCAAAGTGTCAGATATTTCCTAAGATTTAGAACAAGTCCCATTGTTTTTTTGTTTCAAGACCACTAGTTATATAAGATTTCAATTTAATCTTAATGACAAATTATTCACAGCTGAAAGTAAATGTGCGTAGAGATGCATAGAGTCAACTCACTAAAATGCTGGATTTGAACACAGGGAAACGGTTTGTTCTTGATTGTTTCTGGGGTAAGGGGAAGCATTATAAACCCCAGTCCTAAATTGTATTAGTCACACAAAGTGTGTTGTGCTCTCTCACTTTTTTTTTCATTTATATAGAAGGATTTAGCAGTACACATGTTATTTTCATTTATTAACAAAACAACCCAAGACTGTCCTCTTTCTTGTGCAGCACATCACCAGCTTCAGAGCTAAAATAAACTGATGGTTAATAGTTCGTTCTGCAGGACTAAATGACCTCTTCAAATCTGCAGATTTTTCTTCTCCATTGACTGTGTCTTCTTCCCAATCAGTTGGTAGATACTGCAGTGGTGAGACTTTAGAAATTATATTAGACAGATATTATTTTGTTATGAATGAAGCTGAACTTGACATGGTTATTTCAATTTTTTTAAACACTGTTTTATTATGTATGAAGCCTCATCATACCTAAAGATATCTCTGTTCTCTCCAGCAACATCAACTGACCCTCTCCATTATTCTAAATAACAGGAAGATTTACATGTGCCTTTCACAATATGTGGTGTATTTCATTCAGAGCACTAAATGCCCCAACAATAACTATGTGAAACAAAACAGTCACGATGTTCTCAAATGAACTCATACAGAAAAATGATAAATGACAAAAACATATCACCTGTGGATGAACACTTTTCACAAAGCGATCACTCCATAGCTGACCTCACAGTGCCCATCCTTAAAGGAACCAGCACAACACCTCCAAAGGACAAGTCTGGGAGCCAGGGCCCTCCCTAGCCATTTGGGTGCCCTACACAGCCCCCCCCCATGGGAGGGTGGCTGTGTGGGGCCCCAGGCCTCCCCCTCCCGGGTCTGGGAGGCAGGAGCTGTGGGGGACCACTTTTGGGGGCCCCACAGGCCTAGAGTGGCCCAGCAGATTAGTGGGGGGCCAGGAGCAGCCCACTCCGCTTCCCTCACCCCAGCCCCAGCCATGTCGCTCAGGGGAGTGGAAGGTATCCCTGCCCCACTCCACCCCAGCACTCACCGGCAACGGCAGGAAGCGGAACAGTCCAGCCCCAGCTTGCTCTATTCCGCAGCTCCGAGCCACGGCACTCCGCTTCCCGCCAGCGGTGAGAGCAGGGGGTGGTCCTTTCCCCAACCCGAGCGACATGGCTGGGGCCGAGGCAAGGAAAGCGGAGCGGGCTGGGGCCACATCTCTCTGCTTCCCGCTGCCAGTGAGGGTGGGGGGCGATCCTTTCCCCGCACTCACTGGCAGCAGGAAGCAGAGCGGAGCGCAGCAGCTGGGAGCTGGTGGAGTAGAGTGGGCTGGGGCCGGGCTGCTCCGCTTCACACTGCTGCCGGTGAGTGCGGGGTCGCTGGGGGAAGAGGTGGAATGGGGCTGGGCCAGAGCAGGGGGGAAGGGTAAGAGGTCAGGTGGAGGGGGTTATCTGGGGCTCCACACCCTCCTAGGGACAGCCTCCCCCTTGCAGTGGGCGCAGCCTGTGGGGGGCGGAGGGAGAGGCGGCTGAGGGATAGGGCTGGTCGTCGGGGCTGGGGCTGCCGCATATGCAGCACGCAGCTGCCTAGAGGGCACCATGAAATTTGGGGCAATTTGGTGCCCCAAATTTCATGGTGGCCTATGCAGGTGTGTATGCTTAAGAATGGCCCTGCTGGGAGCTTAAATTCCCAACTTTATTGGCACTAAAAATCATGGAATAAATAAAAGCACTGGATTTGTGGCTTACTACAACAACCTGTACATACACACACACCTTTTTTTTTATCCTACAACTGCAGGGGTGTTATCTATCCACTTCACCTTGAATAGTCTCTTAGACTATGTGCTAAACAATCTGTTCCACCTTGTATTTAGGTGTGACACTGCGTACCTTACCCAGACCTGAAGAATAGCTGTGTAAGCTGGAAAGCTTTTCTTTCACCAACAGCAGTGTAGCAATGTGGGCATCACCCCTGTGGCGCCTCCTGCTGGTCTCTTCCAGGAAATAGCTCATCCAGCCTCCAGAGCACCCTCTGCAGGCCAGTGTCCCACTGCTACTTGGCCCCCCATGTCCCTCCCAGACCCGGTGCCCTGTTATCTGGGGTACTACCTCTTGGTCACACACCCCTCAGTCTCAGGGTCTCCCCTCTCTGGGGAACCCCCACCCACTATGCCCACCTCACCTCAGTATAAGGCTACTGACAGTCATCATCTAGCCCCCATGCCCTGGGGCAGATGCAGTATAAGTCACTCATCACAGGCAAGGTTGGGTTTGGATCTGCTGCCCTTGCCTACCCCTGGGCTGCCCCCTGCAACCCCCAGTACCCATTGGCCTTCTACTAGGCTGCAGCCTGGGGCTTTCCAAGCAGGAGCTCCCCAGAGCACGGTGAGTGGGAAGGAGGTTAGCCCCTGGCCCCTCCCCTTCCGTTCCCCTTCCTCCCTGCCTCCCTTGCAGTCACAGTTCCCCCAGCACCTGGGCAGCATGGCTGCAGCTCTGGCTGGGTGGCACGGCAATAGTGTTACCAGACCTGGTGCTCCAAGGCAGTGTGGTCGGGGGGTGGAGAGCAGGAGGAGTTCGGGGGGGGGGGAGTGGTGAGGAACGAGGGGCGGTCAAGGGGCCTGGGCCCTGCTGCCGGAGACGGGGCAGAGCAAGCCAGGCCCCTCCCCTTACCCCCAGCATGCTTGGCACCTGCAGCCAAGCCCAGAAAGGGAACAAGCCCTGCCTGACTGCCAGGGAGAGCAGCCAAATGAACAGGGGAAATGCACAGCGAAAGGACTGAGCCCCCTTTCCCCCACCTCACAGGTAATGTAGGGTGGGGAGAGAAGGGAGGGTTGGATAGGGGATGGGCATCCAGGGCGATGGTCAGGGGGCAGACAGCAGGGGTGTTTGGATAGGATGTGGGAGTCCTGGGGTAGCAGTCAGGGGTGGGGAGCAGAGGGGGTTGGATGGGGGTGGAGTTTCTGAGGGCCTGGATAAGGGGTAGGGGCCAGGCCATGCCTTGCTGTTTGTGGAGGCATAGTCTCCCCCAGCCTTCCCTACCCAGCCCTCTATGCAATTTCTGTACCCGATGTGGTCCTAGGGCCAAAAGTTTGCCCACCCCTGTACTAAGGGCTTGTCTACACTGGCAATTTACAGCTCTGCAACTTTCTCACTCAAGGGTGTGAAAAAACACTGCCCTGAGCACAGCAAGTTTCAATGCTGTAAAGCGCCAGTATAGACAGTGCACCAGCGCTGGGAGCTGGGCTGCCAGCACTGGTAGCTACACCCCTTGTGGAGGTGGGTTTTTTAGAGTGCTGGGGGAGCTCTCTCCCAGCGCTCTGCCGCGACCACACAACCACATTCAAGCGCTGCCACAGCAGTGCTTTAGCGCTGCCAGCGTAGACTAGCTCTAGTCTCAGGAAGATTTAAGCCATTTTTGTCTGCCAAACTCATCTAGCCTCCCAAGCAGACCACCCTTCTACTTTTGAGCTCCAGGGCTTGATGTCAAAACCCTAGACTGGGCTGGAATGTCTCTGGATTCCAAGGGAAAGAAAATTTTGTTTTGCCTTCCAGTTCTTGTTGAGTCTTGGGGTGTGATTTCCTTCTCTGATATGGGAGGGTCAAGTTAATGTCAGAACTGTTCTGAGAATGGTCTGTGTTCGTTATTGTTTCTTGAACAGTCCGAGTTCCAGAAAAACAGTAGTTGTTAAAAATATATATATACAGTATATTCAGAGGCTGTAGGCCTTTTCTCATCTGATTATAGAAACACAAGGTGGGTCAAATTTTGGACTTGTGGTGCAGCTATCCCGTCTGGGGGGAAGGGGAGTCAATCAAGAGATCTATGCACGAACTTCACCATCAGTATGTTCATAGTGATAACTATATAAAGTCAGAATTTACTAACCATTGGACAATATTGGTTGCATCCTTTAAAACAAACAGATTCAAGGAAAAAACAATACAAAATCAGAAAAAGTAACATGCAAGAACATAGGAAAGAAGAATTTGAGCTGCATCAACCAAATCATGAAAAGACATTATCTTGAGGCTAGCCGATAATTATTATACAAAGAAGCTTACAGCTACTGAGTATTGTGAAAGTCATTCTGGTCAAACATTGATACAAGAATGCTGTACTTACACTGAGGAAATATTAGTCTTCACAAAAATCACAACTCTTTAAAACTGTCTGTGCTCTACATTAAAAGTAGCCTTAAATACCCCCTGCTTTTCTTATTCATTGCCAGATTAATGTGGATGAATAACAATACAAAGGGAACCTCAGATGTTTTCCTGTCCCTCCTCAAAGCAATGAATTTAAACTCCTTTCCCTAACTCAGATCATGAAATGTTTATTCATAGCCCATTCTACAGAATCAGCGTTCCAGTGTGAACCCCTCCTGAATCAAAAGTGTTGTAAAGAAGGATTCATAATACTGAAACTCATCAGTCCTTTGGGCGAAGGAGAACACGCATAGTTTGCCAAAGCTTCTCTAAGGGCTGGTCTACACTGGGGGAGAGGGGGTTGAACTAAGATATGCAAAGTATCTTAGTTCGATTTACCTGGCCGTCCTCACGGCGGTGCATCGACTGAAGCCGCGCCCCCATCGACTGCGCTTACTCCTCCTGCCGAGGTGGAGTACGGGCGTTGATTAGCAGACCAATTTATCGCGTCCAGCCGAGACGAGATAAATCGATCACCTATACATCAAACACTACCCGCGGATCCGGCAGGTAGTATAGACGTACCCTTAGGTTTGTCACCCTACTTATGCCACAGCAGTTGTCCATTGTTCCTCTAGAGAGCTACTGAATTTACCTTTCCGTGGTCAGTAAAAAAGTTAAAAGTATTTTGAACCATTATTCTGAAGGATCACACTGTAATTCTGCAAGGCAAATTCAGGCTCATATCCAGGAGCCAGTGAACAGTGACTTATGCATATACACAAGTAATTCATGGGCCAGGAGAGGCAGTGAAGTGAAATATAATATAAAAGGAAAATATCCTCAGAAATTTCAAAGTGACTGCTCTGTGACCGAATACAACTGTATATTTCTTCCAATGGGCTGGTTATATACAAGTTTAAATGTTCTATGTGAATAGGCAGTCACTAAGTCCATACACTTATTCTTAACACTCGTGTGTGTGTGTGTGTATAAACACTTATTGCAGACAAATGACTTCTTGTGTAATAACTTACTTTATTAAAAACTTTTCTGTGAGTGTTCTGGTTGCATTGGGGGGTTGAACTATAGCATACAGCCACACCTCAGATACAAAACAGTGCATTCCTCCATTGGCAGCATTAGGGGGCACCATGCCAAAACTCAGAAAGGTGTAGCTTAGCGTCATTGCAGCTGCAGCAGATCAAATTTTCTGCCTCATACAGAAAGGGTAATGGCCCTACCCACCCACTGTCCCCCCGCTCCTCTGGAGAGGTTTGTGCCAGCACTAGTTTGGGGAGTCCTTGCCCTACCTGTGTACAAAGGTAGGTACCTCTCTTCCTCCCTCCTGCACCAGCACAAGGGCAGACAGGAAGGATGGTCCAGTGGTTAGGCAGCTAACACAGGAATCGGGCAGTCTGGGTTCAATTCCTTAACACATGAACTTCAGCAACTTACTTGGCCTCTGGGTCTCAGTATCCCCCCATAAGTAGGAATAACAACACACACACCCCATCTCACAGGGGTATTGTGAGATTGTGAGGTGCTCAGATGCCTTGGTAATGAGAACAATAAATATCACGGAGAAGTAAGGCACAATCTGGCCCTAAGAACTGATAAATCAGCTTGTTCAAATGTTTGTGTGTAAACTGTATGTGCCAAAACACTATCAGACTCAGGAGCCACCTATATTCCTAAGCAATTAATTTTTCCAGTTTAACCTGCCTAGTACATCTACAATACTATTCTAACATAATATGAGGTTCAGTTCAACATATCAGGTGTGAAACTTCAGATTTACAGCAGTACACTAGATGAGAAAATTTCAACAAGGAAAACTAGATTTGGTCATGAAGTTTCCCTAACTAAAAGTTATATCAGATTTGACTGCACCCAAGTCATAGTCATAGTAAAAATACAAACCAGCAGTGACACAATGTTTCTACAAATAAGCATTTAAACACATCTAACTTTTGTAGCCATGAATTGTTTTATAGCTATTTATAAAGCTAGGCCTATTGTAGATATATCCATGAGCAGAATCAATTTTTACGCAGGAAGCTGCAGCCACAAATCTTCTGTTAAGTCTTCTTGAGGTCTCAGAACTTTACTTCCTCTGTGGGTGGTTCAGAAGCTTATGCAAATCTAAAATCCTAAATGGTATCTCTTTTTCCTTTGACATGCTGCCTTTTAAGGGTTTTCAGTATGGAAATAGTATGTTTATAAAGACTAAAGATGAACCCAAGATGCAAATTTCAAAGACAGATTTCTAGGGGAATAATCAAACTGTTTAATGTCTGAGAGTCAGACATGTGTAGATGTAGTGCCTAAATGACCTAGGAGCCAAAGTCCCAGTGAAAGTCACTTAGCAGCTTTTGGAAATTTTCCCTATAACAGTCAGCAGTAAATTTTAGATTGGGATTAAATTCTGGATTGTGAAAGGCACTACCCCACTTAGTAACCCAGATCTGGGTTGTGCTTCAGACTTCTTTCTAATTAGGACAATCTAACTGCAGCTCAGGACTGCGGATTTTTGTATGTCCATACAAGCAATAAATGTCCTTTTTATTTATTTATTGCGATGAATGTTAACACTGTGAAGCTCCTCATTCTCATGCTCTGCTCCTCATTCTCAGCTCTCATCCCGCCTGATGTCTGCCTTGAACCTTGCGCTCCTTGCTTCTTTATCATCATCATCTCTTGTCTCTGGTCTTCTTCCATGCTGCCCATGGCACCATAAGCACTAAGCACTTACCCTCTCCTCTTTAAAACCTCTATTCTTCTTTTGTGAAGCGTATCAGTGTTAGTTTAACACCAAGGAAATGTTATTGCTAACTGAACCACTGTGTGATTAAGTCCCCTAGTGGCCATTCAGTACCTTAGGTGTCTCAATTCATTTGCTTGTCTATTTAGGTATTAAACACCTTGAGACAGAGACTGGAGTAAAATGTTCAAAAACCTAAGTAACTTAAGAGCCTAAATTCTATTTTTAAAATGACTAAAGCACTTAGGCACCTAAATACCTTTGAGGATCTGGGCCTAACTCCCACTGAAAGGGTCCTAAGTAACTTATTCACTTTTGAAAATGAGATTTAAACTTCTAAATAATTTGGATGCCTTTGAAAATGTTACCCTGTGTCTACTGTGTGTTCTTTACAGAGATAACACTGCAAGCATTCAACAAATAAATAATAGTTCCATTCAGACACTAACGGGAATAATTCCATTTACCCTGGTGGTGAGCAACTTGTGGCTTGTCAGGGTAATCCGCTGATGGGCCATGAAACAGTGTTTTCATTGACCATCCGCAGGCATGGCCACCCACAGCTCCCAGTGACCGCGGTTTGCCATTCCCAACCAATGGGAGCTGCGGGAAGCAGCATCCATGTCCCTGCGGCCCGCGCCACTTCCTGCAGCTTCCATTGGCGGGGGACAGCAAACCGCCACCACTGGGAGCTGCGGGTGGCCGTGCCTATGGATGGTCAATGTAAACACTGTCTAGTGGGCCACCAGCAGATTACGCTGATGGGCTGCATGCGGCCCGTGGACGGCAGGTTGCCCACCACTAATTTACCCTCTTTATTAGAGATATTGTGAGGATTAATGGCTGTATAGCTCTTCTAAGATATAAAGCACTATACAAGTGCAAAGTATTCTATATATTTTATTATAATGTTATAAATTGTTATTTTATTACCTATTACATGCTTGCTAATGATATTTCCAGTTATGACAGATTTTTTTGTGTTGTGGACACTTTCAGTATGAGACGGAAACTGAACTGAGGTGTTCATGCTTTTATAAAGGGAGGCTAAATTAATCCAGCACTTGGTTTTGTTTTCTACTGATTAAAGAAATGCTCTACAGTATTATGCAATCACTGACTATTTTAAATAGTTTTTTTACAGTGATCTAACTTGATAGGTCTAAACATAAACTTGAGTGAACCAGAAACTAACTCCTCACATGCATCTTCCATTCTCCAGACTAAGCCAATTTTGCTGATGTCTGGTTACAACCTAATCCCCTTTCGTGCTACACACCTACCCATCTGGCGCACAATTTGAAATATTAATGAACTCCATTCATATGCTATCCTTTACCTAGGGCACAATGACAGCAACAATTCACACCTGCCAGACTTCTAATACAGAAATGCTCACTGAAAACTCTGTAACCATCTCTACAACCACCAATCATAAGACAATGACTTTTGATTTTTTTAAAATAAATTTATGTTGCCCTGGACTATCGAAAGGCAGAGCAGTTACTGAAAAGACAATGGACATTTTTCATTTAATTAACACTCTCTTGAAATCATATAAGGCTGCAGTGAACTTAGTTAATTCCATTTTGCTGATAACATGATGTAGAGTAGATTCAGTACTTATGTGAAGACTCATAGACTTTAAGGTCAGAAGGGACCATTATGATCATCTAGTCTGACCTCTTGCACAATGCAGGCCACACAATCTCACCCATCCACTTCTATAACAAACCCCTAACCTATGTCCGAGTTATTGAAGTCCTCAAATTGTGGTTTGAAGACCTCAAGCTGCAGAGAATTCTCCAGCAAGTGACCCGTGCGCCATGCTGCAGAGGAAGGCTAAAAACCTCCAGGGCCTCTGCCAATCTGCCCTGGAGGAAAATTCCTTCCCGACCCCAAATATGGCAATCAGTTAAACCCTGAGCATGTGGGCAAGACTCACCAGCCAGCACCCAGAAAAGAATTCTCTGTAGTAACTCAGATCCCATCCCATCTAACATCCCATCACAGACCACTGGGCATACTTACCTGCTGATAATCAAAGATCAATTGCCAAAATTAGGCTACCCCATCATACCATCCCCTCCATAAACTTATCAAGCTTAGTCTCAAAGCCAGATATGTCTTTTGCCCCCACTACTCCCCTTGGAAGGCTGTTCCAGAACTTCACTCCTCTAATGGTTAGAAACCTTCGTCTAATTTCAAGTCTAAACTTCCTAGTGTCCAGTTTATATCCATTTGTTCTTGTGTCCACATTGGTATTAAGCTTAAATAATTCCTCTCCCTCCCTAATATTTATCCCTCTGATATATTTATAAAGAGCAATCATATCCCCCCCAACCTTCTTTTGCTTAGGCTAAACAAGCCAAGCTCTTTGAGTCTCCTTTCATAAGACAGGCTTTCCATTCCTCAGATCATCCTAGTAGCCCGTCTCTGAACCTGTTCCAATTTGAATTCATTCTTCTTAAACATGGGAGACCAGAACTGCACACAGTATTCCAGATGAGGTCTCACCAGTGCCTTGTATAACGCTACTAACACCTCCTTATCTTTGCTGGAAATACCCTAATGCCATGAATTCATTCTGTTGAAACAAATAACATGGATCCACCAAAAACAGGCCACTATTTGAGAAATTAAACATTCAAGGTTCTAATAACTCCTTGTTACAAGGTGGTTACATATTATTTAAAAACTGCCTTTGCAGTGGATTGGGAGGTGCTCAGTACTTTGCCGGATGCTGTGATGGGAATATTGTTCAGCCTAATGGGATTTAAAGTGATATACAAGTTTCAACATCAGGACTCTAATAACTCACAATGCTGGTCACACTAATATTTATTCTGAGCCAGGAAATCAAAACATGTTGCACATAAGTTCACATCTTTGTCCTGTCTTCCCACCCCAACCAAAAAAGTGATTGTCCTGCCAGACATTTAACAAAGTGTATGGCATTAAACAACTGACAGAGAAAAGTATCTGCTTGACAAGATAAATAATTTCACTGTACTAGTGGCCAGCACAGTTAGGAATAGGGAGTTAGCATCACAAGATGAAGCAGCAGACCACACACACAAAAAGACATTCTACAGGGAACATTTACTTACTGTTTGAATGTAAACTGTTCTGTAATTTGCATAAGGAAACAAATCTGCATAATTGGTCATGCACACATCTGCTCCACTGTAGTCAAAGAAGAAAAAAAACCCACCTTCTTTGACTTTCTCTTAGCAACTGCTGTCTGGTTCCTCAATGCTATGTTAAAAATAAGCATCTGCATTTCTAAATTTTCAATCCATATACACAATCAATCCTGGTTCATATTCCGAGCAGACAATACCACTTTTCATTACCAGAAATAAACCTTTTGTAAACACACTGCTAGAGGGAACAAGGCTTTCCTCTACTGGAAGCAGTCTGTGGGCCTGATTCTCCTCTCACTCATAATGTACCGTAACTCTATTCACCTCCCAACAGTTACTCCTCATTTACACCGGCCTTCTTTAGATCAGAATCATATAAAGTCTGTAATTTGGGAGGAGGAGCAAACCTATTTATTGTAGCTTCTGGGGAAAGCTCAGATAAGAGAGAACAAAGGATTTCTAGTAACAATCTACTACAACAAAGCAACTGCTGAAGATGTAGTGAGACTTGAATGAGCTGACATTAGCTAGATTCCTAGGGCCTGATTCTGGTCATTCATATACTAGTCTTACGCCAGCATGAATGTATTGATAAGGCTTTAGAAGTTACAACATGAAGTCCAACAGAACTGTGCCACGACTCAGGACATACAATCAAACCCTCAAGTACCCAACAGATACTCCCAGCTTTGAACCACTTCAGGAGTCCACAAAATAACCATCCCCCTTATTTTTCATATTGAAATATGTTATAGTAATTTATATCTTTGTGTAGGCATGAACACCTGTCCATAGTGGGTGTAAAAAGTTACTAAATCAGAATGGCAGTGCTTCAGTATACCACAAATAACTACACAAGATGCAAGGCAAAGGGGAAATCAGACCCTGAAAATTCAAAGCAGCATTTTTCAAAATGTAAACACATCAAGAGAAAAGATTTGCACATTTCAGACTGAGCTGTCCTTCACATTGCTTTCTAATACACTTCCATATACAGTGAACAAGTGGATCAGGTGCAATCATTTACATTTCAATAAAAATGATCCCCTGATTTCTTCCATTAAATCTATTCTCAATGAATTTTACAGTCCAAGACCATTTCAGCCTCCCGTATTTCCTGAACAGCTAGTTTTACTTTTTTACAGCTGTCCCCCCGGCACCTTAATGGCCACAAGTTTCCTAAGTGCCTCAAGCCAGCTCCGAAGGCAGCAAATCAATACTGCTAAGAAAACAACCCTTATTTTTGAGGCTGCAAGTCAAATATAAACCAGAAAAAACACCTTAATTCAGGGCAGGGAACAAGAAGATATCCTGGGAGTTTTTAAGTCAGTTTGATGCTCTGTTGTGATATTTCAACGAAGTAAAGAGGCAGAATAATAAGAGCATAGGAATTCCCAAACTGACAAAAGTCCATTTAGTCTCCACCAGATGCTTGAGAAGAAGTTGTAAGAACCCTGCAATAGGTAATAGTGGGAAGTGCTTAATTTGTAATGAAAAAGGTGATGGAGCTCAAGCAATTTTTTTACATTCGTAACTAATGCAGCAAGCCTAGAGGTGCCAGAGCTCAGCTCTAGCAAGCCCTGGCACAAATTAAGCACTGGTTGTGGGATCACCTGCCCCTCACATAGATCTCAACTTTATCTCTAATACCGACTGTGCTAAGCATAAGGTTTAATATCCCTTCCAAACATTTTGTTATCATTCATTGTGATAACTCTGACCATTCATGATGTCCATATAAATGTCATTTTCATTTATCTTGTTAAGTTCTTGGCCTCCATAACTTCCTGTGATGATGATTTCTAAAGTCTAATGGAGCATCATGTGAAAAATTATTTCCTGGTCTCAGTTTCAGATTTCCTGTTCCATTTCTTTGAATGCCATCTGGTTCTTTTGTTTTGAGAAAAGGAGAAGAGACGCTCTCAATCTACTTTCACTAGCCCATTAATTATTTGTATATACTTTTGTAATGTCCCTTCCTATTTAAGTCCTTTCCAAGATGAACAATCCCAATTTTTAAGAAGGTATCAGCAAGACTTAAGTGGTGCACAGGGCATGAGCTGAGCCCCTGAACTGAGGGAATTTCACCCTTGAAAGGTGAAATGGTGCTGGAGTTTGTCTGTGCCCAGATCCTCCTTCACATGATAGTAAGAGAGAACTCCCATTGCCTTCAAAGGGACCAGCCGGCAATAGCCAGTCATGATGGCTAGCCACAATTTTGTCTCCTTTTTTAAGACTTACATTTCAAATATGCAGGATAATTACTACTCCAGCACAGCCTTGCAAATAACACAGTGTGTTTGCTCAGAGTGGGAAGCATGCACAGATCATGAGCTTCTCATTTGTTTTGGCTGTGACTAATTTTAAGCAATCATTCTCTTATTCTGACAATGTTAAGGACAAATCATTCCTTCCTATGGGAAGAAAGGAGGACTCCCACTGCATTCTCCCCTCAAAGCAGGGGGCTTCCTGGTCATGCAGAGAAGGCAGGCAATGACACAGTGAAATCCCATAGAGTCTGAAGGACTCCAGGATGGAGCCAATGTACTTTTATTTACACAATTTTCAAGGGTGGGATTTTCAAAGGCACTCACAGTGCTGGCCTAACTCTATTCCCAGGGAAATCATCAGGAGTTTTAACGTTGTGGGAACAGAGTTAGGTCAATTCGGAGTACATCTGAAAATCCCATCCTAAAATGTACAGACAGAAAAGTGCCTCATGCTATGGATGGCTTCATTTAAACTGTTGGACTGTTTCATTTTAAGGATATGATGACTTGAAGAAAACATTCTGAATTTAAAATAAACCTATTTGTTTCATCCCTCCCTCTATTTTTCAGCATTTCGTAAATTAAGTATCTTTTTATAGTGCTCTGAGAGTACAGCCATTTGTATTGCAACATACTTCCCCTCGTTTGCAGTTCTGCTAGGATAGGAGCACAAGGGTTCACTTTGCAGTCTTATAATTCAGTGGTTCTCAACAACGGGTATGCAGAGGTCAACTGCCCTAGGTATTTGCCTAGATTTACAACAGGCTACATAAAAAGCACTAGTGAGATTAGTACAAACTAAAATTTTATACAACTTGTTTATACTGCTGTATATACTATATACTGAAATGCAAGTACAATATTTATATTCCAATTGATTTATTTTATAATTATATGGAAAAAATTAGGAAGTAAGCAATTTTCCAGTACTAGTGTGCTATGTATTTTTCTATTTTTATGTCTGATTTTGTAAGCAAGTAGTTTTTAAGTGAAGTGAAACTTGGGGATACACAAGACAAATCAGATTCCTGAAAGGGGTACAGTAGTCTGGAAAGGTTGAGAGCCTCTGTTATAATTCATATTCAGAATAGTTTATGATGCAATACAATTTACGGTATCCTTTGGAGTCCATGGGTTAAATCCTGGCCTCGTGGAAGCATATGTGAATTTGTTGCTGGTTTCCATGGGGCCAAGATTTCACACTATATTTCTATACCTCAGCCAGTCAGATTGCTTGACTAGTTAAACACAGTGCTCCTTCATTGTTTGCACCTAGCATCGGCATTTAAGAGAAGGCTATGGCAGTGCTGTGGCACATCCTTCTATAACCGGGGATTCTTTCCACTCCCGGAGAAAAGGAAAAAAATAAAAGTCTTCCCCAATTGCACTTATTACAATAGTTGCTGTTGGGATAATCTGGGAATCACCGAGTTTCTAAAATAGTAGATGTTCCTCAATAGCATTTTAACTGAAATTACAGAGGTACATACAGAAGTTAACATAAAAGACAACTTTCAAATTATCAAACAGTTGCAGTTCCCATTTCAAAGCAGGTGAAAAAGGTATTGAACAGAGCATTAATTCATATCTAAAGCTTTTTAATGTGTGAAGTGTTGTTGTTGTGTTTTTTTTTTGTTGTCTTTGCAAATACTTGGGTGTCTGCCAGCTCTTGTTAAAATGAAGTTGCTACATGCAGCAGTAATAATGGGTTGTTCGTCATGACTTGGGCTGGGGGGAGAATATTTTTAAAAAACAAAATATTAATTTAAAGAAAATCTCAAAACATCCATAAGTGCTTCATACATTTTATGTGCCCAATGATGTTTTCAATCATATTAAATGAAAGAGTCTCACTGTAAGTAAAAGAACTATTTATCTTCACCTCAGTCCTTTTGATCTCACCTGAGCTGTTCATACAACAATCGCACAAGTGTAAATCAAGAGCCTACTAGATTTATAAATATGTAACAGGAAAAACAGAAAGAGATAACCAGAATCAAGTCTATCCCAAAAGAAAGAGAGAGTTTCTTTTTGGTTATGGACTTTCTGAATCAGCGTAGGTAGAACAACAGAGCTGAGATCTATTTGAAGGCTGGAAAAATCATCTTTTACAGTAAGTCAATTATATATAATTCCAGACAGTTTTAATATACAGCATTGAAAGTCCCCAAAAGATGAAAGAAAAATACAGACATTACTGAATTACAGTCTGAAAAACTTGACAGTCAAGCATAAATGGTCTGGTTTTGAGAAATGGCCTCCATTTTTGTGGGTGTAATTTTGTGACCATAATTAGTCGCAAATGTAAATTATGGACCTAATCCAATGCCTGTTGAAGTCAAAAGAAAGCCTCCCATTGCCTTTAATGGGCTTTGGATCAGGACCCATGAACATGTAAGACTGCTTTGCAAAAAACTAGCTTGCTGTGAAAAATGCTATTGTTTGCACCTGCAATTAATGACAGATACAATTTACACCCTCAGTAGCAGAGGCACGATTGAGGTCTTTCTAAAAATCGGGCCCAGTATCTGTCTTGTGTATCCCCAAGTTTCACTTCACTTAAAAACTACTTGCTTACAAAATCAGACATAAAAATAGAAAAATACATAGCACACTAGTACTGGAAAATTGCTTACTTCCTCATTTTTTCCATATAATTATAAAATAAATCAATTGGAATATAAATATTGTACTTGCATTTCAGTATATAGTATATACAGCAGTATAAAGCTTCATTACCATGTTTTACAGGTCAAGCTTCATTACCATGTTTTACAGAAATGTGGAAGACACTCCAAGTTTTTAAACTATTGATCTACAGAGATGTGTCATTAAGAGTTCATACTCACTGTGCCACCCACTCCTGGTCTATATGACCACAGCCCTACCCCTAACTTAAATGGAGAAGGAGAAGGTTTCTTGTTTTGTTTTGTGCCTTTTAAGTCATCGTGATGATATAACAGAGGTCTTGGCTGCACCAATTATATAGGCCATATGGCACAAAGTTTACGAGAAACCCAGAAGGACTATCACATGAAAATGAGTTAGAGATCCAACTAGCATCTGAATGTAGTTCTGTTTCTTGTCCCATCTGGCTTGAAACACAAAGGAACCTTGATTTTCCTGGTAAGTGGAAACAGGAGTTTATCTTATATGTGAAATCAAATTATACATATTTCAGTTTTGTTCAGCTGAAAGCAAAGGAAACTGGGATAATATGATATTTGGAGATGAGCAATTTACCTTTGGAAAAGCCACTTTCAGTAACAAGCTCTGTGACAAGATCCCAAAGGGATCTTTTACTTCCCAAAAGGAAGGTAATGAAGAGTCCTCTAATGGTGTTGGAGAAATCTTGCAGATTTGTATTTCATCTCTGAATACAGAAGGTAAACTAATTCTTCTAAAATGGCCTGACGGCACTTTCCATCATGAAAACTCTTATCCCAGAGTTTATTTACTTGGAAATTCCCTCCTTGCCAAAACATATCATATGTTCAAGTCATGGTACAGAAGGAACATACACAACTATAGTCAGAGAAAATATTTGTATGTTGCTGCAGAGGATGGAGAGATTAGGGACAGGATTGGTGGATAATGAACAGTAATATACAAAAAATAATCAATTTTGTCTTTTTTTAAATGTTCCTGTGAACAGATTTTTTACATTAATACATTGGGGCCAGATTATCCTGACCCCTTGTAGATGGGAGGACACAAGGGGTCTTCCTACATTGCCTCCCATCCTGGTGCACCCCACACAAGTGCCTGAGACAACTGCAGACTCCAGTGTAAATTTTTCAGAAGGGTCTATGAGACACATGGAAAGTACTGAACACAGGCCCTCAGAAAAATCAGGCCTTGTGTAGGATTCCAAGATGTATATGCCTTGGCTGTATTTGACATTTCAGGGGTCTGAAAAGCAGCACTGACAACTAAGTACAGTCATGGCAATTTTCAGTCTGTTGCTAGTTGGGAAAGCAGAGTGAGGCGCTAGAGTTTATTCATGGCAAAGGAGGACTCAGATGACAGATTGTGGAAAGGGTAGATTAGCACAAACCCTTCCGACAGACAGGAGGCACGGGGATATGAGGAGAGGACAAATGTTTCTTCTTCATTCTCTCAGTTAGAGGACTAGGGGAGTTTCAAATTTATTAGACATATCTTAGCCAATGGCTTAAAATGGAACCTCATAGAAGGATCTAGGAATTGTGCAATCCTTGCCACCAGCTGGTGGGATGGAGTGTGGCTCCTCCCCACAGGTCACAACTTTCCTATCAGTCTCTGTCTAGTAGGTGTCTGGCAAATTTCCCAAGCCCTGTTCCAGATTGTCCTTAACTCATGTTTAGGTACCTTTCTTAGCCTGAACACCAAGTTTCCTTTCTTGTACTATTGATTTAGGTGTCCCAGGCATTTTCTGCCATAATATACATCCCAGGCTGAGGGAGTTGGATGATGTGACTGTAGAGCCATTGGCCATTATCTTTGAAAATTCATGGTGATCAGAGGAGGTCCCAGACAATTGGAAAAAAGCAAATATAGTGGCCATCGTTTAAAAAGGGAAGAAAGAGAACCCAGGGAACTAAAGACCAGTCATACTCACTTCAGTCCCCAGCAAAATCATGGAGCAGGTCCTCAAGGAATCCATTTTGAAACACTTGGAGGAGAGGAAGGTGTGACGAACTGGGAATGTTCTTAATGTTTTCTCTGAATACGGTGTTGGTGCCTCAGTGTCCCCTATGCAGTTCTTAAGTATCTAGGTGTTGGGATAAGGGTGTATGGTCGCTGCAGAGCAAAGGGCCAGTGTACATAAATGCCTGACAATCTGTCTCCTAGCAACTGATGGCCTGGACCCCTCCTCTGCAAAGGTACCAACTGAAGGTGTTGGAGACAAAGAGGTGAGGTGACCTCCTGGCCCGGGAAAGGAACTGAGCAGAGGAGGAGGGGCTGGAGGGGGTTTGGAGTCTGGAGCTGGCTGGGGACAAGGAGTGAGGGCAGACGTGGGGGTCTGCCTCGCTGGGCCCAGAATGGACCTGGCCGAGGGGTGAGGTTCTCTGTACCTACAAGCTCTGTTTTAGACCCTGTTCCTGTCATTGAATAAACCTGTTTTACTGGCTGGCTGAGAGTCACGTCTGACTGCAAAGTGGGGGTGCAGGACCCTGTGGCTTCCCCAGGACCCCGCTGGGGCGGGCTCGCTGTGGGAAGCGCACAGAGGGGCAGAGGATGCTGAATGCTCCAAGGAGAGACTCAGGAGGTGAAGACGTGTGAGCTTCTTGCCCTGAAAATAGTCTGCTCCAAGGGAGAGGAGGCTCCCCAAAGTCCTGACTGGCTTTGTGGGGAGCAGTTCCAGAGCATCGCCCGGGGACTCTGTGACAGAAGGTGATCAGGAACAGTCAACATGGATTCACCAAGGACAAGTCATGCCTGACCAACCTGATTGCCTTCTATGATGAGATAACTGGCGCTGTGGATATGGCGAAAGCGATGGATGTGATATATTTTCAGTTTAGCAAAGCTTTTGATATGGTATTCCACAGTATTCTTGCCAGCAAGTTAAAGTAGTATGGGATGGATGAATGGACTATAAGGTGGATAGAAAACTGGCTAGATTGTCGGGCTCAACGGATAGTGATCAACGGCTTGATGTCTAGTTGGCAGCCAGTATCAAGTGGAGTGCCCCAGGGGTTGGTCCTGGGGACAGTTTTATTCAACATCTTTATTAATGAACTGGATGATGGGATTAATTGCACCGTCAGCAAGTTCACAGGTGACACTAAGCAAGGGGGAGAGGCAGATACGCTGGAGGGTAGGAATAGGGTCCAGATTCACCTAGACAAATTGGAGGATTGGGCCAAAAGAAATCTGATGAGGTTCAACAAGAACAAGAGCAGAGTTCTGCACTTAGGAAGGAAGAGTCCCATGCACCGCCACAGGCTGAGGACCGACTAGCTAAGCAGCAGTTCTGCAGAAAAGGACCTGGGGATTACAGTGGACGAGAAGCTGGATATGAGTCAGCAGTGTGCCCTCGTTGCCAAAAAGGTCAATGGCATATTGGGCTGTATTAGGAGGAGCATTGCCACCAGATTGAGGGAAGTGATTATTCCCCTCTATTCGGTACTGGTGAGGCCTCATCTGGAGTACTGTGTCCAGTTTTGGTCCCCCGACTACAGAAGGGATGTGGAAAAATTGGAGAGAGTCCAGCAGAGGGCAATGAAAATTATTAGGGGGCTGGAGCACATGACTTACGAGGAGAGGCTGAGGGAACTGGGGTTATTTAGTCTGGAGAAGAGACGAGTGAGGGGGGATTTGATAGCAGCTTTCAACTACCTGAAGGGGGGTTCCAAAGAGGATGGAGCTAGGCTATTCTCAGTGGTGGCAGATGACAGAACAAGAAGCAATGGTCTCAGCTTGCAGTGGGGGAGGTCTAGGTTGGATATTAGGAAACAGTATTTCACTAGAGAGGTGGTGGAATCTCCATCCTTAGAGGTTTTTAAGTCCGGGCTTGACAAAGCCCTGGCTGGGATGATTTAATTGGTGTTGGTCCTGCTTTGAGCAGGGGGTTGGACTAGATGACCTCCTGAGATCTCTTCCAACCCTAATATTCTATGATTCTATGACATAGGAGTCTAAGTCCCATTTTCAAAAAGTAATTTCAGCACTTAGACCCAAATCACATTGATTTCATGAATCACTTAAGCACTTTTGAAAATGTTACCTATAAAACCTTCAGTTTTGCATTATTTATCCCTATGTAACTTCTGCTGAAAGAATCCCTAATCTCTTTCCCCAATTTGGTCTATAGACTTTTTGAAAGTGATCTCCCTGGGAGCTGATTGTGAGACAATTGATACTTGAGGACTGAAATAGGACAATTTAAAAATGCCAGCCACCTGCAAATTACCAATAGTTTAATTCCCTTTAGAGTAATGAATCTAAGGCCTTGTCTACACTACAAGACTATTTCGAATCTACTTAAGTCGAATTTGTGGATTCGACCTTATGAAGTCGAATTTGTGTATCCACAGTAAATACACTAATTCGAATTTCTGAGTCCACATTAACAGGGCCGGCATCGACTTTCGAAGCGGTGCATTGTGGGAAGCTATCCCACAGTTCCCGCAGTCCCCGCTGCCCATTGGAATGCTGGGTAGAGCTCCCAATGCCTGCTGGGGGAAAAAATGTGTCGAGGGTGGTTTTGGGTAACTGTCGTCATCGAACCGTCAATCACGCCCTCCCTCCATGAAAGCGCCGGCGCGAAATCTGTTTGCGCACTTTTCTGGTCGGTTACAGCGTGGACGCCACAGCACTGCGAGCATGGAGCCCGCTGCGATCATCGCTGCACTTATGGCCGTTGTCAACTCCTCGCACCTTATCGTCCACCTCTTCCACAGTCAGCTGCTGAGAAATCGGGCGAGGAGGCTCCGGCAGCGCGGTGAGGAGAGTGGCGCAGACCTCTCAGAAAGCAGGGTACGCCACGCAGTGGAGATCATGGTGGCAATGGGTCAAGTTCATGGTGTGGAACGGCGATTCTGGGCCCGGGAAACAAGCACGGACTGGTGGGACCGCATAGTGCTGCAGGTCTGGGATGAATCACAGTGGCTGCGAAACTTCAGGATGCGTAAGGGCACTTTCCTTGAACGCTGTGACTTGCTGGCCCCTGCCCTGAAGCGCCAGGACACACGGATGCGAGCAGCCCTGAGTGTGCAGAAGCGAGTGGCCATAGCCCTCTGGAAACTTGCAACGCCAGACAGCTACCGGTCAGTAGCGAACCACTTTGGCGTGGGCAAATCTACCGTGGGGGTTGCTGTGATTCAAGTAGCCCACGCAATCGTTGAGCAACTGCTCTCAAAGGTAGTGACTCTCGGAAACGTCCAGGTCGTCATAGATGGCTTCGCCGCGATGGGATTCCCAAACTGCGGTGGGACTATAGATGGGACTCACATCCCTATCCTGGCACCAGCCCACCAGGCCAGCCAGTATATTAACCGAAAGGGCTACTTTTCAATGGTGCTGCAAGCACTGGTGGACCATAGGGGACATTTTACCAACATCTTCGTCGGGTGGGCGGGCAAGGTTCATGACGCGCGTGTGTTCAGGAACTCTGGTCTGTTTAGATGCCTCCAGGCAGGAAGTTTCTTCCCGGACCACAAAATAACGGTTGGGGATGTGCAGATGCCTACAGTGATCCTCGGGGACCCAGCCTACCCGCTAATGCCCTGGCTCATGAAGCCCTATACAGGCGCCTTGGACAGTGAGAAGGAACTCTTCAACTACCGGCTGAGCAAGTGCAGAATGGTGATGGAGTGTGCTTTCGGACGTCTTAAGGGGAGGTGGCGGAGCTTACTGACTCGCTCGAACATCAGCGAAAAGAATATCCCCGTAGTTATTGCTGCTTGCTGTGTGCTCCACAATGTCTGTGAGAGCAAGGGCGAGACCTTTTTGGCCGGATGGGAGGTTGAGGCAAATCGCCTGGCTGCTGTTTACGCTCAGCCAGACACCCGTGCCGAAAGAATATCCCAGCGGGAAGCGCTGTGTATCCGGGAGGCTTTGAAAGCAAGTTTCCTCGGAGAGCAGGGTAACCTATGACTCTCCACTTGATTTTAAGAGAAGCTGATCCTGGGCCTGTGTCTCTATGTGTTGAGTGAGATCTGCGATTACATACCCCGTTCTCCAAGTTTCCCCCACTTCCAAAACACGTTTTAAAACAAATTAAACGGAACAGTTATTGTTAATAAATCTTTCTTTTACTTTGCATTTCTGTTCAGGGTTTGAAACATGGACGCATACTGTGCTGGGTACGGTGTGCACTGATGTACAGACCGCTTGTACAATACAGGACGGACAGCCTCCTGCTCCTACATAGGTCTCTGGGGTGGGGGACGGTTTCAAGTGGTTGTGCATGTAGGGGTGGGTTTGCAGGAAGGGGCGAGTGGTGCCGTCTTTGGATAGGGATTTGGATGCAGGCTCTGGGCTGTGGGTTTGGGCGTAGGAAGGGGTGAGGGGTGTGGGGGAAGGGTGAGTATCTGTCCGTGGATGAGGGCTCTTGTTGGGGCTCAGGGCAGCGGAGAGGATCGCGCCTACGGTGGAAGTGCATGGTAAGGGCAGCCTTAACATTAGGGGGTGGCAGGCGCTAGGACCGTGGACAAGCGTACACATCACAGAATGACCCGGGGCAGCATACACCACACAGAGTGACCCTGGTGACTACTGACTGCAGTCTGTGTGTGCCCTGCAGTTGATCCTGCCCCCGATAGTCTGTACCCTGCTAATGTAGGCTATCCCGTGCAATTATAAATCCCCTGCCCCCCCCCCCACATACACAGTCTTCTGACACGAAAGACGTGACGGAAAGAGTGAACAACAGCAAACAGCTTTTATTAATATACTACATAGTGGGGTGATGAAACTTGGATTTGGAACTGGGTGATCCTGTAAGGGAAGCGCTTCTACACAGTTATAGTGTCAGAGGTGTGTGGTACATTAGCGCTCAGCTGTGGTGCAGTGACAGTTCTCACGGCCCCTACCGCCCCTCCGTCTTGTAATTTTCGGTGAGGGGGGGACAGGACTTCTTGGCATTGGAGGGTGGTTGCAGATACAGTGCAGGGGGGCTCTCTCCTCCTGCCTGCGGTCCTGCAGAACATCAACAAGGCGCTGGAGCATGTCCGTTTGCTCCCTCATTAGCCCAAGCAGCGTTTGAGTCGCCTGCTGGTCTTCCTGCCGCCACCTGTCCTCCCGTTCGCTGTGTGAGCGCTGCTGCTGAGAGAGGGTCTCCCTCCACTGGCTCTGCTGGGCCGCCTCGGCTCTGGAGCAGGCCATCAGTTCCGCGAACATCTCGTCCCTAGTCTTTCTCTTTCGCCGCCTAATCTGAGCCAGCCTCTGCGAGGGGGATGCCGGGGCAGTCCGGGAAAGAGCAGAAGCTGTGTGATGGGAAACAGTAAGTGATTTCCTTGAACAGATACATGTTTGCGAACAGTGAACACAGTCTAGTCAGTTTCTCTGAACAAGACCATACAGGGCACCAAGTTCCACAAGATCTCAGGACAAGTTCGAGATTTCGGAATACGCTCTCATTGGTGGCGCCATTGCACAGGAGAGCGGACAAGCGGGGAGAGACAGCTGAATCCGTCTTGCAGGCAGTCCTGGTAAGCCTTAAAGTAGATAATGCTTATCAGTTAGTGGATAGCTGTGCTCTCCTGCTAAAGGCAATCTGAAAAGCAGAAAGGCTGAGCCTTTTCCAGCCCCTCCCGCCAGTGCACGGGAAAGATCAATGTATGCTTGTTCTCTGTGGCCTCCATCACGTGGCTGTTAAGCGAGGGTCGTTGTTATGCAACCTAATTTTAAACCATTAACAATAGTAACAATACACTAATTGCCCTACTTAGATGCAGCCTGTCCAGAACGACATCACCCTGAGGCGGGTCACTCGGAGTCAGAGAGAGCGGATGCTAAGGGAAGCCCTGCACAGACCAGGACCATATGCAGCAATGCTGGTGGAGGCGATGATTCCTCTCTACATTAGGATGTCCTGGCGCGGAAGAGTGTGCTTCCACGGAGCACCCAATAAGGCACCTCTCCCCAGGAACCTCCTGCAGAGGCTTTTCGAGCAGCTCTCTGAGAGCTTTGTTGAACTGTCCCAAGAGGATTATTGTTCAATCCCTATATGTGTGGACCTACTATTTATATAGTTTGACATTTAAAATTTTTTATATAGTATTTCTATTTTTTCTATACCTGTTTTTTAAAAAATAAATGTTTCCATGTTTATAGCACTTACCGCCTGATCCTTCCTCTGATTCTGAGTCCGGGTTAACGGGCGGGGACGGTTGGTAGGGGATCTCTGTGAGGGTGATGAAGAGATCCTGGCTGTCAGGGCAAGCGGTATTGTGTTCGCTGTCGCCTGCGCCGTCCTCCACAAACCCTTCCTCATCTTCCCCATTGGCGAACATCGCCAAGGAACTGTCCAGGTACACTATGCCATCCTTAGAGTCCACGGTCACTGGTGGGGCAGTGGTGGCAGACCCACCGAGAATGGCATGCAGTGCCTCGTAGAAGCGGCATGTCTGGGGCTGTGCTCCGGAGCGTCCGTTTGCCGCTCTGACTTTTTGGTAACCTTGTCTCAGGTCCTTGACTTTCACGCGGCACTGCATCGCATCCCGGCTGTATCCTTTGTCTATCATGGCTTTGGAGACCTTCTCGAAGGTCTTTGCATTCCGCTTGTTGGAGCGCAGCTCCGAAAGCACAGACTCCTCGCCCCACACAGCGATCAGATCCATGACTTCCCGGTCAGTCCATGCTGGGGACCTCTTTCTATTCTTGGATTGCCTGGACTCCTCTGCTAGAGAGCTCTGCATCGTTGCAAGTGCTGCGGAGCTCGCCCCGATGTCCAACCAGGACGTCAGATTCAAAGTGCCCAGACAGGAAAAGGAATTCAAATTTTCCCGGGTCGTTTCCTGTGTGGCTGGTCAGAGCATCCAAGCTCGGACTGCTGTCCAGAGCGTCAACAGAGTGGTGCAGTGTGGGATAGCTCCCGGAGCTACTAAGTTCGATTAGCATCCACACCTAGCCTAATTCGAGCTAGCCATGTCGAATTTAGCGCTACTCCACCTGTCGGGGTGGAGTACCAAATTCGAACTAAAGAGCCCTCTAGTTTGAATTAAATGGCTTCCTGGTGTGGACGGTTGAGCGGTTAGTTCGAATTAACGCTGCTAAATTCGACTTAAAGTCCTAGTGTAGACCAGGCCTAAGTAACTAAAAATATGGATACACTAGAAAATCCAGGTGTAAATATTTGATTATTATAGGAGCTCATGTGAGAGGAAAGAGGTCACTAAATAACTATATAAAGTATATGAAAATCTGATTATTTATCTTATTCCCCCAGGTGAATTGCTAAAATGATACATTGTATCTCAGACTAGAGATAAAGTGGCAAGAGTAGGAGAGATTTTAAATTTCAAGCAGCCCCTTTTTTTCTAAACCCAAATGGTATTGTGAAGCAGTGATGCGAGGTCAGGAGCTCTGCTGGAGACCAGGTGCCAACATTTCCCTCTGTATTTCAATCCAGTGACATGGGGGTGTACTTATGCAGTGACAACTTGTAATTGAGCTGCCAAATAATAGAGAAAAGAAGTCAGGTAAGGTTAATTCCCCTATTTAATAGTAATCTTTATACTATTTGCATAAAAAAAAATGGGCACACTTCCCATCCCAAATTAAGACAATTTCAGAGGTTATATTTGCTTTTTTTAAAAAAATGCAATCTTGAAATAGGGATGGGAAGCATCTCAAAAGGATAAGTCAGTCAAGGGAATGGCATTTCCTCTGCCAATCCAAAGAAAAGCTGCTTTTCAAAAAGAGATAAGAAAAAGAGCAGAGAGTAAATAGCAAAGGAAAAAATGGTAGAAAGGTGGACTGAACAAGTCAGATGGATGAAGATACAGAAATGCAACAAGATTTAGAGAAAGACATACATAGCATTTTTTAGTTTATTTATGCTACAGGATTATAACCGTATTTGACTTCACTGGGACTGAAGAGCATGGCAGAAATCTGCTCGAAGTCCCAAATGTGAATTTTGGACTCCGTTTTCATAGGGTGAGCTGGGACACCACTCCAACTGAAGTCAGTAGAGCTGCATCTGACAACCAGGCCCTTGGGATTTAAGAAGAAAGGGTTTGATGAAAAAGGGTAAAGCTGTGCAAAGTGCGGTCTATGAAATGCGTATTGCACTACCGCATCTCTCACAAAAATATGTTTGGTTCTTTTAAAAAAATAGACTTTGTAATGCCTTGCTTAAACTAAAAAGAGCAATATGTAGTCACCAGTGGGCACATGAAATAAACAAGGCCAAAAACAATGGACCAGAGCATGATCCATCCATTTTGTTTCTTTTTCTTTTCCATTCTTGTTTCACCCTACTAAGTGATTATTTTTAACTGTTAGTGATGACAAGCAGAGCTACTACTGTGGTCAAGATGCCCAGTTTAAATATATATGTTAGAATCAGTTAATGCAATTAGTGAATGCTTGTCATGACAGCATACCTCTAAAGAAAATAAACCAGTATTTTTCTAACCACTATACCTTCAAATGACTACTGATGTGTCTCAATGCTAAAGGCAGGGTTCCTGCAACAACACACCAGTGTTACTGTCCCCATCAATTCTGACATATGCTCTTTCAGTAAAAAACTTGCATTTTCTCCCAGAAGTGCAATACCATCTGACCACAACAAATCATAAAAAGGGCCCAATGTTAATCAGCAAAAATAGAGCTGTAAAATTTGTGGTAAAACCACTTTTATTCCCTATAATGCAGTCAAATTTTACCATCTGTGAGGAAGAACTATTAATATTTCATGCTATGTAATTTTCAAAGTGCAGGTTTTATTTTCACTAATATTTTTTCCCATCCTCTCTCTCAGTTAACTTTGAATTTTGTTTGAATGATAAGTTAATTAAGGCTACTGTAAATAAATGCACTATAATAGCACAAATTCACTAGGAGGTAATCCCCCTGCACTGCACAACTAGCTCTACTTCTGAGACCCAGTTTATGTTTAAATCTGTTTCATCTGCAAGTGCAAATTGGAGACCATTTCTGCAGCTCTTACTCACAGTCAGGGGCGGCTCTAGAAAATAGGCTGCCCCAGGCAGCGCGGTGTGCTGCGCCGCCCTTCCTCGGTCCCGCGGCGGGTCCCCTCTTTCCGCGGCAGGTCCACCGGAGCCCCGGGACGAGCGGACCTGCCGCAGGCATGACTGCGGGAGCTCCACCGGAGCCGCGGGAACAGCGGACCTCCCGCGGGCACGGCTGCGGAAGGTTCGCGGGTCCGGCGGAGGTCCAGCCGAGCCGCGGGACGAGCGCCCCCTCCGCAGTCATGCCTGCGGCAGGTCCGGTCGTCCGCGGCTCCGGTGGACCTCCCACAGGCATGACTGCGGCAGGTCCACCGGCCCAGCCTGCCGCCCCCTAGATTTGGCCGCCCTAGGCACCAGCTTGGTTTGCTGGTGCCTAGAGCCGCCCCTGCTCACAGTGGGCCAAACGGTCATACCTTATTCATATTGCTTAGTATCTTACTATACACATAACCCCCAATGAATTCCAAGGTCTATTTGTGGAGTAAGATGCTACTAAGACCTTGATCCTGCAAGATTTATACATATGCTTAAAGTGACACACTGTTAGTGGTCTGTGTGAATAATACCACCAAACTCAATTGGACTATTCACAGGGAGGATCAAGGCCTTAAGGGGAGTAATGGTAAGAGAATGTGGCCCAATGAGTGGCACTTACTCACCATGAGTAAGGGTTAAATAGTCAGGTCTTGAATATGGAGCAAAAAAGATACTAAAGGCATAACAAGTTTTTTAATACTTCTATAGTAAATATAACTATCTAAATATTTCATTAAAAACTACACTAAAAGAACAGTCAGTTGCAAAGCCAACATCCAGAATGAAAGTTACCTATGCAACTCACTGCTGCCATAATTATCTGTGGGTACCAAATAATACATGCAAAAATAGCAGATAGCAATTATTAACAACCACAAATAGTTAGTATTCTCTCCAACAGGTTTTTGCACCTAAGTGCTGTACAGAAAGCATCTGAAAACCAACATTTCCTAATGGTCACCAGGGAGGGTGGAACTAATTTTTTTTCTCATTATTATTTACAGCAAGATACTTGAGATTAGAGGATGACATATTATACAAAGTATGAAAACCAGAAAGGATGTTTAACCCTTATATGTAATTTTTCATTCAAGGTTTGTGTCTGACTATTTCAGAACTTGGCTGCATACAAGAAAAGACAAAATAGAATAGGTGGGATTTCTCGATGATGAGTGTTTCTAATCCACCCAGTTTCCTTATGCTAGCTCTGCTGAGTCACATCCTCACACTCACTGAAAATAACTAAATAAAGTCTCACACCTGTTTCATGGCAGGGAGAAAACCCCCTTTGAAGCTATCCAGGAACAACAGTCAATAGTAATGTTAGTTCAAGATACATGTTTAATTTACATTATTAGAAACGAGTAAACATCATTCAAACTGTAATTGAATTAATCTGGCATTTTGGATAAGGATGATTTGCATAATTGCTGTGGAAAGGACCTCTGCCCCCTGGTGTTAAACCCATTCTCCACAAACTGTGTTTTTGATCAGTTAAATCATGTTTCCTGCATTCACAGATAATAGCCTAATGGCTCATGTCCTGTGGACCCCTTCACAGGAGAAAGATTGAATTGTGCTCAAAGAAAACATGAATATGCTTGTGATATTTTTATGCAATAAGAGGGTAAAAGCTATAAACACTGGTCATGCCATGCTAGGCAGTAGAAGGTCTGATACCGTGCATAACAAGAATAATAAATGGCCTCCTTTTAAAAAATAGCTGTGGGAAAGATGTGGAAAAGGGCAGAGAGAAATTAAAAGAATCCTTAGTTTTTATAAAGAGCAAGGAAAAGCACAAGGAGTGAGGAGTGGGACCTTTTAGAGCCAGTTAATTTTTGTACTAGTTAGCTTTGGACACTACTTCTACAGGGTGTGTATGTTTTCAAAGGGGCTGTTTGTACTTGAAATATATAATACTTCTGAATATGGTATAATAATTGTTCCAGGAATATTGTTCCATTGGAAACCTACACAAACTATGTTCTACAAATTAATACCAAAAGGTCATTTAAGATTCATTTGTCTGGGACCCGTGGAAAATTTGAATCAATGCAGATTAGCCAAACAATTTTCAACACATTAAAGTAATGTTATAGCTGATCAATATAGTAGTCTTAAAAGATTGGAGAATTAAATTAAACGCTACCATAAAGTAATTTGCAAATGGTGATTTTTATAACATTACTAAAAAAAACCCTTCAACACACTAATCTGTTAAAAGAAAGAGATAAGATGGGTAACAAATGACACCACAAACAGACTGCTACTGGAACCTAAGACCTTACTCCTATCACATTAGAAAATGAAACAGACAAGTTTACTCATTTTGCTCAGACCAGCAGTATAAATATACACAAGCTAAGAAGCATTTCTCACTGACTAAATGGCAAATATACAGCATTTTAGTTACAATTGGTGTATCTTGACCCTAATTCATTCTGTTGAGGGCCCAACTAACTGAAAAGTAATGTCATGTGATATTAGTAGTATCGTTAAGGTATCTTTCCTCCTGCACAAAACAGAAATATAGCTTCTTTTCTGCCCCCCATGCACATTGTACTACCACACTCAGTGCTCACCCCTGAGATAGGGAAAATGAGGAGAAGCAGAGATACCAGCTCAGACTAGATTAACAGTCTCCTGAGGATGGTGACAAGCTGCCGGAGCAGCCTAGAGACTGGACACTCATAGCATTGCCTATAAACAAAGGGACTGTGAAGTGGATCTGAGGATGTGTCGAGTGGAATGGCTAAAGGCCACATGGCAGAGAGGGAGACCTCAGCAGATGAAGAGCAGGATATCAACATGTGACAGATGCTGGAAGGGGTATCTTATCTCTGTAGCACAGCAACCTGTACTACAGCATGGGACTAAAGTGTGCTTCACAACACAATGGACATCACTCTGCTCTCTTATATTGGTTTTACATTAACATTAACTCCAATGACTTCCATAGAGTTACACCGAATTCACCTCATGTGAATAAGTGATCTGCAAGTTAGGCCCAGTGTCATTCTGGAGTGAATATGCAGGCATGCTGGTGCAACTGAGCTCCCCATGTGGTATTCATCATATAAGAATTATCCCATTATCAAATTATAGTTGTAATTTGTACCACATTGGCAGATCAGGGCTGACAAGAAAGGGGGTTATTAAACAGTCACGTTAAGGAACTGACAGAAAAATTCTCATTAATTCAATCTCAGCACCACTTTCCAATCAGCAGGGAGTTTGTTTTACAAGTGCAATTTATACCACATTTAAATAATCTCCATTTTGCTAAGGATTTAAGGAGCACTGCTGCTGATCCAGAGAGAGTAGTTAGCTTCAGGAGACGCAATTATGTACAAGAGACCACTCTACACTAAATTAACTACCTCCTTGAGAAGTTCTTTCCACTTGTCAGAAGTCAGGGGTTCATTTCCATGATGGATATTTCCCCTCGCCTACAAAGGATTAATAGAGGATATGGATTAAGCACTCTACTCAAGATTGTGTGTTATCATCTGTCCTTCTGCAGGCTTTGAGCTCCTGTATCTTCTTTGCAACCCCTTTCCTATCTAAGAATCATCACTTTAGCTTCCAGTTATCACTATGAGTAGTGACTATAAGCATCAGAAAAAGTTTGCATGCTTCCCACAGAGCAATATACAACAAGGCACAGTTGGCTCATAGTAGGGCTACTGGCCTTTCAGAAACTCAAGAGTATTGCTGAAATAAAAATAAACTACAGACAGTGAAATAGCTTCAGCCCTTTACCTCAAAATTGAAAGTCTGCAGACTCAACAAGTAAGCCTCCTTTCAGGGTAACAAGGAAGCACCTTTGGCATATCTGGCACATAATTGATACATTCTGTGCTCATTTTGCACCCCAGATGTTTCAAATGTATTTGCAGACTATAAAACTGCCTTTTCACTAGTGTTCTGTGACCAGACCCATTTCTCAGCATGTTTTAAAAGACCAATTTATAAATAGAAAATAAAAGATTCTTACCAAGAAATTGCACCTATTGGTTTAAGATCACACACCAAAAAAACAAAAATGTACAATTAACACTAAAGAGCTGCTAAAGTACGTTGGAACAGGTGTTTTAGAAAAATGCCTACTATAGCATTTGTTTTTTGTTGGAGTTTGGCACAATAGCCAAATGAAACAACAAAGCCTTGAAAATTAGACATCAAAAAAGGAAATTAAAAGTTTACCTAGTTTAAAATTTAATTATTTTTAATACTTTTGAAAGTGCCTGATTTTTTTAAAGGAATATTTAACTGAAATTTGTAGAGATAGGGTAAATGATGCTCTCAGATACATACACATGTGCAAATCCAGAGTCAATTCACTTAGGTCAGTGTAGTGACTCTGGATTTACCTTTGTGTACATTATAGCAAAATCTGGCCAATGGTCCATAATGTAGACCCACTGGGCCGAATTCTCTTCCCAGAGTAATAGAAATCAGGAGTAACTTCACTGAAGTAAATGACATTAAAACAGTATAAAACTGGTGTGACTGAATGGAGAATCAGGCCCATTGTTTTTGTCATTTAAAAACTAAAACATCCAAGCTACATGTTAAGTAGATGCCTAGTACACAAGGACTATATGTCATAAAAATATACTATCTGTGTCAGGAGCTCTAAAATGTAATTTAAAGTATTATAATCTCTATGGTGAATGCATATTAACAGCTCTGAAAGAGCCCTCATAAACTCCAGCAGACAAATGGGACTTCACAGATACATGGCATACTTTATATGAAGACACAGAAAAATTGTGTTCAAATATTAAGGATCTAATTTAAAATTACACTTGGAGTCTAAATTTCAAAGCACAAGGTCTTAACACTAGTGTATAGTGCACTAACTCAGGAGCTCCTGATCTATCCAGTGCCAAAGGATTAAATCCAAAAAATAATAATACAAGTTGTTTGCCACTTATACACTTTTTCCAAAGAAAAAGATGAAAAAAGTCTCTTAAATTATCTAAGAGGTCATGAATTTCATAGCTTCACAGTGGTTTACACACCTGTAATAGGTTACCCAACAAACCTATACACAGTATCTTATAGACTCATAGACTTTAAGGTCAGATGAGACCATTATGATTTTCTAGTTCAGGGGTAGGCAACCTATGGCATGGGTGCCGAAGGCAGCACCCGAGCTGATTTTCAGTGGCACTCACACTGCCCGGGTCCTGACCACTAGTCCGGGGGGCTCTGCATTTTAATTTAATTTTAAATGAAGCTTCTTAAACATTTTTAAAACCTTATTTACTTTACATACAACAATACTTGTTGTAAGTACAACAATGATTTAACACCATCAGTTTAGGACTAAACAAAGACTGTGAATGGCTTGCCAATTACAGAACCAGTTTCTCCTCCCTTGGTTTTCACACCTCAGCTGCTGGAACAGGGCCCCATCCTCCCTGATTGATCTAACCTCGTTATCTCTAGCTTGCTTCTTGCTTGCTTATATATACACACCTGCCCCTGGAAATTTCCACTGCTTGCATCCGAAGAAGTGGGTATTCACCCACGAAAGCTCATGCTGCAAAACATCTGTTAGTCTAAGGTGCCACAGGATTCTTTGCTGCTTATACAACAATAGTTTAGTTATATATTATAGACTTATAGAAAGAGACCTTCTAAAAATGTTAAAATGTATTACTGGCACACGAAACCTTAAATTAGAGTGAATACATGAAGACTTGGCACACCACTTCTGAAAGGTTGCCAACCCCTGTTCTAGTCTGACCTCCATCACAATGCAGGCCACAGAATCTCACCCACCCACTCCTGTAACAAACCCCTGACCTATGTCTGAGCTATTGAAGTCCTCAACTTGTGGTTTAAAGACTTCAAAGTGCAGAGAATCCTCCAGCAAGCGACCTCTGCCCCATGCTGCAGAGGAAGGCGAAACCCCCCCTGGGCCTCTGCCAATCGGCCCTGGAGGAAAATTCCTTCCCGACCCCAACTATGGCGATCAGCTAAACCCTGAGCATGTGGGCAAGATTCACCAGCCAGACACCCAGGAAAGAATTCTCTGTAGTAACTCAGATTCCACCCCATCTAGTGTCCCATCACAGGCCACTGGGCATATTTACCGCCAATAGTCAAAGATAGCCTAATTTGGGCAATTAATTTATCCCATCATACCATCCCTTCCATAAACTTATCAAGCTTAGTCTTGAAGCCAGATATGTCTTTTGTCTCCACTACTCCGCTTGGAAGGCTATTCCAGAACTTCACTCCTCTGATGGTTAGAAACCTTTGTTTCATTTCAAGTCTAAGCTTCCTGATGGCTGGATGAGACATGGATTATGAAAAACCAGACTGCAAGATCGGGATTTTTGGGGAGGTAAAATCCCAGCCCCATCCAAGGATTCAATGAGATTTTAATCCTTGGAACCTGAACTACAAAAAAAGCATTTATTACCAAACTTTTCTCACCAGTTTCAGTATCTGCAACAGGCATCAAGATATCACATGTGAAACCTATTCACAGAAGACTAAAAAGTTGCACTGGTCTAATATCTGAGACTTCCTTTATCTGATGCTGAACAAGTTCCAGAAAGACAGAGAGACAGATGCACTACTGACTTTTTAACTGCTGATAACTCATGTACACTCAAATCTAGAAACAAATGCATTATTATAATGGGATGGCTGAAATTCCCTTCATTGAAATGATTTAAAATATTTATTTCTATCCTTACCAATTAACCAGTATTGTCTACTAAGTACACATCAGAACTGAAGTGAGAGAAGAAGTAATCAGCATCACATGATTTTTAAGGTCCGATTTTAGACAACCTACCAAAGATAGAAACTTTGATGAACCAGCACAAATGCTTTTAGAACCAGTACATTTTCCCAAATAGTGGTCCAGAATTTGTGATCTGAAAGAAACACTTCTAGCCTTGTTATATAGAACTCTTTCTCTGCATTTTGAAAGTGATTGAAGCCAGAGTGAAGAATTTGAACCTGATAGTGATAAATAGAGCTAGAAAATAATAGGGTCAGACAGCACTGTTCTTTTATTTATCGAGTATATTGTACAATAACAAAACTCCGCAAGTGGAAACATTGTAAAATAACTAAACTTCAGTAAATCCTAATTCCTGCCTGATTTCCTAACTACTGTATTCAAGACCTCTTCAACAAACAATTCTTGAGCAAAGTTTGATTTAAATATGCTAAACACTATGTGTATATTATATGTTAACCCACATTAAGCACGCATTAAGTGTGGCCTAACTCTGCTCCCATAGAGCTTGATCCTACATTCACTGAAGTCAATGGCAAAGCTCCCATTTTCTTTAATGGTGCAGGATGACAGCCATTGAGCAGTTAAGCTAATGCAGAGGGCATTTTTGAAAATTCCACCCTGAAAGGCCCTAGCTTCCAAAGTCTTTTCAGAATTATGCAAGGACCTGATGACATTAACTTCCCCGTCTCATATGCAGATGTATGCGTACAATTAACCAGCAGATTCTTCAGTGGCACTTCCTATTTGAAGCTGAAACCTAAAAGCAGTAACACCTTTGTGCCAATGTTACAATATATAGAAGCCTTCAGGTAAGACATTATTTTAAGAAAAACTCCTTATATTTTGAAGAATGTAAATGACTCTCATCCTTGCTCATACTGAATGATAAATAAGAATGAAACTGAATCTTTTTTGGACGAGAGCACTTTATGAATTAAATTGTAAAATGAGTTTAAATAAATCAGCAAAAACATCACAACCACAACATGCCCCTTTGGTACTTTTAGTTTTCTTCTTACTGACTATGGAGAAAAGAGAGAGAGTATTATTTTGACATGTGCTTTAATATTAAGCAGACACATATTACTAGGTATAGCAGTTATTAAGCCAGTGGTCAGTAACTACCATTACTGTAAACAGGTCACCTGTGATATTATGAAACAGTAGCACACAACTTCCTGATTAGCATCATTTAAATAACTCAGTTCAGCATCCAGGATTTCCTTAGGCAATTCTGTACTTACTACAGAGAGCTTACATGTCACTTTAGTGGTTTGGTCCTACCATTTTCAGTCTTGATTAGCATCAAGACAAAGAATTAGTGACCCTCATGGCTGCTTTGGATACAGTAGACACTGTTACATAACAACTGGAGGGGGAAATCAGCTGTGGAAAGAGTACAATTAAGAACCAAGTTAATGAGCGCTGTCAAAAGTTTTAGCCCCAAATTTTGATTTAACTTAAACCATGACTGGTAATTTTCTGAACATTAAATCTCTAGACTTTTTCCTAGTGGAAGGGAAGGAAACTAATAATCCATTGTTGAAAAATTACTCATGTTGCCATAGTACTTGTGGGACCTACAATATCCGTTTACTCCGCAGCAACTAACTAACTTAAAACGCAGCACTGGTGCACCACTTCAGTAAAGACCTGGCCTAATACTATTCCCAGAGCTGTGCTAACATAATCAATGATGTTGTATAAACATATTTTGGTATGAGATACCTTGCTTATTCATTTCCATTCAGAAAACAAAAAATAAAATATTTCCTTTAGTAACTAACTGGTAACAAGAAAAATGTAAGCTAATTCATCATCAGCATACCAAGCTCTGATATAGCATTTTTCAGCGGTAGATCTCAAAGCACTTTACATAGGAAGTCAGTAGCATTACCCTATTTTATAGATGGGGAAAATCATGCTCAGAGAACTGGAGTGACTTGACCAAGGTCTCCCAGCAGACCAGTGTCAAGTCTCCTCAATCCCAGTCCAGTGCTCTGTCCACTAGGCCATACTGCTCTGAAGAGAAATCAGAGTCCTGTCTTAGAAAGAAACGGTAGAAAAATACATACATTTTGTAAAAATATTTGGCAATGTCCCAGTATATGCCCATTAATTAGTATAACATATTTTATAGGTAGTTGATTCCCCTTGGATAATACAGCTTAAGATGCAACATACTACCACAAATTCTTGAGTAAGTATCCAAAGTATCCAAATATTACTTATATTGGAGTAAGCTAGAGCACAATTTCTTTATAGTCAGTTATATTAATAGAACCTCAGTCCAAGGATCCAGAGTTGTTACCTACCCTTTTCTAGCTATGCCTCTTCACATCAATAACATAGCAGAGTAGAAACCAAAGTTTCTGATTCCAATAATGGCTCAGAAGAGTCAAGGAAAATTATTTCATTCCTTCCCCACCCCCTCAAATCTCTTGTGATTACCATCATTTAAAGTCCCTGTAGTTCCCACATTAAGGTACCTGACCAGCAGCATGGAAAAGTTTTCCTTCTAGGAATCCTCTTGTTTTAAAAAGTCAAGAGTCACACTGGCCACTGTATCCTAGCAAGAAGGACCGTGAAGGTCCGAGTAAATGTGTACTATTGGTGTGGTAATTTCCTTTGGAGACAATATTATTGACATAGTATTGAAACACAATGTATTAAAACTTGCAAGGCTGCCTTCACTTAAAAGCAGAGTTCATCATGCTTCGTGCTAATGGTTCTGAGTTTTTCTTTCCCCCTGGTAACTACCTAAAAACCTGCAGAGAGAACGGGCTGTGTTCCCTCAAATCCCATAACGTGTCTCGACATATACACTGAAAGGGAAAGAAAAGAAACCCTCCGATGCGGCTTCTGACCCAAGGCAACGCGTCAGGAGCAGGCAGTGCTGTGCAATGAGGCGGGAAGGTGCAGCAGGCTGCCCATGTTACCCTCACTACATCCCCGCCGCGCTGCGGGGAACAAGCTACCGCCCCACCCAACATCACTGGGGGCTCCCGGATTGTCGGTCCTGATGGCCAGTGGGTGGAATGACCCCTTTGCCCACTGGCCCTTTCCTTCGTCTCCAGCTCCCTCCCGCTCTTCACCTGGGCGCGGGAGCTCACTCCGCCCTGGTGCAGCAGCTCAGCTGGCTTCAGCGGAGTTACCCACCGGGGATGCATCTGGCCGGGTGGTGTCCGTACATAGAGGGGAAGCCCTGGCATAGCACATTTCCAGCAGGGTTTCGGTAAACGGGGGCGGGGGGGCGACGACGACTATTTAAAACAGCAACAGATTGTGCCGAGGGCTGGGCAGCCCCTCGGCCCCCGGGGTTACTTACCGGGCAGCCTGCCGCCGATGAGCTCAGCGCGCCGCTCCGTCCACACGCGCCAACTTCACTGGGCACCGGGGCGCCCCCAGTCCCGCGCCACCTTGCAACGCAGCGCCCGCCCCACGCCGGCGAGCGGGAGCGCGGGGCCCCGAGCGAGCGGGGCGCTGCACACGCGGTGGGAGCCGCTGCCCCGCCAGCCAAGCCCCCGGCTCAGCCCCAAGCCCAGCACCCAGGCTCACCTCGCCAGCCACGGCAGAGCTGAGAGCTGCTGCTCAGCCCCAGACGCTCCCCCAGGGTCCTAGCGTCAGCCCGGGAAGGGAAGCAGGCAGGAGTCCGGCGAGCGAGCGGACAGAGCGTCCCACTGGGGAGCAGCCTCCCTGGAAATGACTTTGTACAGACTTGCTCTTGCCGCGCCTCGAGAGCGAGCTGCTTGTGAACGCGCTTCCCCTTCGGCATGGGACACCTTCCCCAGCCTAGTCCGCAAAAGCCCCTGGCCTTCAAACCCCAACTCGGCACTACAACTGGGAATCGGCCGCGGGAAATTGCCAATCTACATTAGTGGGCATCAGAGACCCTCCCGATTTAGCTTCCCTATTGATTTGTAAATATAACAGTTAACCAGCTCCAAAGCATCTAGCCGCCCCCAGAGCTGGCTTGTATAAGCAAATGTTCTCATTATTGTTTCCCTTGTCCTAACTCCCTGTTCCTTTTGGTTGTGATACCCAAGGGTTGTGCTGTTTCAAAGGGGAGTGCAGTGCCTGCTCTTCAGGGCCCACTACGTCTTTTCCTTTGTGTTTGCACAGCACCTAGCATCGCAGACTCCTGATCTTGATTGGTGCCTCTGGGAGCCACTGTATCACAGCTCATAAATAAAAGGGGCTTTAAGGCACAGTAGGCAGATGTAAAGGGTGTGTGCCAGACCAACCCAAACTTTCCAAAATATATTTTGTACAAAACCTTATTAAACTTTCAGTCAGTTCCTCCTTTTATTACTGGTTATCAAAATATTTGTAAGAGGCACTATGGTTGAGTGGTTAAAGAACAAGGTTTATTTTATTCTGTTCAGGTTCATATATTGGCCTCATTACCGTGGTATCTGAATGCTCAGTGTTCCATTCCTGAAAATGTCACTGCCTCTTTCTGTGTGAAATTGGGTACATTTCTTAACCTCTTAGATCTTCAATTTCTCTGTTAGCAAAATAGGGATAATAATAAATAGAAGTGTGTGAAACATTTACAGTTTTAGGCAAAGCTCTTTGAAATGGAGTTTTTAGACATTTTGTCAGGAACTGACTGCTTTTGCATATTTTAACTGAGGTAGGAAGTAACCAAAGTCTATACAGTTCTTCACTTTCCAGTAGTGTCAGCTCAATTCATAGTCATTAAATCTCACTAGGGAAAAAATTAGCTACAACAACTTATCCCAATAAATTTATCTTCATTAATATTATTTATAAATATCTAATAATTCATTCATTATAAACAGAGCTGCTAGTGATGCCGTTAGTTAAGTTTGTCTACATTGAAATTCTAGATTGTTACAACATATAAGTTGTTTGTAAGCTATTTCTAAGTTGGGGTATCTGTATACATCCATGCATACGGGTGCATAGGCACCCAGGGAATATCTGATGGTGTGGTACAGTATAAATGATTTTTATAATCAGGGCTTTTGGCTGTATTTCTCATGGCTGCTGAAACCATGAGTCAGCTGTGCAGGCCCTTCTAAACAACAATCAACAAAACCTTTATGTATAATATATAGGGTATTAATTTTAGAGAGAAACTTTTAGAAAATTAACTTTTTAAAAAAATACTATTTTTTGTATCCCTCATCTGTAAATCCTGGCTGACTTGGTATTATAAGTCCAATAATGCTAGCTTTGAAGGGAAGGATAAGATATACCCATTAAATTTTATTAGAATGGCATAGACAGTATTTAAAATAACTTTCCCATATATAATTATGTCATGCTTTCAACTTCTAAAATTTTGCAATCTACAGTATGGCTCTAGAGAGAAAAAACCCTTACATGTTTAGGAAGTGGAAGTATACGTGGCTTTCAAATTGTATAAAGCTCCTGTTTCTAAATCTGATGAGTCATGAAGTATCAGACCTCAAGCATTTCATTGATCAAAAGCTGAATATTTCCTGTCCCAAGCCTCACCCAACTGGAGGAGAAACTCCATATTTGGAAGGGGGGAGGCTGACTTTTTTAATGATTATTTAATTATGGTTGTTTGAAGCTTTTCCGTAGTTTGGAATGTTAGATGTCATTCTGGGGGAGATGGATTGGAGAAAAAAAAGTAAAGAAATGAGTTGGTCATATATGCACAATAAATGCAGTTTATCCACTGCAAATATCTGGTATATATGTAAGCAAGCAAACCATTTCTAATAATAATAATAATTAATAAAAATCCTTTGCTTTTTCTATAACATCTTCTATTGGAGAATATCAAAATTATGAATTCCGAGGAACTCCTCCAAACATACTGCAAATTAGAATGCACAATCTGTTTATTAACAAGACACAAAACTAATGTAAAATGGAGTTAAGGGTACTTATCAGTTACTTAAGGGTAAAAAAAACAACATTACAGGGATTTTGTAATTACTCCAAAACCAAGGATTACATACCCAGAAAATTCATAGTTAAGATTACACCTCAAAGAAAGCCAAACATATTGAGGTATGGAAGTGCACAGTTGAGATACTCAAACAACCTTAACCCTGCCCTGTAGTGATGTTATACAATAAACATATGATTATGATTAAGGAATTTTAGGATTTATAGCCACAAATTATAATAATTTTATTGTTTGAAATACATTAGAATTTTTAAATATTTTTTGCCTTCCTCGTATACTTTAAACAGAATTCAACAATGGAGTCAATACCAGCACCTCCATATGTTTAGGCTGGATTAAAAAATTTGGTTTATTGAGCTAATTTAGATAAATTTTTGGTCATGAAATCTGCATCACTGAACTATGAATCTGATAAGTACTGATTTAAGTTCTCTTCACTAGCAACTGTCCTCCTGGAAGTTCTGGACCAGATTTATAATAATATGCAAAATGTCCTGAGTAGAAACTCTCCCAGCTGAATTTATTATTGGGTTTCTGTATAAGAAGCCAAAAGAACCCAGGCCACACACCTCCTGTTATGGATGGTCTAGCAGAAGGCAATTTCACATTGAGGCAAGTGTCATGATGTAATTGGATGGGTCATTTGGGGGACTGAATCCAAATATATCAGCCTCTACTACTTCAGCTAATGAATCAGGCACATTTAACCCAATGACAGTAACAAATTCAGCATATGACCTGGGCAGCTTCCCACGGTAATACTACCATAGAACCCTGACTATACTTTAAAGCTACCCCTACCCAATAGAGATCCTGGAATGGTTGCTATGGCAGTACCCCAGCCTGCTCTTCACCAGGATGAATCCCTAATCTGCATCAGGACTAAGTCAAGCCCTTCGATTCTTCTTGTACCATAAATACTTCCACATTTACCTTTTTACAGACCTCTTCTGTCTGAGAGCTCAGCTGGTGCCATACATGTGCCAAAATGATACTCAATGGTGGTCAGAGACATCGTTACAGATTTCAATACTCTGAACACTGGCATCTACTATCTAACCTCTTAATATGCAAAAATGCTGCGCTGTTTAAACTACCTTCAATTTTTCTTTCCACAGTTAAGGGCAACTAGGCCAAGTGACCTCATTATCCAGTCACTTAAAATGAGTCAACCTAGTTCTTGATATGCACTGACCTCTTTTGCAAAAGAAGATGGTTATTAAAGCCCGCAACAGAAATACAGTAAATTTTATTGTTACTCTTTTTTCAATTTTATTTTACCATTTTGTATTAATTATGGCATTTATTCTTAACAAAAGACAAAACCTTAGTGAAAAAAACCGTAGAAATAAAAAATGTATACCAACATCTGTAAATTTAATCCTGGAAAAACATCTTGAAGAAAGAAAGATAATATAGCATGAGCCAATGGCTGGAAGTTGAAGCTAGACAACATCAGGCTGGAAATAAGGCATACATTTTTAAGAGAAAGAGTAATTAACCATTGGAACAACTTACCAAGGGTCATGGTGGATTCTCCATCACTGACAATTTTTAAATCAAGATTTTTTTAAAAAAGATAAGATCAAGGAATTATTTCAGGGAAGTTCTATGGCCTGTGTTACACAGGAGGCCAGACTAGATGATTGCAATGGTTCCTTCTGGCCTTGGACTCAATGAATTTATGAAAAGAAATGTAAACATCTTAATTTTATGGTTGATCAAACAGTAATTATTAGACAGATTGAAATAAGAATAATCATTGAATAGATATGACAGTCAGCGATTTAATAATGTTTGATCAATATCAGCATTGGTATCCAAATTGACAAGATTATCTTTCTTATTTTTAATTTTGTATCATCATTATATATGCTTTTGGTGTCTAATTAACCTGAGCTTGGCATGAGTCAAGGCAGAATCAGAAAAACTGAGAGCAGCAAATTCTTCATAAAGCAAAAGCAATTTCTTACATCTAAAATGAGTAATTTTAGAAATTAATCTTTTTTTATTTAATCATTTTCTTCAAAAATGACAATAAAGCCTTGTTTAATTTCCTAATTCTGGAAGGTTCTCAGATGCCACCGTGATGCATATTGTATAAGAACCTGCATAGCTCAATAACAACAAAAGAGATAAAACACAGTGCTGAACTCCTAAATATATTACCACTTTAAAGCTATGGGGTGAGATCCTCAAAAACCCTTTTGTTCTGGGTAAAAGGGCCAGAGTTCAAAAGGTGCACTACAAGCTCCAAATCAGGCCATGGGAGGATTCATCTAGCACAGTCACTATGGTAGACAACCATAAGTCTGCCTTCTGAGGACCCCTTCATGTGGCATGGGTTGAATGATGGCAGAGCAGGAAGGGGTGTGGCTGCAGAGCACAGCGCTGTGGAGAGTCTGGGCAGTGTTGTGGCACACAGGGTAGCCCAGAGAAACGTCTACACAGAGCAAGTCCCCAGGGATGTCTAAATTACACTGAGGACCTCTCCAGGCCTTGGAGCAGTGCAGGTTCAGGAGACGTGGGTGACCTTCTCAAGTGCATTTTCTTGGCAAAGTGAGTGTTAAGGACGATTTTGCAGTATTTTAATGAATTATTTTGATCCTACTAAAAACTATTTTCTGCAATGTAGTACTAATGCTTTTAGACAAAATTAGAAATGTGGTGAACAACCAGAGCAAATATCAGAGGGGTACTCTATAAGGTGCCACAGGACTCTTTGTTGCTTTTAACCAGAGCAAAGTCTACCATAAAATATTAGTGACTTTGACTGCTTTTGCATATTTTAACTGAGGTAGGAAATAACCAAAGTTCATACAGTTTTTCACTTTCTAGCAGGGTCAGCTCAATTCATAGTCATTAAGTCTCACTAGGTAAAAAAATTAGCTACGACAACTTATCCCAATAAACTTGTCATTAATATTATTTATAAATATCTAAGGGTACGTCTTCACTACCCGCCATATCGGCGGGTAGCAATCGATTTCTCAGAGTTCGATATATCGCGTCTCATCTAGACGCGATATATTGAACTCCGAACGCGCTCCTGTCGACTCCGGAACTCCACCACCGCGAATGGCGGTGGCAGAGTCGACGGGGGAGCCACGGACGTCGATCCCGCACCGTGAGGATGGGTAAGTAATTCGAACTAAGGTACTTTGACTTCAGCTACGCTATTTGCGTAGCTGAAGTTGCGTACCTTAGATCGAACCCCCCCGCCCTGCCCCCAGTGTAGACCAGGCCTAAGAATTCATTCATTATAGACAGAACTGCTAGTGATGCTTTTAGTTAAGTTTGTCTCACACTTTTCATTGTAAGACCTGGTTTTCATCTGTGTACAACTTTGCCTAAACTTTAAGACAGCATGAATAAAATATTATTAGGCATTTACTCCTCAACTGAGTAACCCTCATATTCACTCACTGTGTTGTGTCTAAAATTTAGATGGTAAATTCTCTTGAGCAAGAATGATGTTTTTTTCTATCTTCTGATCAGTAAAAATTAGCTTTTGATTGATGTAAAATAATGTATACTACCCTGTCAGTAGTAATTGAAATAAGAGGATTCATGTATCCAGCTTGAGTAAGGAAATAAGTTAGTCAATTGGTATTTGAGTGAAGTAAAGACGTTCTCTTGCTATCCTAAGTTCTATTGTGATCACACAAAACTCATCTTACACATGACTTTCCAGACATGACCATAATCAATGTGTGTTTCTGTTCAATATCTGTAAAAAGGGAATCTTTCTAAATTGCCCAAATTCAATTAATTACTAATCTTTTGTTCCATAGTAGGGAGAATTTTTGTTTTGCCATTTGAAAGGATTAGCCATTTAGCTGTCAAAGCTGCCCTAAAAAATCCAGGATTGTTTATTATAACTCAGTGTATTCAATAAGACTATATTCCCAAAGATGAAGACTTCAGCAGAGGGTTGTATATCAGATTTTTAAAAAGAGCTAATCCTATGGTTTATGTTTCTCCTATTATTTGTCTTGATTTTGTGCTAATTTGCTAATCACACAGTTTCAGAATACAAATACAAAATAAATCTTAATGTCAGAGCCATGAATGCAAATCTGAATATGAATGTCAGGACCTGTGCACATTCCTATTATGCCTCTTTGTTGGGGGCGATAAATGTTGATGCTGCAGAATATTCAAATGTTTGAAAGGAATTTTGAAATGATGGCAAGATAGCTTGCAATGTTAAATTGTGTATTAGAAGTTCACCCTTCTGTCCTTGACGTTGCTCCGCTTTCCTCTGGGGGCAGGGGAGGAGGGAAGTGGGGTGGATGCTCACTCCTTTTGAAGTCAGTCATAGATTGTCATACGATAGGTGCTTCTCAAGCTGTCAGTGAGAGATCATTAAAAACATTCTGAAATAATTTAATGACATGTTTAATGAATATGCAAATATCAGACAGGAAGATAACTCATGTTTCCATTCCCTGTGTAAAGAAAAAGAATACATGATAGAGAGGCAACAGTCAGCCACCTGCACATTCGCTTATATAGGAGGGGAGTAGGGCACCGCTGAAGAGGAAAGAGATAACAATGCCCGGCTCACTGCCACACCATACATACCCCGTGAAGATGGAAAGGTGGGTCAGCTGCCTCTTCAGCAGTGTACCCTTCTTGCCACACAGAGGGCACAGAGAACTAGAGCGGTGGATGAAGCCGCAAGGCTGGGTGGACGAAGGAAGCAGTGGTAGACTGACAGGTAGGAGGAACCTTCCCCAGATCCTATTTTCCTGCTTCCAACAAAATCCCCCTTGGTTATATTGTTATTTTTGAGTGTGTCAGTTCTTTGCTGGGGTTTGTGTTGATGAACTTTATTGTTGTGTGTGTAGTGGGTTTTACCCCCCTTGCCAGCCATGGTAGCAGTATTCAGTCTTTCCAAAGGATTGCACTAAGTGAGGTGGCATGTGAGATAGGTGAGGAATTTTACCTGGGTTGGAGGCACCGTGCATCACGAAAAAGAGTTCAGGACCCAACCCATGTGAGGAGGGAGGGAGAAGTCACTCCAAGTAGCAAGCACCAAGGAGAAACTTGAGCCATGCCTGGGGAGAGGGGCTAAAAATAGGCATTTATGAGCCTAAATCCTATGTCACTTTTGAAAACAACATTTAGGCTCCTCAGCCACTTAGTCAGTTTGAAAATTTTACCCACTCCGGTTATTGGTTTTCACTATATTGTATCTTAAAAGATTATTCACTAAAATACAATGTTGGTCCCATGATGGGAACTTTCCTCTTTCCTCAAGCCTACCTCTGGTCCTTGCTATACAATACTTAAAAGGACACTATATTTTGAATAAGCCAGACAGGTTTCAAATTAATCTTTGAAATAATGAAATCTGAAACAACAAAACAGCATGAGCTACAAATCTGAAAATGCTGCAGAGCTCCTCTAGGCTTTGATTTTTGTTTCCCAAGATATAATTCCCAGTAGCAAAAATTCTTCAGTTCACTTTCATCTCTCCTCTGCTGTAAGAACTCTGGTGTAAGAGCTGCTGGGAGTTTCTTATAAACCAACATGCTGGTTTTTCTCATTTTGGGTCCAATCCTGCAAGGTTCTGACACCTAACTTCAGTGTGAGTTGAGAGCACTAGTGCCTTTCAGGAGGCACCCATAACCTTGTGGGATTGGGTTCCAAAAGGCCAGATTGCACCCTCATATCCATGCATAGAGGGGTCTGTCCAAACACAGAAGGGATGCCTCTGCCCTTCTCAGGACCTCATAGAGAACTCTCTATGGATCAGAATCCACCAAGAGAAGAGTTTAATCTGAGGTTGCCATGTGTTCTTCCTCCACCTGCTCCCATGGAGTCTCCTCAGACACGATAATGTAGTTCCAGGGTATCACCATTTTCCTTGGAGCCCTTCCAATGAACCCCCCCCCCAGACACTTTAAGGCAGATGTGGCCACAGCCAGGAGATGGGGCTAAGGTAGGGTGACCTGACAGCAAATGTGAAAAATCGGGACAGGGGGTGGGGGGGTAATAGGAGCCTATATAAGAAAAAGACTCAAATCAGGACTGTCCCTATAAAATCGGGACATCTGGTCACCCTAGGCTAGGGGAGATTGGGTCCCAGATACAGCAAGGAGGACAGGGCCTTGTGTCCTCTATGAGACACAAGGCCCTGCCTCTATGAGGTTTGGAGGCAGATTCATGGCTTGTTCTGGTGTGTGTGTGGGAAGGGTTGGTGCGGGGTTGGGGATTGTGCAGGGGAAACTCCTTGATGATTTCCCTCACTGAGTTTTCCTCCCTAGTAGCTCCCTCCCACTGGTTTTAGCGTGTGTGTGTGTGTGTGTGTGTGTGTGTGTGTGTGTGTGTGAGAGAGAGAGAGAGAGAGAGAGAGAGAGAGAGATCCAGCTCAGATTAATTTCTTCACCCTTCATTGCTGAATACAATTTGTTTGTATTACTGCTGATGTTTTTGACACATTCCTGGAGTAAGCACCATTGGCCCAAAGTCACTCCGATTTGAAAGAGCAGTGAGAGATATCTCAGTGTTACTAGTACTATAGAATAATGAACCATAAATCAAGTCAAGTCTGGTGATAGTGCAGTAACACTATTCCAATAAGGTACAATTGGTTTATGATTGTACAGAAACCGAAGATAGGCTGGAATCCATTTTGAAGCTTGTATTATCTGAATGGGAACGACAGCCCATGTGGTAATTACTGCTGGATTGTAACAAAATGGGTTAAAAAAATGTTGATAACTTTGTTTTGTACAATTTTACTTTTTAATTGTTCTTCCCAGAAGGTGGTCTTAGTCACATTGTGAAAAATGGACATTAATAATAGATAGATAGTAATTAGATAATGTATCACAGTATGCAATTTTTCATTTGACTTTGGAAACAACTGAAACCCCTAATTTAAGAAGTATATTTCCTTTATCCTCTCCCCTTTTCAGACCTAGCAATATTTTTTTTCACAGAGGCATTTTTAATACCAGTGCTCACTACTTTACATAAAAAAATCAAGAGGAAATATGAGAGGCCCATGGTAGGTGAGATAAGGTGTGGCTCAGAGTGAAGCTCAAAAGCTTGTACGTTCCACTGACAGACGTTGGCCCAATAAAAAATATTACCTCTCCTACCTTGTCTCATATGCTGGGACCAATATTGCTACAACAACACTGAAAACAAAAGAGTAAATATGGTCAGGTGAATTCCAGTATGCTATAAGGCAGGGTAACAGATATAACTGGCATTAGAAGCCATGCTTCAACTCATGAGGAAGAGATGAATTATTATTCTAGCTGGAAAAATAGAAAGCATCCTAATCAGGCTGTAAAGTGACATCCCAATGCTAATGTAATAAGCAGAAACTTGACTTGTCAGGCTGGTATTTGTTATACTCTTGATTGCCATACACTATGGGTGGAATGCTAAACTTCATATGTTTAAGGGAGTCTGGCTGAAATATATTAGCCCTGTGGTACATATCAAACCATGGCAGAACAAAGTGCTCAAAACTAAAGCATACAACTTTGAGCCAACTATTTGCCATCATAAAACATACTAGTAATGGGACTTTAAGAATAAGCTATTGAAATAATGACCCTTGGTATGATCGAAGGGAATATGATTTGTTTGGGGGGAGGAGGAATGTTTGAAAAAGATGTGGTAGAATTGGAAAAAACAATGGAGCAGAACAGAATATTCTGCTGACAAATCCTGAGTGTGTAGGGAAGCACACTATAGGGAAAGGTTTGGATTATGGAGCAATAATGAAAACAAGCTCTCCATTGCAGAGCTTTCCATTCTTAAGAAATCAAATTTTGTGGAATATTTAATTTACTAAGCTATAAAGCATAAAAAATACCTGTTCTTGTACCAATAGCTAAATTTTCCAGGTGCTTCCTCAGAGATTAACAAACTCAGCTAAATTCTGTTTTTTTCTTTAGTAAACTGAATAATGAATATTATAAGAAGTGAACATTATGGCTGCCTTGTGAATGACACCATGCCTCCTGGTAACACATTAACATTCGAATTTTCAGCTAAAAAACTAAATTTCTGTATCTCCGTTCTTCCTTGTCTGAAACTAATCTGAGCCTACCCCAGACTCCCCCTAGTCTCCAGGGCATTCAGAAATAAAAAGAACGTTAACCAGAGAACCAGGCTACCGAGAGTGACCTTCATAATTACTGTAACAAGATAAGAGTACTGGAGGCAGTCAGCAGGAAGGGGGAACTAGAATTAAGGAACATTTTCCCCCAAGGTTGCTCCTTCCAGCTTTAAAGAGACAAGGCAGCCTTTAATTCAGCAAAGGAGTCTGTACCATTGAATCATGATGGTATTTCTAAGCTACATCAGAAAAGCAACTCCTTTGTATAGCAACCTGCATCACCAGAGCCTATATAAAGGGAAAAGGGTGCAGGGAAGGATGGGAGTGGGAGAAATCATCAACCAGTAGTTGTTAATCCCCATCCTGTGCAGGTGGACTCGGAATGGGCAATCAGGAGTGTGGGAGTGGACAAAGCCTTTACATGATGGCCTTTGCAGAGTGGGAAATGAACAGAGCCAGCAAAAGAAATACTTCTTTACCTGCAGCAAAAAGGAAGTAGAAACCAGACTGTGGTTGTCAGAGCCAGAATTTGGCTCCTCCCCTCTTCCAGGAGTAGTGCGGCTACGAGTTTTTCATTGCTTCAGCTGGATTGCAAGGCTACCATCCTCTTCTTGGGAAACAAGTAGAATCACAGTACTTAACTATCGTCAGTCCAGAGCAGTGGCTTTTGGAGACAAGATGTAAATGATGTCTAAGAAGAGCTGAGACTTTGTTATGGCTCTAATTTGTGGGATGAAGCAGTTCCTCTCTTTATTTATGCCCCCCAATAACAACTAGATCCTATCTGAAAAGATGCCATCTTAACTTTCATTATGTCTTCTTCTCCTAGGTTGTGTAGAATTTGAGCTCAGGAGAGACAAATGATGTAGAAGGCTTGATTTAGTTTTTAGCTTAATTTTAGCTGTAGATAGGAACAGAGAAACTGCCATATTGGGTCAGCCCATCTGTTGACCTAGTCTAATCCTTTTCAAATCTTATTAATCTTTTTTACTCCATAATATCTTGTGGCAAGAATTAATTACACTTTGTGTAAAACTATTTTCCTCTATCAGTTGTAAATGTATCACCTTTCCATTTCATTTGGATGCCCACTTGTTCTTATATTATGGGAAAGAGTAAAAGGATACCCTACTGATCTGCTCTTGTGCCTATTATTTTAGAGAACTCTATCATATCGCTAATTGTTCATCTCCTCTCCAAGTCGTAATATTTTAGTCTGTCATGTAAAAGTTTCTCCATGCTGCTAAGGATATTATACACAGCGAATGAAGGTGTGATTGCAGCACCAATAGGCATACTTATGCCAGCTTTAATCTAGCTAGCACAGACAATAGCAATAACCACCCAGTACAATCATGCCAGGACTGTGGGTACCTGCTCAGGTTGCTAGCCTATGCTAAAGTCTGTGCCATTTCTATGGTTACCTGTACCAGCTACCCATGTTACAATCACACCTTCATTTGCTCTGTACACAAAATCATTTTCATCCCTGGGACTCTTCTATTTCTATTTTTTTCTCTTTGTCATTGGATGAACACAGTAGCTTGGGATAGGTGTTCCATCAATGTATATAATGACATTATAACATTCTCAGCATTATTTTCTATTCCATTCCTTATACAGCCTAATATTTTATTTGCCTTTGCTTCCGCACATTGAACAGATGAGCTCACTGAGCTGTCCAAAATGTCACCGGTGCCTAAATATTCAAAAGTGAATGCTAATTTTGCATGCCCAACCTTAGTCTTCTTAAAGAGGTCTGATTTTTAGAGCATGTGCACAGCACTTTCTGAAAATTGGGTCCCTTTAAGATGCCTTAAGTTGGGCAACCAAAAATTGAGGCACCCCAAAGTGCTAGTCACTTTTGAAAATTCAGACCAGAATCTTTTTCCTCAGTTACTGCAGTTATTTTAGATTCCAGTTATGGACACTGACAAAGAGAAACTCATCAAATAGACACTGAGTTTCATAGGGGGTCTGATTCTGTCATCTCATCTCCTAGTGGTATCATGTGGAATTGAACATGCTTAACTCCTCCCAGGAGATGCTCGGCATCTTGCAAATTCAGGCCTCCAATCCCACACCTACACAACAGTAATTTAGCAGCAAAAGTATATTATTGTTACTCTGGACTTTGAGTGCATTTGTAGTCTCATTATTTCCTTTATAAGCCCCTATAAATCTTGACTAGAAGGGTTCATTGGGGCTGAAACTTGTTTTTGCACTGCAGGTGCAATTTTTTTACCAATTTTGAAAAACATCTACTGTAGATCTTTTCAAATTATAAACAGGAAGGAGGGAGGTTAGTGGTGCTTTGCCAGGGCTCCAATACTTCTTTCATCTTTTAGCTATTTTTAAAGTGTGTGTTGGCAGGGGGAGGGGAGAGGAGGGTATGGTCACTAGAAATTCAGTAAGTTATTTTGCACTTCCGTGTGACAGGTTCTCAGTGGAAATTCCAATATTTCCCCCTTGCTCAAGGGCTGATCCCAAGGCCATCAAAACCTACCACTGACTTCAAGAGGCTTTGGATCAGGCTGTCAGGGCACATGCAAGATAGCTGAAATGGTATGACTGTTGGTTAATGAGACATAAATGGAGGCCTTGATGCTGCAAAGACTTACACATGTGAATGTCTTGACTTCAGAGAGGACTATTCACAGTATGTAAAGATAAGCATGAGTAAGTCATTGCAGGATCAAAGCCTAAGAAATGTTTTAATGAATAAATGTTTGGTGTCACAACCTTTCTAGAGTTTTGGGGTAGTATTTTTAAAAACACCATACATGGGCCTCTCTACAGCAGTACAAAGCAGCCAGAGTGCACCAGTGAATATGCTCCTATGCATTTACTTTCCCTTTTTAGACCTGAAAATAATTTTCCAATTTTTTTCTCCCAGGAATTCAAGAGAGGAAAAAAAAGTTTAAATTAATTATTTTTTTCCTATTGCTGCTTTCATAAGTGCTAAATTAGGATGTATACATCATCCTGACCAGCACAGAAGTATAATTTACTGATGGCGCCATGGAGAGAAGTTGGTTAATGAGGAAGTGAGCTTAGACATCAAGATGCTGGTTGCAATGTGAGTGAGATACTGTATTTAATTTTTATTTTACTTCTCCCTTATTGAAGGCCATTCATGACCAGGTGCTGACTTCACCTCTTTTAACCTGTTATAATCTCTTCACAATAGAAAAAAAATCATAAAATGGCCATAATTTCTTTTTTATTCAGCAATCACTGAAATAACTGTTATTCTATCGCTCCATTCCAGCTAATAAACTAAAAATATTTCTAATTTCTCAGGCACTGGTGAAAGAAACAAGAGAAAGATCAACCCTAGAAAAGTTGCCTTTAAAAAAATCTGACTGGAGATTCACTATTTCTACAAAATGATAAATCTATACATTTAATTGGCCATTTCTTTCTATAAACCTCCATTCACAAAGGAATCTCCAGGGCTTGAAATATGTTCATCTTTCACAAATCCTATTAAATTCTCATTTTCATTCTTTATCAATAAATAACACTTGGACAAAACTTGAAATAATTACTGATGCTTCAATTATGTTACGGTAATTGTTTTCAGAACAGAGAAATTACATCTGCGTTGATTATTTGGCTGTATTCGTCACAAAGCTTAGTGCTGCAAACACGAATGAAGTACTTTAAATTAAGTGAAATGTAAAATATACTGTTCATGAAATTTTAGTTTTTTTAAGTATATACATAGGTGTTTTTAAAATAAAAGTGGTAGGACCCATTGGGTCTGATAGAGCCAGCTCTGCATTGGGATTAGTACAGAGACCCACTGCTCCAGTAGGAGCTCTGCACCTCCTCGAGGCCAAGTTCCTCCTGGAGCATGAGCACTCACACTACACGATCCTGTTAAATGTATCAACATGATCTTTTCTCTGTGCCCAGCCAGGTAACAATACAAGCTGTGACACACATGCCCATTGGTGCCCGCTAGCAAGGGGTTCACTACTTAGCAACTCCTAACCAGTCTGACAGACTCTGCACCTAACACATTCCTGTCATAATATTTATCTAAAAAGAATGTCATGTGAGAACTTGAATGAAAGTCAGGATCATGCTGGGCATTAATATTACTGTTACATGTATGTGCTGATGATATTTAAAAAGTTATGCCTATCCTGGTCTTACTCCCCAGCAAAGGTGAGAAACTGGTTTTCTGCCAGACCAGTGATGTTTTTTGGGTATTGTCTCATTCGCAATCACTAGTCTGAGCCAAATACAGATGGAGGATTGTAAGATTTAACAGGTGGAGAAGAACTGGAAAGTGGAAGAGTGCTGTTTGCGGGGATGCGCTTCAGCAGTTTATTTGGCTTGTAACTGGGGGACAGTGACAGCACCCTGCCATCTTGCGTTTCAGGAAGTGATCGAGCAGTGCAATTATATTCATGAAAATGATTCCCATCCTGTCCTGCAGCCACTCGGTGAGAAACTGCTCTAGAGAAGGATTTAGCCTGTTAAAGATAAGTTTTAGACTCTAAGAAGTGTGTTATAAATTATTAGATATCAAATAAAGTACGTTTCCATTATCCTTACTCAGTAGCTCTTTGTGACGCTACACCTCATATTCATCATAGTAATATTATATATATATATATATATATATATATATATATATATGATATGATTAGGGCATAATTATGATGCATTTTGTACAAGATGGGTCATGTAAGGTGTCATTGGAAAGGCTGTGATTTGTAGAATATTCGTATCCTATTTGTATACATGTATCATTTTTTGTATCCAAAGTTAGAGATATGGATCTGTATTTCAAATATGCTTACTCTAGAAAACATCCACAGCCAGCCTTTCAGGTACAACAATGAAGAAGCCAGACAGTGCTAATGGCTCATCAACAAAGACAATGAGCTGTGAAATAGCTTAGCCTTCCCGTGGATGTTTCAGCCAGCTTATAAGTAATGGTTGCTATGACTCTGCAAGGGCAGCCACATGCGACCAGACCACGTGACTCTGGACTCCATTTTGGGTACTTGTATTTTTCCACAAACTGGTCTGGGAACCAGTTAAAAGAAAGGCTATGGAAAGGCTATGTAATATCATCTGTTGTTCTTCACTCCCTCACAACTCAACACCTGAGAGAAGCTCTGATAAAAAAAAGGTCTTGGAATGAGGGCGGGGCGCCCTAGCTGCAAAGCCAGTGCAGCTTGTCCCTGGAGAATCTGGCTGTTGTCTTGTATCATCAGTCAGGGTGAGAAATTCCTAATTCATATCCAATCTTTCTAGTATTTTAGGCTGTTACAAGTTTTGTTTATTTACAAGGTAATCTGCTTTGATCTGTTTGCTATCACTTATAATCACTTAAAATCTATCTTTTTGTAATTAATAAACTTGTTTTATGTTTCAATCTAAACCAGTGTGCCTTTAAGTGAAGTGTCTGGGAGGGAAATATCAGCTTGGTTAACACAAGTTTGTTGCATTTTCCTCTCTATATTGAGGGAGGGGTGAACTTTATGAGCTTATATTGTACAGATCTCTGTGCAGTGCAAGATGGTACAATTTTGGGTTTATACTCCAGCAAGAGTGCAGGGTGATGAAACTGGGAAATTGGCTGTTGTCTTTGCCTGGCTTTGAGTAAGGCACTCAAGTAGCTCAGTTTGGGTATGTGGCACTACCTGCTGTCATGTTGGGTGACTACAGGGCCTGAAGACGTTGTGAGTCACCAACAGTGCAGTATAGAAAAGGCTAGTCCAGCTGGGAGGTTAAAGGGGCGCAGCAGTTCCTATGGCTCCCAAACTTCACCCCAGGCATGAAAGCTGACACTCTTAAATCTTAATCTTTGATAATAAATTTATGATTGTTCCATTATATCTCCATGCATAGGCACCAACTTTCCCCGGCGCCGGTGGGTACTCGTGCCCTCCTGCCCCTGGCCCCACCCTGACTCCACCCTTTCCCCGCCCCTGCCCCACCCCATTCCAAACCCCTCCCTAAAGTCTCCACCCCAACTCCACCCCCTCCCTGCCCCTATTGGACTCCTTCCCCAAATCCCAGCCCCGGCCCTGCCTCTTCCCCAAGTGTGCTGTGTTCTCCATCCTCCCCCTCCCTCCCAGAGCTTGCCATGCGAATCAGCTGCTTCGCTGCGCAAGCACTGGGAGCCAGGGGGGGAAAGCAGGCATGCAGTGCACCCAGGGGAGGCGGCGAAGCAGAGGCGAGGTGGGCCGGTCAGGCAGGGAGCTGCCAGTGGGTGCTAAGCACCCACTAACTTTTCCCTGTGGGTACTCCAGCCCCGGAGCACCCACGGAGCCAGCCTATGCCTCCATGCTGTGGTATTATAAAGGACCTGATCCTGAATTGTACCAATCCAGCAGAGTGTATAGTGCTCCCTTGGGAATAGCAAACCTGGTAGTTACTGAGAGTGTCCAGTGACAGGGGCTGGACACTACAGGGGGATGCTTCAATGAAGCTCAGGAACTGGGGTACACCAAGTGTTAACCTGCAAGGCCAAGTAGGGGCTGGCAAAGCCCCGAGGAGATGGTTTGGGTAGCTGACAGACTGGGGACACCAGCAAGTCTCTCACAGAATTGGGGGGCAACTTGGTGATTCACAGTCCTGGGCACCCCAAGCAAGTGTTGTGCAAGAGTAGAATGGAATGGCTCCACCTCTGAGGAAAATATGCCATTTCTGCTGGGTTTAGGCTCTCACTCAGCTTGCTACAGCTATACAGTGATTTTCATCAGCTCAGTGAACCCCTGCTCCTCCAAACGTAGAGCAAGTTCCCAAGCCAGTCCTGTTGCCCTGAAGTGGTACTACACTCAGTGACGGATTAGCCACTGGGCCAACAGGGCCTGTGTCCAGGGGCCCTGGCCAATTGGGGGGCTCTGGAAAAATGGGCACCCACACACCCAACCCCACTCCCTGACAGGAGTGCTGTGGGGTGGGGGGGGAGGGAGGGGCGAGGCAAGCCACCGTACCTTGACTCCATTTCCCGGCAGGAGCATGGGATGGGGACTGCAGGTGGAAATGGTCCCACAAAACTGTAATCCGCCTCTGGCTACACTACATGGAACCACTGGACCATCATACAGATGGTTCTGGCCTTGAAAGAAGTCCTATAGAAGTTTGGGCACCCTGTGTAGGCCATAGAACTAGCTTAGCTTTGATTTTACTTAGCAGTAAAGAATCAGGCTACAACTCACGAATTTATGGGGGTGAACTCCTTGCCTATTTCACCCTCACTCCCACACAGCTATGAGGAGGAAAACTAAGCAAGTTAAAACTCAGAGTTTCTTGACATCTTTGTGGTTTTTTTCCTGATGCAGAAAATCAGTTGAAAGCTTTGAAGAGAAGAAAAAACTGGGGTCACGTGTCAGGGAAAATAGCTATTCCCAAAGCATATTATCTATTATTTATGCATGCTTAGCCAAAACTGTCTCTCTGTCCTCCTATATACTGTCTTACTGCTAGCAAGCAAATTTCATGACAAGAAAATAACTATCTTGGCCCAAATGTTCAAACTTGGCTGGTCAAAGTTAACCACCTAAATACCTGTGAGGCACATAGCTTCTCATATAAACTAGGATCAGATGCTTAAATCAACATTCAGGTGCCTAAATCAGGATTTATTGCCCCTTGCAAGAGTAATAATAGCAAAGCATTTTCATAATGTTTTTATCTTCAAAGTCTTTTAAAAACTTTAATCTTCATAACATCTCTCTGAAAAAGGTAAAATTAACAACTCACTTCTACAGATGGGAAAACTGATGTGGAGTGACGTGATGTGGAGTGGAGTTATGTGATTCGCTCAGAGACACAAAGGAAGTCAGCGTAATGGGTTAGGCTTAAAGCTAAAGGATGTGAGTATTCATCAGGGGGAGAATACGGAACTCTGCAGGAGAGAGAAGGTTGGAAACTGCCTCCTGCTGGGTCTAGGAAAATCAGCAGAACCACAGTTATGCACTCTTCCTCCTGAAGAGCTAAATAAGAGTTCTCTTCCCCTTGAATGGCCCCATTCCTCCTTTGTTAGGGCCTGATCCAATTCCCACTGAAGTCAGTGGAAAGACTTCCTTTGACCAGGGGCGGCTCTAGGTATTTTGCCGCCCCAAGCATGGCAGGCAGGCTGCCTTCGGCGGCTTGCCTGCGGGAGGTCCCCGGTCCCATGGATTCGGCGGCACGCCTGCGGGAGGTCCGCTGAAGCCGCGGGACCAGCGGACTCTCCGCAGGCATGCCGCCAAAGGCAACGTGCCTGCCGCCCTCGCAGCAACCAGCAGAACGCTCCCCCGTGGCTTGCCGCCTCAGGCACGCGCATGGTGTGCTGGTGCCTGGAGCCGCCCCTGCCTTTGACTGCGTAGGGCATTAGATGGGGCCCACAATGAAATGGCTGACTTTGAGAGAGGCTGCTGTTTCATTCGCCTCCTCAGCAGCTGCCTGCACACTACACTAATCTCTCCAATTTATTTTACACCAGTTGCCATCAACAGCAGGGTGAGTGATTATGTGGTACTAACAGGGATTCATGTTGCAGCTTCACAGAAAAGGAAATGATCTGGCCATTTTTATGTCCACATAATTACCTTGTACATATGGCCCTAGTGACTGTATCCTGCCTTACTTCCTGTCCTAAATAGATATGCTTTGTTGCTGTGCTAAGTGGCTGTTGTGTTCCAGTCCAGTCATGGATTAACTGTTCCATACACATCCTGGAATGTGCTTTGAGATCAGAAAATGGAAAGTGGCTATTAAAGTGCATCCAATTATTATTGATGAAAAAAACTATACTATCCTCAGTCTTGTTTTTCAGCCAATTTATATATGATTGCACATGAGTGCTGGAATGCAACTGTCTAAGGCTTTCATGCAGGACTACACAGAAAGCATAATTTGTCTCCATTAGTGGTTTGCTTTTGTTTGACCTTTTACTTGTAAAAAATTGGTAAACGAAAGTGAACTGAAAACAGAACTTATGGAAAGCTCCAAAATCCATGCTAATTACAGTATTATTTTAAAATGAGCTTCCATATACATCCAGCTCTATGATGGTCCATAAACTGGAGTTTTTAAATCTTTAAGAGCTGATTTTTTTTCTTGCATAGCTATTAATGAAAGAAGATGTACTGTGTGTCTCCTGGATGGCTATGACACAGCCCCATGGAATGTTGTTGTAGTCAGGAATGCTGAAACCATTTTATGCATTATCGTGACAATTCTACTCTTGGAAATCCTGACCTTCAGTTTCCAGAAGGCCTGGGACACAAGGCAACTGACAAAACTAGTAAAATGTAATGACCAATGCAAATCTGAAAGCTAAATATTAGGTTGAGAATGGGTAAAATAAAGACTGAAAGGGTCCACCTGGGAGCTGGTGGTTCTATTTAAATCAGCACTTTAATGGGTTTGGACTTTGGAACGGAATACCTGGAATTTGCAGCATGTTCAGCACTTCTCAAAACCAGACCTTTGAGGAGCAATATTAAAAATGTATTCTATTGGACATAAAGAATACATGCAGCATATGATATACATTTATACTAAATTTTGATAGGCTACTGGAGGTTTAAAATGGAGCTTCTGAATCAATGTTTCTCCAGCTTATTAATGTGGAAGATAAAGATTATTTCATGGACATCTCCCCTCTCAACCTTGAACTCCTTATTTCATATCTTCGTCAAATACAGCCTTTGGTTACATGGAAAGATAGTATTAGCAAAGTACCACCGACACAAAATTAAAATGAACTCTCCAATACAATCGGTGGCCATCTTGGTTGATTCCCCCATTTTATATCTTTCCTGTGGCCTTGGGGCCTTTTCCTCTTCTTGTGCGTAGCACTTCATTTTTATTAAATCTCCCCTTGTTCTTTTCATCTCACACTGCACTACCCTCTCCAATTTATTTTATACTGAGTGTTTCCTATCCTACCATTCTACTTTTGTTACACACTGCAAATCAGATCATGGCTGCATTTACACCGACAAAACAAAAAACAAAAACAAAACAAAAAAACCATGAAGCAACTACAGACCTGCAAAGTGGGACATCCCCTTTCTAAGTTTAGTTGGTTAAAAACAAGCCTCTGGAAATCCTGAAAGAGTCCTGGCTGGAGCTACAGCTAGATAGGAGCACCACTGCTTTAGACTGACAGATAGTTCACCACTGTGAAAGCAGGAGTTCTGCTGACTGGAGGTCTGTGGAGCACTTCCAAGTAATGATCTGCAGACCACCCTTTGAGAACATAGATCTGAATGATACTCCACAAAGCAGCCAGAACAAATGCTGTATTTGTTTTACTCTCTTCCAATGTAAACACCCAATACTAACTTTATGGCACACGCCAGCAATATGCCAACCTGGGGAAATGACATAAGCCTATTACATTCTTACATTAACATGACTGTATGACGTGTTTGCTTGAACTCCAACAAACCAAACAGATCAAGTAACTAAAAGCAGGTCAAACTACAGGTTTGATGGCAAAGACTTCATACAATGATGTAATACTGTAAAGCTCATTTTTAAAGACAGGGACAAGGCATATTTAAAGGTGGTGGGGAAAACACAGATACTTCTCTCTGCTTTTCTGAGAAAGAAAGAGCAAATCCATAGATTTTACTCTATTAATGATGTCTAATACTATCACCCCTTCTTAATCTCATGTAGTAATTATTACAAAAATATGAAAGTAACTAATTACACAACTAAAAATGGTTAGTCAAGGAAATGAAACTACAGACACTTAAATGGGTGTTGTGCAGTTTGCTATGGTGCACAAGGCTCTTTCAGACACAGGAGACTCAGTAAGAATGAAATTTATGTATTATTCTTGGCCCGCATAATACCGGAGCATCACAATACTTTCAAATTGTTTTATGGCATAGACCTAATACTACTTAGCATTGACTGTGGTCACCATTAAAGAAATCAGTATTTGCCTACAGTTCTATTTGAGACAGCACTAGTCCCTTATACTTAAAATAGGACTTCATAATGTATATAATACTTCATGAATTGTTGTTCATGATTCTCCTGTGCAGTAAGTATTACTACCCCTGTTTTACAGTAGTGACAGTAGAAAAGAATGGCAGAGTGAGATGATTAGTCATGTTTGGAGGGCAGCAAAGGTATGGATGAGAGCTAGCTAGTGAAGACCCAATTCAGAGAAGACACAGGTGATGTTGATTGGCTGGAGAAACAGCCAGAAGAGAGGGCACAGATCAAATTCCTCCCCCACCCCCCGCCCAGGGACTGAGGGAGTTCACCTGCCATTTGTGCACCATCACAGGGACAGCACCTTAAATCTATGTAGGCCTTGTAGGAGTGTGGTGTTTAGATGTGCTTGTAATTATTAGAACTGGGAGCACTGGCTGTTGGGAGTCTGAAAGGACAGGAAACAGAAAGGAGGGGGGAGGAGTTGAGGAGGCTTAGTGAGAGTTACAGAGTGTGCAGCAGCAGCTTAGTAAAGGGTTCTGTTGAAGCTTGTTAGTACGTTGCCTGCTTGATACAACAAGGAGATGCATAATCCAGCAGCTCATTTGCTAGGGGGTATATTCTGGGAGCAAATGACACCAGTATTTTTCTGTCCTCACTGGCTTCCTCTTAAGAATGAGGTACAATGTAGGATGTTGGTTTTGACCTTAACAGCATTAAATGGTATGGGGCCTACTTAGCTGAAAGAATGTAAAGCCACCGTTGCTATCATCAGGGGTGCTTGAGCTGGAGCCCTACTCATATAAAACTGTGGTGGGGGATAGGTGTAGCATGAGGTCCCCTCAGCTTTGAAATTCAGTGGTCTGAAATAGCCCTAGTTTATCAACCTTCATGATGCTAGGCCTGTTTGCTTCTCCTAGCTCCCTGAGGGGAGATCACAAAGACCTGGAACGTCACTTTAACTGCTGGGATATTGGTTGAAGAAGGGGTTAGAAGAATAGTGTACTTTTAAAATGGTAACTTTAAAACATTCTAAGGAGCACCTAGAGCAAAGGGCTTCTGTTCAGAGAATGTGTGCGCAAACCACAATAAATAAATAAATAAATACATACAAGGAAATGGTTAGCCAGCCATTCTGATGAGCACATTCAACAAGAAAGTGTTTGGACAAACTCGGTCCTCTTGCTAAGTTCCATAATAAACCTATATGCCGGAACCATAAACTAGAAAAGAAAGACAACAGCCATACTATAGCTGTGTTTTGTTTAATCAAATCATTTACAGTGTATATAGCTCACAGTCTGTGTCTCAGCTGGGGTTTTGTACTCTTTTCAAATAGTACGGTGACATTTTTCTTTACTTTTTCTGTAAATGTACAATAATATAGTTAACACATAGTTTGAAGGTACTTAATGCAAATATGCTATGAAACAGACCATATTATACAATAAGCAGCAAGGTCATTATTTAGGAGTCACCAGAGTTTACTTCAGAAGTATTAATTTGGCAGCCAGAAGAATTCTATATTTTTCTATTAATGCAATTAAAATATATTGAATAATATCCACAAAATTAATAAAAAAACCCTAATTTAACAACCTTATAGTTCACTGATGCTGTATTCTCTAGCTCTATATGCCAAAAAATTGTCCTGAAAAAAAAATTAAATCAGACTTTGAGCTGTAAATCTGAGTATAAATTGCTTATTTGACAAAGAACTGGTAAAATTGGAACAGGTTTCTGATCTTAGATTGGGATTCACTAGCATAGACCCCCCTGCACCCACGTGAACTCTCATTGAACCCAATGGCATTCCACACAGCTGTCTGCAGTAGTGGATTTCAACGTAGGATTGGCCTAGGTTTGGATGATAAGTATAATTACTGGTATGTGTTGGAAATTTAGTGAACTGCTTGATACATGAAAAGGGAAATATGGATTTCTAGTTTAAAAACATTTCAATAGAGTTTGATTTCATTGAGTTAGTCAGCTGAAGATCTAATGAGTCACTCGCTTATCAGTATTGTGAACATCTATGGCCAGAGAGCCTTGACTGACCTCTATCTCAGAAACACGGAGACATCGCCACTCAAATGTGTGGGAACATTAAAATTTCCCCCTGTTCTGGCATTTTCTAACTTTTGAATGCTTGAATTTATAACCATAATAATGTTCTTTTAATGTAATAAATCTTTAGGGAATTTAGTTGATAAAATTGAACAAGTGTCTACTGAGCCTGTGCAGGTTGCAGTTTCTCAAAGGTTTATAACTTAACCAAATTTGGGCAAATTTTCCTGGGGATGGCAAAAGGCACATCCCTGACACAAAGGCTATATTTCAAATCCCTGCTCCAAAGCATGAAGGCATTAGAGCGTCTCAAAGAAAGGTTGCCAGAATTTTTTCAACATGCACAAAACAATGTATTTTTCCCTAGCCTCATTCTTAAAAAGGACTGAACTGTTTTAAATCATTATTTTAATAAATTAGCCAAAGGCAGACACCTAGCATGGAAAATTTCAGCCTTAATGGTTCAAGCAATTGAAAACAGGGTCTTCATAGAATATCAGGGTTGGAAGGGACCCTATCAGGGGGTCATCTAGTCCAACCCACAGCTCAAAAGCAGGCCCAATCCCCAGATAGATTTTTGCTCCAATCCCTAAATGGCCTCCTTAAGAATTGAACTCATAACCGTAGGTTTAGCAGGCTAATGCTCAAACAACTGAACTATCCTTCCTCCCTGGGAAGTGGTAGGCAACTTTATAATAGACAGTGCTTCCAGCCCTGCCTTTAAAATATGGTGCAAACAAAGCTTCCCTTCAAGCCAGATTTGAACACAATTGGCTAGGTGCTTCGATGCAGAGCCAGGCCTGTATAGCAAATCTCTCAGGTTGATGTATTATTGCATAGTATACTAACAATGTTTGGTTGCTTTTATAATATATAGTTTTATAAATTTCTTTGAACATGATTTGGCCTTCACCTATACCATCTGGCCAAATACATTGAGTATTAGAGAGCTGTATCTGAATTGTATTTAAGCACAGTTTTCAAATATCTCTATCTGTGGCATGGACAAGTCTGGAGGTTAACAGAGGAACAGACATGACCATTTTCATTTCTGATTCTGAGGATCATGCAGTTTCTATCCAGTGGTCTCCAGCCCTCCACGTTGAATTAAAGAAAAGTTAAAGGAAAAACAGTTATGAAACTTACAAGGATCCTTCTACTCTTTTGCTGACTGAGTGAGTGTAGATGGTTCAAGACAACAGGCACTGTGATGACCCGCTAGCCAAAAAAACAAGTTTATGTCCACAGAAAATTGCCTATATAAGCAGGCTTGGAATAGGAACTTTGTCTGGACCTGTGGACTATTGTTGCTGTTAAGGGACAAACGTTCAAAGGACCTCCAAATATGGCCACAAACCTTGCAAATAAAAAACCTTGCCTGTAAGTGATCCAAACTGGTATCGCAGCATATTTTGGGCCCTATACTGATTTCATTTTATACCACTGGCATGTAACTTCAGCAGGGTTGCTCCTACTTTAAAATGGTGTGAATGGGATCAAAAAATCGGGCCCCCTAGATATATAATTTCTACCTGGAAATGCGTACAACATTACATGCAATTGAATACAGTCATAAAGCAAGCATACTTGCAGAAGCCCTTTGAAAATTTGGTCCTAAATGTGTGTTCCAGCAAAACATTAATGATGTTAGCCGCCCTTAGTTGTTGTGCACCAGCTACATCTCATAAAACAGAATTTCTTCTGGGAACGCATGGAAGCATATTTCTTTGATGAAATTAGTTAGAGTGCGGGATACTAAGAAGTCATCGGTAAAGAACTCTTACAACATCATTCCTGTTACCTATCTTGATCAGTTGTCCAACTTTTAGCGTGTATAAAATTTGCAATTTGTATGGATAACTTAAATCTTGATCCAATTACTTTTTTTAAATAAAAGTAGTGATGTAATCAAAACCATTTAATAGAAACAACAACAAAAAAGCCAAATTAATAAGACAGGTTGTAAATACTGTAGGTAAAAATGAACCTAGTTCAATAAAAATAAAGGTGAAATCATTAAAATAGCCAACTTAAACAGGACCCATTTGGGGCTCAGTTGTCCCTCTTGGGGGCTCCTAGGGTACATTTGGCTATTTAAATTGCTAACCATGGAGGAACTTGGCTCTTTTTGTAGATCTCATACCTTATAGAAATGAGTTTTTTCCTTGCATTTTTGGGTGCATGGTAAATGTGTTTGATCATAAAACAACAAGTATGATTTCAAACAATTGGGCAGCATTCAATGGATATCATAAACCAAAGCTCCTACAATGTCGTAACAGTTGCCATGACTTGTCTCTGAACAAGTAAAAGCTGTTGCCTCTGAGGGTATGTCTACACTACAAGAGTAGTTCGATTTAACTTAGGTAGAATTTGTGGATTCGACCTTATGAAGTCAAATTTGTGTATCCACACTAAGGACACTAATTTGACTTTGTGAGTCCACACTAACGGGGCAAGCGTCGACATTGGAAGCGGTGCATTCTGGGCAGCTATCCCACAGTTCCCGCAGTCCCCGCTTCCCATTGGAATGCTGGGTAGAGCCCCCAATGCCTGCTGGGGGAAAAATGTGTCGAGGGTGGTTTTGGGTAACTGTCGTCATTCAACCGTCACTCCCGCCCTCCGTCCCTGAAAGCGCTGGCGGGAAATCTGTTAGCGCACTTTTCTGGTAAGTGACAGCGCGGACGCCACAGCACTGTGAGCATGGAGCCCGCTGCGATCATCGCTGCACTTATGGCCGTTGTCAACTCCTCGCACCTTATCGTCCACCTCTTCCACAGTCAGCTGCTGAGAAATCGGGCTAGGAGGCTCCGGCAGCGCGGTGAGGACATGAAGTGTCAGAGTGGCACAGACCTCTCACAAAGCACGGGATCCTGTGCCACGGAGATCATGGTGGCAATGGGTCATGTTCATGCTATGGGACGGCGATTCTGGGCCCGGGAAACAAGCACGGACTGGTGGGACCGCATAGTGCTGCAGGTCTGGGATGAATCACAGTGGCTGTGAAACTTCAGGATGCATAAGGGCACTTTCCTTGAACTGTGTGACTTGCTGTCCCCTGCCCTGAAGTGCCAGGACACCCAGATGCGAGCAGCCCTGAGTGTGCATAAGCGAGTGGCCATAGCCCTCTGGAAACTTGCAACGCCAGACAGCTACCGGTCAGTAGCGAACCACTTTGGCATGGGCAAATCTACCGTGGGGGTTGCTGTGATGCAAGTAGCCCACACAATCGTTGACCTACTGCTCTCAAAGGTAGTGACCCTGGGAAACGTCCAGGTCGTCATACATGGCTTCGCCGCAATGGGATTCCCAAACTGCGGTGGGGCTATAGATGGGACTCACATTCCTATCCTGGGACCGGCCCACCAGGCCAGCCAGTATATTAACCGAAAGGGCTACTTTTCAATGGTGCTGCAAGCACTGGTGGACCATAGGGGACGTTTTACCAACATCTACGTCGGGTGGCCGGGCAAGGTTCATGACGCGCATGTTTTCAGGAACTCTTGTCTGTTTAGATGCCTGCAGGAAGGTAGTTTCTTCCCGGACCACAAAATAACGGTTGGGGATGTGGAGATGCCTACAGTGATCCTCGGGGACCCAGCCTACCCGCTAATGCCCTGGCTCATGAAGCCCTATACAGGTGCCTTGGACAGTGACAAGGAGCTCTTCAACTACCGGCTGAGCAAGTGCAGAATGGTGGTGGAGTGTGCTTTCGGACGTCTCAAGGGGAGATGGAGGAGCTTACTGACTCGCTCGGATCTCAGCGAAACCAATATCCCCATTGTTATTGCAGCTTGCTGTGTGCTCCACAATCTCTGTGAGAGCAAGGGGGAGACCTTTATGGCGGGATGGGAGGTTGAGGCAAATTGCCTGGCTGCTGATTACGCTCAGTCAGACACCCGTGCGATTAGAAGAGCCCAGCGGGAAGCGCTGTGCATCCGGGAGGCTTTGAAAGCTAGGTTCCTCAGAGAGCAGGGTAACCTATGACTCTCCAGTCTCTTTACAGAGAAGCTGAACCTGCCCCTGTTTCAGTTACTATTGACTTTTTTCAGCGGTTACATACCCCGTTCACCAGGTTTCCCCCCTTCCAACAGATGTTTAAAAATAAACGTATTGGAACATTTTTAATTAACAAAGTTTTCTTTACTAACGAATTTGCATTAAAGGATTCAAACAGGGACGCAGACTGTGGTGGGTATGGTGTGCAGTGATGTACAGACCGCTTCTACACTCGAGGAATGACAGGCTCCTGCTCCTACAGCGGTCTCTGCAGGGGAGGATGGTTACAGGAGGGTGTGCAGGAAGGGGTGAGTTTGCAGGAAGGGGTGAGGGGTGTGTGGGAAGGGTGAGTAGGTGTAGGGGGATGATGGCTCTGGCTGGGGCTCAGGGCATCGGAGAGGCTCATGGCTAGGGTGGAAGGGCATGGTAAGGGCAGCCTGCCTTGCCATTTGTGGATGCCAGGCGCTCGGACCCTGGGGCAGCATACACCTCCCAGACTGACCTGGGGCAGCAGACACCTCCCAGACTGACCCGGGTGCCTCATGACTGCACTCTGTGTGTGACCTGCTGTTTATCCTGCCCCCATGTCTGTACCCTGGTAATGGTGGCTGTCCTATGCAATTAACAAACCCCTCCCCCCTCTTCACACAAAGTCTTCTGCAAAGAAACATGACGGAAACAGTAATGAACAGCAAACTATTTTTAATACTCAACTACACAGTTGGGGGATGAAACTGGGATTTGGGATTGGGTGAGCCAGGAAGGGAAGCAATTCTCATACTTTAGGGAATGAGAGCTGTTTGGTACATGAGCGCTCTGCTGGGGTGGAGTGACAGTTTTCACGGCCCCTAGCGCCCCTCCTTCTTGTTATTTTGGGTGAGGGGGGGACAGGACTTTGTGGCGGGGGAGGGCAGTTTCAGATACAGTGCAGGGGGGCTCTCTCCTCCTGCCTGCGGTCCTGCAGAACATCCACAAGGCGCCGGAGCGTGTCCGTTTGCTCCCTCATTAGTCCAAGCAGCGTTTGAGTCGCCTGCTGGTCTTCCTGCCACCACCTGTCCTCCCGTTCGCTGTGTGAGCGCTGCTGCTGAGAGAGGGTCTCCCTCCACTGGCTCTGCTGGGCCGCCTCGGCTTGGGAGCAGCCCATCAGTTCAGCGAACATCTCGTCCTGAGTCTTTTTCTTTCGCCGCCTAATCTGCGCCAGCCTCTGTGAGGGGGATGCCAGGGCAGGTCGGGAAACAGCCGCAGCTGTGTGATGGGAAAAAGGAAGTGATTTCCTTGCAAAAATACATGTTTGCGAACACTGAACACAGTCTAGTCTGTTTCTGTGAACAAGACCATACAGGGCACCTATCTCATGTGCTCTCAGGACAAGTTCGAATTTTCGGCATTTGCTTTCATTGCCTGGGGTCTTGCACTGGAAATCAGACAAGCGGGGCAGGACAGCAGAATCCGTGTAGCAGCCAGGCCTGGTAAGCCGTAAACTTTAGGCTGCTTAAAAGTTAATGGATAGCAGTGCCCTCCTGCTGAAGGCAATCTGGAAAGCATAAACTCTGACCCTGTTCCACCCCCTCGCGGCTGTCCCCGGGAAAGATCCCTGTATGCTTCCCCTCTGCAGCCTCCACCATGTGGCTGTTAAACGACGCTTATTGTTATGCAAAGGAAAAGTGAAGCATTCCCAATAGTAACATTACACTAATTCCCCTAATTAGATGCAGCAGTCGCCGAGCGAGATCACCCTGAGGCGGGTCACTAAGAGAGACAGAGAGCGCATGCTGCGTGAAACCCTGCACAGACCAGGGCCCTATGCTGCCATGCTCGTCGAGGCAATGCTCCCACTGTATGTGAGGATGGCCTGGCGTGGAAGAGTGTGCTTCCACGGAGCACCCAATAAGGCACCTCTCCCCAGGAACCTCCTGCGGAGGCTTTTCGAGTACCTCTACAAGAGCTTCGTGGAACTGTCCCAAGAGGATTTCTGTTCTATCCCCATATGTATTGACCTTCTTTTCATATAGTTTTTATTCCTGTTTTTTAAAAAATAAATGTTTACATGTTTATAGCACTTACTGACTGATCCTTCCCCTGATTCAGAGTCCGGGTTAACGGCCGGGGAGGGTTGGTAGGGGATCTCTGTGAGGCTGATGAAGAGATCCTGGCTGTCGGGGAAAGCAGTATTGTAAGCGCTGTCGCCTGCCTCGTCCTCCACAAACCCTTCGTCATCTTCCCCATCCGCGAACATCGCCGAGGAACTGCCCGTCGACACTATCCCATCCTCTCAGTCCACGGTCACTGGTGGGGCAGTGGTGGCAGACGCACCGAGAATGGCATGCAGTGCCTCGTAGAAGCGGCATGTCTGGGGCTGGGCTCCGGAGCGTCTGTTTGCCACTTTGATTTTTTGATAGCCTTGTCTCAGGTCCTTGATTTTCATGCGGCACTGCGTTGCATCCCGGCTGTATCCTCTGAGTGCCATGGCTTTGGAGACCTTCTCGTAGGTCTTTGCATTCCGTTTTTTGGAGTGCAGCTCCGAAAGCACAGACTCATCGCCCCACACAACGATCAGATCCAAGACTTCCCGGTCAGTCCATGCTGGGGCCCTCTTTCTACTCTGAGATTGCATGGACCCCTCTCCCGGAGAGCTCTGTATCGTTGCCGGTGCTGCTGAGCTCGCCCCGATGTCCAACCAGGAATTGAAATTCAAACTGGCCAGACAGGAAAAGGAATTCAAATTTTCCCAGGGCTTTTCCTGTATGGCTGATCAGAACATCTGAGCTCGGACTGCTGTCCAGAGCGTCAACACAGTGGTGCACTGTGGGATAGCTCCCGGAGCTACTAAGGTCGATTTCCGTCCACACATAGGCTAACTCGACATAGCCATGTCGAATTTAGCGCTACTCGCCTCGTCGGGGTGGAGTACCGAATTCGAACTAAAGAGCCCTCTAGGTCGAACTAATTAGCTTCCTGGTGTGGACGGTTGCACGGTGAAATCGAATTAATGCTGCTAAATTCGACATAAACTCCTAGTGTAGACCAGGCCTTAGTTCTGTATTGATACATGTCTCAGCTGGCATAGTCTAAGTTCTTGCACACCACATCGAAAAAGGCCAAAGTTATTGTACAAGAGACTGAAGCATGAGTACAAAACACCCCTAAAGATTTCTCTTTGAAGTGGGGTGCTGCAAAGAAGCACATAGTGTGAAATCAAATTCTGCAATCTGTTATTGCTCAGGGTACTAAATTGAAAGAGTGAAGAACTACGGCATGATTGGGAAGATTGCTCAAGGTGACCAAAAAGCACTTGGAAAGCATCAAATTGCTATACAGGGAACCTTCTTATCATGCCATTTGATTATCCTGCATCAAGGAGATTGGGGTCTTCTCGCTCAGCAGCCTTCCAACAGAATGATAGGAAAATTATGGTAGGGGAACTTACAATCACTTGGGAAATAACCGTTCTTCCAGCATAATCATATGCCCTTTTGAACAAGGTAGAACCCCTGTTGTGGTGATTTTTTTTTATGTTCACTCTTATTTTCTGCAACACAACACACCATCACTAAAATACATTTCCCATTAATCCAACTGGCTCAAGCTTTAGTATTCTGCCAGTAATCATGCTCAGCTAGACCAAGCTAGCCACTTCCATGAAAGTTAAGTATCTCATTTGAATATCTGCATTAGTCACATCAAAGGAGCCTCACTCTGCATCCTTGAAGTTATTCTGACATTTAGGCTGGAATTTTCAAAGGAGTCTAGGGAGCTAGCACCTACTCCATTTCCCTTTGAACGTAAAAGACTTCCTCCAGCGATAGAAGCGTGGCACAGCAACTTGGCTGACCTGGCAGCTAAAGAGTAGGTGATGTTTCAAAGAAGAGGGAGCGCCAACAAATTTTAAAAGGTTTGATCTTATTTTTTATAAATCTTTGATTAATTCCTAGTGGATAGAAACTGAAATGTTGTTCTCCTTTCCTCTCCCTGCCCCACTTCCTTCTTTTTATTTTCTTTTTTGTTTTCACCACATCCTTATTTTTGGAGGCAGGAGGATTTAACTAAAAACAATGGGATTTGGGAACCTAAATTCCTTAGGCTGCTCCTATGTACTCTAAGGCTACATGACTCTGGCAGAGTAACGGGCTTTGAATTGAGGAGTGAATTATATGTTCACCCAACTGAAACCCTCTTTACACCATCAGAGAGGTGTAAGCCTTAGTGCAAATGAAATTTAGACCCTTAGAGAAACATGCCCTATTTATGAGAGATAGGATCTGTCAGTATCGTTTGCTACATTTTATAGTCCTTCAAGGAGGAACAGGAACAGGGTAATCAAAATCTTGGTGGAGTAAGCTCCTTGTCTAAGGGCACATGGCCTTCTATATATTTCTACAGTCTCTGGCACTTGGGGCCTTTGGTCATTACCACAGTATAAATAAGCATCCATTGCTCCCCACAACTCTGAAATCAATTCCACCCTATAACACGGGCCTGTTTTCACTCTGACCTCTTCCCTGGAGAAACTGCACGGATTTCACCAGGTGTACTCTCAGTAAAACTTTACTTTGATTCCCCTTCACCAATATAGCCACAGTCCCCCATACTCCCACCTATTTACAATACTTACCAAGCTTTAGGCCCTCTCAGCAGGACCTGGGGGGAGCAGAGGTCTCCCTACTCTGAGACCCCTGTATAACTAATCCCCACTAGCCTTGTTCCTCCCTCTCTTACCTCCCTCCCCTGCATTTTCTTCCTGTTGCCTCTTTTATCAGCCCTAGCTGATGGGGCCAATTAAGTTTTTACCCCACCCAGAACACCAGTTTGACCAGATTATTACCCCAATCAGTTTCTCCTGGGGCACTAATTAGGCTCTAAAACAGGGATGGGCAAACAATGGCCCAGGGGCCACATCCGGCCCTTCAGATGTTTTAATCTGGCTCTCGAGCTCCAGCCAGGGAGTGGGGTTGGGGGCTTACCCCACTCTGCGTGTGCCATGGCTCCACACGGCTCCCGGAAGTAGCAGCAGGTCCCCTCTCCGGTTCTTACACAGGGGCAGCCAGGGGGCTCTGCACGCTGCCTCTGCCCTAAGCGTCACTCCTGCAGTTCCCATTGGCTGGGAACCGAGGCCAATGGGAGCTGCAGGGACGGCACCTGCGGACGGGGCAGCGCGCAAAGCCACCTGGCTGCACCTCCATGTAGGACCCAGATGGGGGACATGCTGCTGCTTCCAAGAGCTGCTTGAGGTAAGCACTGCCTGGAGCCTGCACCCCTCACCTCCTCCTGCACCCCAACCCCCTGGCCCAGCCCTGATCCCCCTCCTGCCCTCTGAACCCCTGAGTCCCAGCCCAGAGCACCCTCCTGCACCCCCAACTTCTCATCCCCTGCCCCACCCCAGAGCCTGCACCCCCAGCCAGAGCCCTCACCCTTCCTGCACCCTGACCCCATGCCCCAGCCTGGAGCCCATTCCCGCACCCTGAATTCCTCATTTCTGGCCCCAACCCAGAGCCCTCACTGCCAGCTGGAGCCCTCATCCCTTCCACACCCCAACCCTCAATTTCGTGAGCATTCATGGCCTGCCATACAATTTCCATACCCAGATGTCACCCTCAGGCCAAAGAGTTTGCTCATCCCTGCTCTAAGACTATGTCTACACTTACTCTTAAGCAAAGTAAGCTGTCATGGAATAAGAGAGAAGGTCCTCTCATGGATTGGTAACTGGTTAAAAGATAGGAAACAAAGGGTAGGAAGAAATGGTCCGTTTTTGGAATGGAGGGGTGGGAAACAGTACAGAGGTCTGTACCGGGACCAGTCCTATTCAACATAGAATCATAGAATCTCAGGGTTGGAAGGGACCTCAGGAGGTCATCTAGTCCAACTCCCTGCTCAAAGCAGGGCCAATTCCCAACTAAATCATCCCAGCCAGGGCTTTGTCAAGCCTGACCTTAAAAACCTCTAAGGAAGGAGATTCCACCACCTCCCTAGGTAACCCATTCCAGTTCTTCACCACCCTACTAGTGAAAAAGTTTTTCCTAATGTCCAACCTAAACCTCCCCCTCTGCAACTTGAGGCCATTACTCCTTGTTCTGTCATCTTCTACCACTGAGAACAGTCTAGATCCATCCTCTTTGGAACCCCCTTTCAGGTAGTTGAAAGCAGCTATCAAATCCCCCCTCATTCTTCTCTTCTGCAGGCTAAACAATCCCAGTTCCCTCAGCCTCTCCTCATAAGTCATGTGCTCCAGCCCCCTAATCATTTTTGTTGCCCTCCGCTGGACTCCAATTTATCCACATCCTTCTTGTAGTGTGGGGCCCAAAACTGGACACAGTACTCCAAATGAGGCCTCACCAGTGCTGAATAGAGGGGAATGATCACATCCCTCGATCTGCTGGAAATGCCCCTACTTATACAACCCAAAATGCCATTAGCCTTCTTGGCAACAAGGGCACACTGTTGACTCATATTCAGCTTTTCGTCCACCGTAACCCCTAGATCCTTTTCTGCAGAACTGCTGCCCAGCCATTCGGTCCCTAGTCTGTAGCAGTGCATGGGATTCTTCCGTCCTAAGTGCAGGACTCTGCACTTGTCCTTGTTGAACCTCATCATATTTCTTTTGGCCCAATCCTCTAATTTGTCTAAATCTCTCTGTATCCTATCCCTACCCTCCAGCGTATCAACCACTCCTCCCAGTTTAGTGTCATCTGCAAACTTGCTAAGGGTGCAGTCCACACCATTCTCCAGATCGTTAATGAAGATATTGAACAAAACCGGCCCCAGCACCGACCTTTGGGGCACTCCACTTGATACCGGCTGCCAACTAGACATGGAACCATTGATCACTACCCGTTGAGCCCGACCATCTAGCCAGTTTTCTATCCACCTTACCGTCCATTCATCCAGCCCATACTTAACATATTCATAAGTGATCTGGAAAAAGGGGTAAACAGCAGGGTGGCAAAATTTGTAAATGATACAAAACTACCCATGATAGTTAAGTCCCAAGCAGACTATGAAGAGCTACAAAAGGATTCAAAGTAATACACATTGGAAAACATAACCTCAACTATACATACAAGGGATGGGATCTAAATTAGCTGTTACCACTCAAGAGAAAGATCTTGGTGGCATTGTGGATAGTTCTCTGAAAACATTCACCCAATGTGCAGCAGCAGTCAAAAAAGCTAACAATGTTGGGAATCATTAAGAAAGGGATAGATAAGAAGACAGACAATATCATATTGCCTCTATATAAATCTATGGTATGCCCATCTCTTGAATACTGCATGCAGATGTGGTCACTCCATCTCATATATTGGAAAAGGTTCAGAAAAGGGCAAAAAATTATTAGGGTTATGAAGAGATATTTCAGCTTGGAAAAGAGACAACTAAGGAGGGATATAAAATGACGGGTGGTGTGGAGAAAGCAAATAAGGAAGTGTTAGTTACTCCTCATAACACAAGAACTAGGGGTCACCAAATGAAATTAATAGGCAGCAGATTTAAAACAAAGTATTTCTTCACACAACACACAGTTAACCTGTGGATGCCAAGACTATAACAGGGTTCAAAAAAGAATTAGATAAATTCATGGACGATAGGTCCATCATTGGTGTCCCTAGCCTCTGTTTGCCAGATATTGGAAATGAGTGAAAGGGAATGGGTCAGTTGATGATTACTTGCTCTGTTCATTCCCTCTGGGCACCTGGCACTGGCCACTGTCAGAAGACAGGATACTGGGTTAGATGGACCTTTGGTCTGACCCAGTATGGCTGTTGTATGTACAGTGCTGCAGCTCCTGCCGCGCATGTGGTGAGGAAACTCTATGCCAACAGGTGAGAGATCACCTGTCGGCATAACCCCCCCCCCACCTTCGCAAGAAGCTCTCCTGTCAGCATAGCGCTAAGCACAGTAGTGCTTATGTTGGTGTAACTTATGTTGCCAACATAAGTGGTAACGTAGACATAGCCTAAGTCAGTGGTTCTCAACCCATTGCCCACAGGCCACATGCAGCCCCATTAGCACACAGCTGCAGCCCAGCTCAGCTGTGTGCTAAAGGCTGTGGGGCCCGGTCCCAGCTGCCCTGCCGTGCGGCAAGCTCTGGCTGCCAGCTGCCACACGTCCCTGCACAGCAGGCTCCGGGGTTGCAATGGGCTCTGGAGTCATAGCAGGTCTGCCAGCAGCCCCATGCCTGGTGCTCTGCTCCTGGCCCCACTCTGTGGAGGGGTCTCTGAGTGGAGGGCACTGGGCATGGGGGTTTGTGAGGGGCACATATGCAGCCCACAATGATAAATAGGTTGAGAACCACTGGCCTAACGGATCAGAGTGCAGGCTCACCTACTCACTTCCTGCACTCTGACACCCCCACCCCCCTATTTCATTCCCACAATTTATGGGTGCAAGATTCATTTTACACATGTAAGGCCAATTGTTGACTTCCTCACCTAATATCTGTTGGGAAGGGGGCATACTGAATACAGGGCAGGGGCATTCAGAATATACTGATTTTATGAATGCAGTTGGGACATGTGGGGCCATATTCTGATCTCCATTCTGGCAGTACAAATCCAGTATAACTCCCCTAACTTCACTGAATTTATGCACAATTTGCACTGGTGTAACAGAGATCAGAAGCTGATGTATGGCCGCAATAATCCTGATGAAGTTGTTGGCAGCCTCACAGTATTTCCATAGTCATGATGCTAACTTTACAATACAGAAATGACACAGGATGTACCTCGCTATTGATTTTCATCTTTTTTCCTTCAGTATGGAAAGTGTGCTTGAATTTGTGAGCATCTCTGGTG